>NW_012105364.1:7820302-7832737 GCF_000951045.1 Mandrillus leucophaeus
GACAAAAAGCCCCCGGCCCCCAAACTTCCCCGAAACGCCCTGCTTGTTGGAAAAGGAGAATCCCCCCGTTTTATTCCCCTTTCCGTTTTCTTCCCTAAAACCGTTCAGCGGACAGCCAGGTGCACCATTCCTTCCCAGATCACTCTAGTGATTTGCTTTTCCTGACCACAAGTAGATGGCCCTGCACGCCTGTAGTCTGTGAGAGAACTGGCGGGCGGAGGTGACGGGAATGGGGGGAGAGGGAGAGTGGGCACCAGGGGGCGAGGGGCTGGCCGGGCATTGGAGCTTGATTGGGTGTCTGTTGATTTTACGTTGCAAAGAACAAGGCAGCCACCCCTCTTTTCTACTCGTGATTACATTACAGTAAAGAGGTTCAGAAAAGAGGGAGACTTCACCCGGAACTCCCAAGGCTTGGAGGTGTGATCCCCCAAAAGTTTAGTCGGCGAATGGGAGACTGAAGGGTGACGGGAAAGGGGCAGGCGCGCTCGGCGCTCTGACTGGGCGTGCGGCGGCAGGATTTTAAAGCGCTCTGCCTCGGATCGCCTGCCCCGGGTGACCTCCCAGACCTGCCCTGGTGGAATCCGGACTTGCCCCGCCGAGATGACGAGGTACCTTCGTTTCGCTAACCTAACGGGAGGGATTTCCGAAGTTAGCGGCTTCCGGGATGAGTCGGGGTAATACCCCCGCCCTCTGAGCGTGGGCTGGATGGATGTCTAACCCGGATCTAGGGAGGATGGGGGTCGCGGGGGAAGCCGGGGGCTTCGGGGTCCTCGACACCCGCATCCCCGCACGGCGCACGCTCTGTCTCGAGTTTGCGTTCTCCGAGTTAGCACCGCGAGCTTGGGATTTCCGTGCCCCTCTTTTGTGGCTTTCGGGAAACGCCGGAGTTCCGTGTCCTGTTGGGGGTTGGGGGATGGAGAAAAGGTCTCGGGGATCTTGTTTAAAAAGCAAAAGCTAACTCGCCCCGATAGCTCCTCTGCAGCTCCCGCGGCCGGCGCGGCCCCAGTTTCGGGTGGCCCCGTGCGGGGCGTGGGCGCTAGGGCGGCCAGGTGCGGCGGGGGCGCAGGCTGCACTCCCAGCGCGCGGGGGCACCCGGGCGGCGCCGGAATGCCCCGGGGCGCGGGAAAGGCGAGAGTAGCCTGGCGCTCCCCCCATGGCCCTAGTCTCTATCCACCCCAGAGCCCGGCTTCAACAGCCCAAGGAACTAAGAAGAAAAAGGAATGTGCGCGGGGGAACAGGGGATCCGGGCGGGCTGAGTGGCCGCTGTTATGGTAGAGATAGAAACAGAGGTAGAGATGGACAGACAGCTCAGCCACGCCAAGCGCGAAGCCCATCCGCCCAGCCAGAAAGCTCGGAGATCCCTTGAGCTTCCTACAGTTGGTGAAAATATAACAGAATCACCAAAAAAGAAAAAAAAATTTCTTTCGTTTGACACGCGCTCCCTTGGTGCACATGAAATGCGGAGGGACACGCGAGTCTCCCAGTTGCGCAAAACGGCACCCCCGCGGTTCCCCGGGGAATTACTTCCCCCGTGGCCCAAATTGCGAAGCCTGGGGTCAGAGGGTCTCTGCGCACCCTGGATAGCGGGGGTGAAAACAGATCCCCTCGCCGGTTGCAGAAATCTTTAAGTCCCCTACGCAAGTCCCGCCCCCGGGAAGGAATGCCTAATTTGCCATTTGGAGGATCCTTTCCCACAAACCTGAAGGTGCGGGAGTCTCTGGAACACCCAAGAATACACTAGAGTCCAGGCTACTACCGCGATTGAATACAAATCCTGCCAACTGACAGAACTGGAAAACAGGGTTGGTGGTGGAGATACAAGAAAAATCATGAACGGGAGAAATGCATTCCTATGATAGCTTGTATTTTACTTGAAAGAAAAATAGAGAAAAAGAGCCACCAGCAGGTAGATCGTGGATAAACAGCTTATTGCACTTGCCTGTAATTTCCATTTTCCGTTATGAAATTGTTTGTCAATAATTGCAAATGGCTACAGAAACCACTTTAGTTTACCTTGGTCACTTGCTTGTGAATAATACCGTGAAAGATCTCTGTAGGAGGCACAGTCAGCTGTGTGCAATTCATTCTCTGGTTCTTGAAAATGTGTGCCTTGATAATTTTGAAAAGAAAAGCTTTCTCCATCAGGGAAAACGAACCAAGATTTTTTAAAATGCAATTTTCCCATTTTAGAGTCAACTACAGGTTGTACCATGTCTAAGATAGAGAATTTTGCTTCTGAATAAGGGATGTGGGGAGAAATAGATGACGGGAGGCTTTGTAGGAGACAATTGACCCGGAATAAAGAAGAAGATACTGAGAACACAGCTCTCTATACTGTTATTTAGGCTCAATTTGTTCTGTTTGGATTGTGCTAGCTAGTTCTGCCCTATTATGCACTCTTTGAAAGTTATGGCTGCTTGAATAATTCTAAAAACATCTACATCCGAAAGGAATAGAGAAAAGGAGGAGCTGAGCTCCAATGAGTGCAGGGGAAAGTTAGAGGTCTGGAGAGAGGTGCTCTTTTCAAAGTTGGCTGAGCAGGTTGAAGCTGCTGCGGGGCTTGTTTAATTGGTATTTATGCAGCAAATAACCCGTCTGACATTCACATTGGCAATTGCGTGCCAATCTTTGTGTATGAATGTTCCATTGTCTTCAGGGCACGATGCACAGCACACTACACACATGTTTTTTTCCTTCCGAGTTTCCTTCCTACCACCTTCCTCAGGTAGTTGGAATGCCCATCATAAAGATGACCTTGCTTTAGTTGGGGGGAGTGGAGTTGCTCTGTCACAGTATCTTAAAAGAAGAGGCTGCTTGAATTTCTCTCTTCCTGGACCCACAGCCAAGACCTGTCCACATCTGCATGCTTGTCAAGTTGGCTGGCTTGCTGAGGTTCAGGAAACTTGCTGTTTTCTTGATAGACTCTGACTGGGCATCACCAGACTCACAAATGTGATTCATTCAGTAGGGACGGCCACTTCATGTTGTTCGCAGGAGAGGCTATGAGCTGAGAGTTGGCTGGCTTATTGTTTTCATTTCAAGAGAGGGATCTTGTTTTCTTTCTGCTAGGAATTGGAATTTAGATTTGGGCTTTCTCTCTTTCTTCTTTTTTTCTTTGATTTTCATTTCTACCTGGTACTTTGACAAATTGTGATAAACCCACTCACTGGGAGGGACTCTGAGCATAATATTGCCTCATCCCAGGACACCCTTTCTGAGTGGTGGGCATTGCTGTTGGAGTGATTTGAGAGGTACTATTGAGAGGCTCCTGACTCCTAGCTCCCTGCTCTGGCTTGTTGCATTGCCAGCCTTAACCATTATTAATGGTGATATTTCTTTGGTAAAGAAATTATGGCTCTCCTAGGAATCATTTTGAGAATGCAGATGTTCCATTTGGGGATGACAGTAATGCATCTTCAGGCTTTGATACTTGCTAATGAATCCACTCACTCCCTGGGGAGGGCCAAGGTAATGAAAGAACAAAGACACTGACGATGGAAGAGACCTAGTTCTGGGGAGGGCAGGGCAGGGCAGGGCAGGAGGTGAGCAGAAGTGGGAAGATCTAGGAGAGGCCTCAGAGGAGTATAGATTGTTGGACACATGTGTTGCCAATTTCATACTTTTCCAGGCAGGGTTATGCCTAAAGCTAGAAAGCTGCTGGCTATTTATTGGCTGACTCTTCCAGTGGTCATGACCCAGCGATAGAAGCATTATATTCTGCCTACAACTTAGGAAGGTTTCCGGTTGTCCTGTTTTCACAACAGGAGATTATCTTGTCACCACTTTCTTCAGAATAGCGATTTAGATGCTCAGTGGCCATGACCTTTAGTTCTCCAGGTCAGACATGGTACTTCCATTGACTTCTTCTTGCATCCTTTCCAGTTTTCCTTCAAGCTCTGTGCTCTCCATATAGGCTTGTCAGGGTTGACTTTTTTGGACCTGTGACCCTTGTTAAGATCTGACTAGCCCCAAGTATGATGAGAAAGTGGTTTTCTTAGATACACCACTTTCATATTATTTAATAATAAGGGAATATGAGATTATGCTCATAAGTACGATACACCAATAACATATTTTAGTTCTAGGACGGATTGTTAAACTAACAGTATCCCTGTGCATTCTTATAGTACTTGGCAGTTTATAAAGTACTTCGACACACATTATATTGTTTGATTTCACAAATTGGGAGATGGGGGAGAATCATTCCCCATTTTAGAAACAAAGAAACTGAGATCTGGTTAAGTGACTTGCTCAGTGCTATACAGTAAGTACTGGGGGAAGTAAGACTAGAATCAGTGTCTCCTAGGGCTCTAGAACATCCCGCTCACAGTCCTCATTATCAAATCAGAGTTAGTTTGAGATCCAGCATGGCCTCCTGCCCCCAGGGGGCATGGAGTAAGGGAAGGAACAAAATGGCAGTCCTGCATTTGAATCCTGGCCTGAAACTTTAGACACAGTCATATAATCTTTCTGTTTTCAGGTTCCTTAGATCTTGAATGGCGGCTGTGATACCAACCTCATAGTTGTATTTTAAGAGGGAAATGAAATAATGTGTCTGCAGCTCCAGGCACACTGCAGGCATTCAGTAAGTGTTGATGTCACCCACTTTCTCTCTTCTTATCTGATACATATTATAAAAAGTAGCTTCTCATTACTTTAAATATGGTCTTTTTGTGTAATAGCTGTGTTATTGGAAAAATAAGGGCACAGATTGAATTCTCTTAAATCAGATTGTTTTTTTAAATGCCTGGGATTTAGCTATTTAAAGGAAACCTGTGGTGAATTCTTTTGTAATGCAAATAATTACTTTCTAATTTATCTGTTTAGTAAGTCGAGCTTCTCCTGTATCAGATTTTTTAAAATATGAGGCTGGCTTGTATAGAAGAGCTTTCACAATCCTCTCACTGATGAAAAAAAGTCACTCAACTTGCAAACAAAATCAGTTATTGTGTTCAGTTGGCAAAGCCTTGCTCTGATGTTTGAGCATAATCTCATATTCCCTTATTATTAAATAATAGAATCTCGGAATAGGAAGCTGGAAGACACCTTAGAGATCATGTGGTCCATCTCACTCATTTCACAGATGAGGAAATGGAAGCACATAGAGGTGAGGGGACGTGTCACCTCTGTGTGCTTGGGAGTGTCACCAGCCAGTGACTGTCAGACAAAGATCCGATTCCAGGCCTCTGTTGCCAGGGGAGAGCTGTGTCTGCCCCATCCTCACTCCGCCCCACCAAGAATCCATAGACATGCATACGTATTGCAGCATGGGAGATGATACAGAAATATGATGCATTTTCAAAAACAACCCGAAGAGCTGCAAGTGTGAGCAGTCGTATGATTGACGAGAATATTCAGCTTAACCTTTTTGTTAAAGAGCTGAATGGAATGCAGCATAGGAATGCTGCTTTGGCCTTTTTATGAGAAAAAAATTACGATTCTTGGATAATGGTATTCCTCAGCGAGGATTTTACCCTATCATATTTTAATTGTACCTGCTAAATGGCCAAGGAAGATGTGATGGCAGACCCAGAGAGGCCCTGCATGCATTGGTGGGTGTGCTCCCGTTGACATCAACGTGGCCAGGAGACCTCATTTGGAGCAGAAGTGTTTGGACAAACTGCATTGGATCTTCTCAGCCCTTTGAGAGATTCAGAAATCACCTTCCTGGAAATGCCCCCAGATTGTCCCTTCCTAATTAGTACGTTATTGTTCTTCCAGAGCTAAGCGTCAAAGATGTGCACCTTTCTGAAAGATTGCAGTGGAGGGGCAGGGCTGTTCCCTTCTCGCGTGCTGCCACAGCGAGTCCCTGTAGCACTGGGGGCTTTCTCCAATGACAGACCCACCTTTTGGGACAGATGACTTTGGTGGCACTGCCACTCCTCAGCTCACCAGCTCAGGGGTTGGGGCCGTACTCAATCCCTCTGAGCCTTCTTTTCTCATTTATACAAGAGCTAATGCCTGGTGCATGAAAATTGGTGGAGATACTATATTAGGTACTTGACACTGGTACACAGAAGGTGTGTAGAAAATAAAGCAGAATTCTGGGCTCTGGCCAGTGAGGAGCTGTCCTTCTGGCCTTTTAGGAAACAGAGCACATTTAGGGGGCCACAGGCTTAGGGTCCAGCCAGGGTGCCTGCTCCCAGGAGCCTTAGGCCAGACAGCCCACGGAGGGCCCAAGGATGTATGATGTGCCCTGTAAGTCAGGGTGGGCAGGCAGGGAAATGCACAGGAAGGTCTATGAGGGTTCATAGTTAAGCCTCCCCAAAGGGTTGCACGGCCCCTCCCTGTGGGCCCAGACATAGTGCTGAGAGGATTTGTCCCGCTCTGAGATTGGTTTCGGGAGTCTAGACCTCACGCCTCCTTGAAACAGTCCAGCACAGGCCAGGCTTTTGCCACATATCAGGGGCAGGTCAGTTTGAGAGAGGAGCTGTTTATACTTTAAATCAAACACAAAACATAAAATAGAGGTATTTGGATCTATAGCTCTGAAAGATTATGATTTCTTTAAAACTCATAGACTCAAACTAGGATGAGTTTGGACTGAAGCTCACAAGAATGGTACAAGAGCAAGATAAGTAATTTAAGACTGTACGATGAAACCTAACTGATGTAGTTTCTCGCAAACTTTCAAATACATTTTTCCTTAGGTTTCTTAAAAGGGGAAACTAAACCTTCTGGCAGTGGAGTCTGATTTTTATGACAGTGTATCATATTTTGAAATAACTGCAAGATTTAAATATTTTATAAGTAGCTCTGATTTTATTTTTTAAAGTGACAAACGAAATTCAGTAAAAGCTCACCAACTGGGCAAATACAGAAAGAAGTGCTCTGCTCTAGTAGAAAATGAATTACAGATTAAGTTAGCAACAATAACTCCTGTGTACTGAGCCAGATACTATGCTTTCCATGTGTGCTGTGTGGCAGATTCTATCGCCCCTTTAAAGACAAGAAAAGCAAGCTTCAGAGAGGTTACATGCAATTAATTCTATGACCCAGAGATGGAAACTCCAGCAAAAATTCAAGTGAGCTGTTCAATAAATGAAACTGAAATGAAACCAAAACTGAACCTCTCGTTTTCCATTTCAGTGCATTCAACCACTAAACAAAACTGATTCCTGCCTCACTGCTATTCATCCCCCAACCTTTTTTAAAAAATTAAAGCTCCAAACAAAGCTATGAGATACCAAAGAGAGTAAACAATATTGCAACCACCAATAATTTTAAAAGTGACTCAATTTTATTACTTTCTGGACCATGCAGCAACTGGAACTAGGTTAATGCCACATGGATAGGTAAGGATGCATTGTGATGAACAGATGGGCTGTTTGTATGTTCGTCTATAATTGAAAGCCATTTATTCTCATAAGTGTTTTAAGTACTTGGGGGATGGCTTGGTGTAAAGAGGAAAGGCGGGCCTTTGGAGAAAATCAAGACCCATCCACTCTCCCTAGACATTTCTTCTTCACCTTATTTATTCATTTAGTCTGTACTCTGTCAAAACAAGGGTCAGCCCAGCCACGTGGAATTGGTCTCAAATTCTCAACTAGTGATCGGAGTTAATGAGGTTTTACTATCATGTGACTGGTTTTCTTTGTGAAACTGTAAAACACAATCTTATTTCTCTTAATGGGTGGCCAGTGTAATTTATGGCCTATCACTTAAATAGTTTCATCCTGAAAGTCAGGTTGACTTTCTGAGTGTTTCCTTTTGTGGAATGCCCGAGGTCAGGCTGTTATTGAATCACAGATTTTCTGAGGGAAAAGCAGCTGCTAGGAGAATCGAGTGTGAGGGACTAACAGTTAACTGGTGAAAAAAATCAGAAAGGACGAAGTATTTTTGGGGGCAGCACGTAGGAAATCTAAGGCTTAATATGTGCCAGGAGGCAGTGAATACTTGTCTTAGGCTGCACAGAACTATCTCAGCCGAGTGGGCCATTGGCTGGCTAGGCTACCAGGTGTTTGCTCAGAAATATGGGGCAGTGGGCTGCTATGAGCCCTCTTTTCTAATCTGAAAGTGCAAAAATTGCAGCTTTCTTCGAAGACGTTTGGGCATATGTTCACTTATCCCCCAGGGAAGCACTATCTTTCCTTTCGAGACAAGAAGGATAAGAAGAAAATTTTATGAACTGGAACTTGAACAAGTGAATGGAAAATACAAGCAGATGTTGGTTGGCTAGGGTACAGGAGAACTGTCCAAATTTCAGGTTTCAAACCCATACATAAATAGGTTAGAAATGAGCATTAGATTAACCATCCTGCCAAAGTAAATTGGTGCTGTTTATTCTCTTAATTAGCTGTGCATTACAAATCTCAGATTCCCTGTGTTAAGTCAGTTCTCATTTTCAGTCATATCTCCTCGAAAGTCATTTGAAAAAAATCTTACGGAATTAAGAGTGAAGGCCTTAGGAAAAAACTTTGTAGATTTGCCTATAGACACTTTCATTCCAAGTTATTTCTAGTCTCGATGAAATAACTGTTTTCCCCACCGAGTCAGACAGAATTAAGCAGCTCTTCATTTGATCACCAACTCTGATTTGCTCCTAGTGATTCTGGGATCAAGGCATGTTTCCCTCAGAACTGTTAATATACCCATTGCTCCCACCCCAACAAATTAACTGGAAACCTTGACAATGGTAATAGGAATATCTTCACATGTCACCTTCCCTGCGTGTTTCATTTTCAAGTCTTTGTTTTCTTACCAGAGAAGAATAAGACAGTTTATACGAAATAGATGACTTTCTATGTTAATTTTTTTCACAAGCTACAAAACTTACACATTTTTTAGCTCTTTGGGTGGATTTCTTTCTCTCACTTTTTGTAATTGAATAATCACTTTTTCCTACTGGGTAACTTGAGGCACTAAAAATAAAAGTCATTAACAGATGACTGGCTTGTTGAATACATCACAGAAAATAATATTTTATTATGATTTTGTTGACAAAATTAGAATGCTAAATTCAGATAGCTGCAAAAACAAACAAACAAACAAACAAAAAAAACAAAAACCAAAAAAACAAAACAGATTTGAAAAGAAATGGTGCCATCAGTTGCAGGATTTTTACCTTCATGGAAATAAGGTTTATTGAAATAAAATGATAAATAAAAATACTTTCTGGCTTGGGAGAATCAACCTAATTCCTGATACTGTTCTGTTTCCCTTGCTCCAAAAGTGTCATCAATCTCCCTATTTAGATGCAGTGCAGCCGGGTGTTCAGAATCACAGGGGGACAAAAAGAATTAGTTTCTTACTGAATAGGGGACTTTTTTTTTAAGAGGCTGGCATAAACAGGGCTGCAAAATGTGAAACATGTAGACCCACTGAACTGAACCCCCTTTTTTCCCCTCTTCCCAGGAGTAATTCTGCTACAAGGCTGATTTCAAGGACATGAATTGTTGACCTCATCCCAACATCAGAACCTCAGATGTTCTAATTTTTGCACCATTCCAGGCAAGTTGATCTTATAAGGAAATAAAATTGAACCTTAGGGGTCTGATGGAAACTCACTGTGACATTCAAATCAAGAAAACTTGCTGATGCCCACGGAGCCTTTTCCCCATGGGCCCTGATGGTAGCCTCCAGAAGGTGCAGCCTCAGGTGGTCCCCCTTCTTCTGTGGCAAGAATAAACTTTGGGTCTTGGATTGCAATACCACCTGTGGAGAAAATGGTATGCGAGGGAAAGCGATCAGCCTCTTGCCCTTGTTTCTTCCTCTTGACCGCCAAGTTCTACTGGATCCTCACAATGATGCAAAGAACTCACAGCCAAGAGTATGCCCATTCCATACGGGTGGATGGGGACATTATTTTGGGGGGTCTCTTCCCTGTCCACGCAAAGGGAGAGAGAGGAGTGCCTTGTGGGGAGCTGAAGAAGGAAAAGGGGATTCACAGACTGGAGGCCATGCTTTATGCAATTGACCAGATTAACAAGGACCCTGATCTCCTTTCCAACATCACTCTGGGTGTCCGCATCCTCGACACATGCTCTAGGGACACCTATGCTTTGGAGCAGTCTCTAACGTTTGTGCAGGCATTAATAGAGAAAGATGCTTCGGATGTGAAGTGTGCTAATGGAGATCCACCCATTTTCACCAAGCCTGACAAGATTTCTGGCGTCATAGGTGCTGCAGCAAGCTCCGTGTCCATCATGGTTGCTAACATTTTAAGACTTTTTAAGGTAGGTAAAGGCATTGTCTTTCTGACCATTGTGAAAGGACAATGAAATGCTATGACTCCAACTGCAGGTTTAAGAAGAAATTGAAGATGGTGAAGGTGCTCATAGACCCTTTCCGTGTCACCAGGTTCCTCAAATGGGGCATTCTGTATGGGGCATTCTACATGTGTTGGTTTAGTTCCATTATTTACAATTAACTGGATTAATTTTGACTCTGTTTTTTTTTTTTTTTTCCCCTGAACAAAGAGAAAGGTGAAAAGTTCTGTGAAATATTGGGTCTTTGTCATCTTGGGATAACCTCCTTATTAGGCTCATTTTAAATCAAAGCATTTTTAAAGAGAATAATGAACTCTTAGCACATTTATCATGGAAAACATTTCTATGGTATTTGAGCTATTTAATTTACTCGGTGAAACTTCTTTAAGGTGGGATGCTCTGTTATGACAAAAGTTTGTTCATGAAGAAACAGTATTTATTACTAATGTGTAGATGGGAGTGACACTCTGGGAGATGAGATGGCCATAAAATTGTCAGGCTTATTATAACTGCAATAGAACAGAACCTTATTAATTCAGACTGCTCTGATACAGACTTGGAATAATTATATATAATTCTTATTGCATTAAAAGTTCAAATTTAGCAGGATAAATTAGACTTTTTGATTTAGGTTTGGTGATCTATTACCCATATGTTGCATTTATATATTGAATAAAATTGGAAATATGGAATAATATATGTAAAAATACTTTGAAAAGTATAAAGTGCCGTAAAAATAAAGTTATTGTTAACTCACCATTTTCATTAACTTTCTCATTTTATTTATTAATAACTAATATGTAGTCTTTTGTAATAGACATAATTTGTTTAATTGAAAATACTTTCACTCTAGTTTCTTACTCAGTGGGACATGAATTTTTTTAACTTAATCTGAGTTAATGAGCCTTTGTTTTATATTGTGAAAAATGGTTCTTGGCTGGGCGCAGTGGCTCATGCCTGTAATCCCAGCACTTTGGGAGGCCAAGGTGGGCGGATCATGAGGTCAGGAGATTGAGACCATCCTGGCTAACACGTCGAAACCCTGTCTTTACTAAAAAAATACAAAAAATTAGCCTGGCGTGGTGGCACATGCCTGTAGTCCCAGCTACTTGGGAGGCTGAGGGAGGAGAATCGCTTGAACCTGGGAGGTAGAGGTTGCAGTGAGCTGAGATCGTGCCACTCCACTCCAGCCTGGGTGACAGAGCAAGATGCCGTCTCAAAAAAAAAAAAAAAAAAATTCCTATGCACATTAGATTTAGAAATATTAAAAGAATATGGAGAAATTGGGCAGATGACAGGTATTGTGACAAATGTGAGCAAAGTGATGGGAAATATCACACAAACGATGAAAGGAATTAAATCAAAGGATTTCTGCCTTGGCAGATATCTTGGAGACACATCTAGTCTGGCCTACTCATGGCACTGGAATCCTCTTTGTAACATCCCCTTGAGTGGCTGTGCAGCCTCTGTATGGATTTCCCTAGTTTAGAAGAGAAAATGCTATGAGGCAACTTAATGGCTATTTTCAGATAGATGAAATTTTCTCAAATAAGGAGGATGCTAAGCAGAAGCTCTCTGTGTCTAAGGAGTACTGAAGAGGCGCAAACAGGCTTCAGGGTGTGCTGGACACATTTGAGCAGGACATTAAGAAGCACCTCTTGACAGTGAGAAGGACACAATTAAGACATATAGCCAGAGTTGCTTTAGTTCTCCATTTCTGGAAACCTTCAAGGGAAACTAGGCAGTTTTTTACCATTTCTCTTAGAGGGACTCCTTGCTTAGAGGCAAGATGTGGAACCAGAATTCTCCAGGTTTCCTCCCACATCTTGAGATCTAGGATTCCTTCCAGCTACCCCAGTTCTGTCCCATGTGGCATTTTCTGCTCTGAGGTGGTGTCCAGCTCAGACATTTCTGTAACTCTTCTCTCTGATTTGAACTCCCTCCTCACCTGCTCCAAGGCATCTCTTTTCTATTTTTAACTTAGTAGCTGTGGTTCAAAAACATCACTTTTAGAGGAGAGGAAAAGGTTCCTAAGAATCTACTCCTTTTGATTTCCTTCCCCTTATAAACCAATTCGGGTTCCTGCCAATACCATTGTAATTCCTGTGAATCCTGGCTGTTTCCTGTAGCCTGGTGCCCAGCCAATAGTGGGCAAGGATTTGAGGAGTGTGGTGGAGGAGACAAAGTGTTCATATGAGGTTTTCCAAGCTTGTTTGCATTTTTTTTT
>NW_012105364.1:7832787-7860565 GCF_000951045.1 Mandrillus leucophaeus
TGATACACCACATAAACAGAATTAAAACTCCAGAGGCTGAGGCAGGAGAATGGCGTGAACCCGGGAGGTAGAGGTTGCAGTGACCTGAGATCGTGCCACTCCACTCCAGCCTGGGTGACAGAGCAAGATGCCGTCTCAAAAAAAAAAAAAAAATTCCTATGCACATTAGATTTAGAAATATTAAAAGAATATGGAGAAATTGGGCAGATGACAGGTATTGTGACAAATGTGAGCAAAGTGATGGGAAATATCACACAAACGATGAAAGGAATTAAATCAAAGGATTTCTGCCTTGGCAGATATCTTGGAGACACATCTAGTCTGGCCTACTCATGGCACTGGAATCCTCTTTGTAACATCCCCTTGAGTGGCTGTGCAGCCTCTGTATGGATTTCCCTAGTTTAGAAGAGAAAATGCTATGAGGCAACTTAATGGCTATTTTCAGATAGATGAAATTTTCTCAAATAAGGAGGATGCTAAGCAGAAGCTCTCTGTGTCTAAGGAGTACTGAAGAGGCGCAAACAGGCTTCAGGGTGTGCTGGACACATTTGAGCAGGACATTAAGAAGCACCTCTTGACAGTGAGAAGGACACAATTAAGACATATAGCCAGAGTTGCTTTAGTTCTCCATTTCTGGAAACCTTCAAGGGAAACTAGGCAGTTTTTTACCATTTCTCTTAGAGGGACTCCTTGCTTAGAGGCAAGATGTGGAACCAGAATTCTCCAGGTTTCCTCCCACATCTTGAGATCTAGGATTCCTTCCAGCTACCCCAGTTCTGTCCCATGTGGCATTTTCTGCTCTGAGGTGGTGTCCAGCTCAGACATTTCTGTAACTCTTCTCTCTGATTTGAACTCCCTCCTCACCTGCTCCAAGGCATCTCTTTTCTATTTTTAACTTAGTAGCTGTGGTTCAAAAACATCACTTTTAGAGGAGAGGAAAAGGTTCCTAAGAATCTACTCCTTTTGATTTCCTTCCCCTTATAAACCAATTCGGGTTCCTGCCAATACCATTGTAATTCCTGTGAATCCTGGCTGTTTCCTGTAGCCTGGTGCCCAGCCAATAGTGGGCAAGGATTTGAGGAGTGTGGTGGAGGAGACAAAGTGTTCATATGAGGTTTTCCAAGCTTGTTTGCATTTTTTTTTTGACATAGAATCAGCTTATCTGCAAAATGGGAATAATAAGATTGTTAGATTGTTGGGTATATTTAATGAGAAAATGCAGGAAGGCTTCCATCAGGACCTGGTCATGTCCTTTGGTGTTTTGGGCTATTGAAGGAAACTCCAGGCCACTTGAAGGCAAGAGGGGGTTTTGTTTTTATGCAGGGGTATCTGGCTTCTCTCTTCTCTATTCTTCCCTCACGGACTGGTTAGTTCTCTTAATTTCTTGGGTAATCCTGGAGGGACCCCATCTGACTGGGTGAGAAGGTAACTACTGACCCTCTGGACAGAGTCCAATGCCCCAGGCCATCTCTTGAGACACAGACCAACACATGAAAGGGCAGCTCTTGACGCCCTTAACTGAAGTGCAGGGAGTGGGTCACTTATCACCAGGAGGGGGCGCTGTTATGGTAGACGTCATGACTAACATGATCAGTTCACTGGCCCAGAGTGAGCATTTAACCTACAGAAGCAAATCTAGTTATTAACCAAGTTATTGGACTTGAAAATTGTCTGTAATTCAAAAGTCCATCAGTGAGAGGATGTAGGTGCCTAACCCATCTTACAGGTGATTCTGAAACCATAAGAATGTGATTATGCTACTTTACTTTGATTTTTTATGTGACTTTCAGCTAGCACTCCATTTGTAATATTAATTATAAAACAATTGGCACAGAAAATTGTCCACTCTATGTATGGATGACTTCTGTTTATACATATATGATAGTACAGACATGAAATATTACAGTAGTTATCAGAGGAAGGATTAGCAGTTAATGCACTGGAGATTGGCATACAGCTCCTTTATGAAAAACAATACTTTTCTTAAATACTAATTTTCCAAAGGCTATGACTTGAGTAAAAATAAGTTTTATGACAGTTTTCTCAAGCTTAGGCCCTTTCAGGGTAGCGAAAGACCCACAGAATCTAAAAATATGCCCATAAATAATCTAAAAATTAATGTATTGCTAGTTATTCCCAGATAATGGAGTTGAAGAAGGTAGAGTGTCTCCAATGAAGACATGCAATGAACCTTGATCATAAGGAATACAAATGGGGTCTTAATTCATGAACTTACTGACTGTCCTGCTCAACAATAAACATAAATTGGGGTTTTAAGAATCTGGTTGTGATGTGTTTAAAAATTTTATGGAAAATATTTGGGCCAAATTTGGAAGTGATCCCTAAATGTCTGTTTTCTTTTTTTGGACAACTTTGGGAAGGCCATGTATTTTATTTGCAGCATCTTCCTGTACTAAAATGTGAAGGAGACAATGTCTTCCACGTAGCCCCATTTACCACTTTCTTCAGTCTTGCTCCTCCTGTGTCAACCTTTCCAGTCCTTGTATTCCCAAGTGTTCTAATCCAAACCTGATGCAAGAGATCTATGTGCTGTCAGCTATCTGCATGTTAGTATGTATATGTTTAAGTCAGAGGAGGATTTTATTTCCTTCAGGATCACTAATTGTGGAATGAAATGGGATTTGTCTTTGTAAAGGAGATGCCGGCATCAGTTGGGGAGGTTCATTTAGCCCCAGCAGAGACAGCACTTAGTGAATAGCCACCGCCTCTGCTGGAATACAGGTGGCTCTGCTTATCTGATCTAGAGTGAAGTGGTGTCATCCTATCTTTGTTTCTCTTCTTATCCAAGCTTAGAAGCAAATGAACAAAATGAGCCTCTTTAACTTCAGAAGAGGATTGAATAAGGGCCTGGAGCTGGACACAACCTAGGAACAAGATGCCATGTGGCATAGGTCCATAGGATACTGAATGCTTTACTAGATTAGTGATATTCAACCCCGAGTGTATGGTGGGGTTCATACTGCTGTTGCCTCACCCACAAGGGGTATGGGCTGCATTATTAAAACTACCTGGGAGGCTTTTCGAATGGCAGGATCCAGTGAACGATGTATGCCTCCCAAGCCCCTTTCCGGGAACTATTTTTTATTGAGATGAGTGTCCCATTTCCCTCAGGTGTGTTGGGAGTGGAAACAAATTTGAGAGTTACAGAACAAGAATTTAATGATCTGAACTTTTTAGATGCACTAGTGTACCCTAACACACACACACACATACATACGTGCACACACACATCGTATATCAGCTAACATGAGGCAGAGCAGACCTAGGTGATTGCTTCACTCATATAGCATGTTAATGGCTTTAGATAACAGAAGTATCAATTAGGATAATGTGACATGTAACTGCAGAATAGCAGACCCAGGACAGCTCCATCCTATACAGAGGTCTAAATGACACCTCACGGGCTTTTGTATTGTAGATAACCCAATGAAAAGAGGGGCCCAGGTCCCCATAAGAGATTGTATAGTTTGGAAAGAATTTAAAAAGGAGAGGGTCTTTGGAAATGTTTGAGAAGCCCATAAATTTGTGTTTTATAAAGAGCTCAAATTTTTTCCCCTTTCTAGAACATTTCCACTCCTCTCCTTTAAATTAAAGCAAATCAATTCCTCCAAACACTAATCATATGTCTTACTTTGAGCAAAGATTGAATATTCTAAGTTAAAAATAGCACACTGATGCTGGAGGTAACTCACATTAATGTCCACAAAGATACATTGGGTCATAAGAGGACACTGTCAAATATAATTCCTCTCTCTTTTGTTTTTCTAGTTAATTTTACCTGGGTTGTTAATTTTCTACCCTTAAAGGATAGGAGTTAGATAGTCTGCAGTGTATCCTTCCCAAAGCAATCAAATGAGACTTTTAAATAGAAATCCATTTGTGGGTGGGCTAGATAATTTCACCCTATGTGGAAGTGTGCTGGTTATAAATGGCGAAAATTGATCTTCATGTGAAGTCAATGAAATACTGAGAAGCATCTTGTTTCCCTGGCAGTCTTCGCCTACCCTGCTATGTTTATGAAGATATATTTTCTTCCAAGACACTCTACCAATTGTAGCAACCACTTCCATAAAGCCAAGCAGTTTTTGAGTTATTTATTGCATACAGTGGGTTTTATTAGCTTCAAAACTTTGAAAAGGTAAATCTGCCATATCCGGGCTCATCTAGAGATGAACTCATAAATGAGTGCAGTCAGTAAACTCAGTAGGAGGTAAATTTCATGTTCAATCTCATTTGATGGCAAATAGGTAATGAAAATTGGGAGGTGAACTTCTTCAGTCAACTCTTTGGTACTGTAGCAAGGTTTCATTTAACTTTGAAAAGAGCTCACTCTCCTTAGATGAGAGATGACTGGTAAGTAGCACTTACACTCCCAGCTACAGAGATCTTTCAAAACGGAGACTTGTTAATGTCTTTCCCCTTCTTAAAACTCTTTAATGGCTAGGGTTTTCCCCAGGATGAAGGTCCACCTCCACTTTGGGGATCTTTTTCTCACTTTCCTTGACTAGATTGTCTCTTTGTTACAAGTAACAAAGAAGCAGCCTGTGCTTCCTCTCCTTAATGTCTCTCTCACTGTGTTGTGATTGCTTACCTACTTGTCTGCATTCCCCACTAGACTGTAACTACCATGTGGGCAGGGGCCATGTCTATCTAGTTTGTTGCCATATTCCTAGCGCCTAGCATGGGCCTGTCAGAGACATAATGAATGAATGAATACATCGAATCTCTCTACTCTCTCCCTCATCCCAATCTCAATGTTAGAAATATGTGTTGAATAGATGGGAAAGAAGTATAATTTTGTTTATTTTTCTTGTATATTCCTTTAGAAAAGAAGGAGGGTGATATGTTTAGGCTTTGTGTCCCCACCCAAATCTCATTTTGAAATGTAATCCATATAATCCCCACATGTCAAAGGAGAGACCAGGTGGAGGTAATTGAATCATGGGGGTGGTTTTCTCCATGCTGTTCTCGTGATAGTGAGTGAGTTCTCATGAGATCTGATGGTTTTATAAGGGGCTCTTCCCATTTGGCACTTCTCCTTCCTGCCACCTTGTGGAGAAGGTGTCTTGCTTCTCCTTTGCCTTCTGCCATAATTATGAGTTTCCTGAGGCCTCCTCAGCCATGCTGAACTGTAAGTCAATGAAACCTCTTTCCTTTATCAATTACCCAGTATCTGGCAGTTCTTTATAGCAGTGTGAAAGCAGACGAATATAGAGGGAGAAGCAGAGAAAGAAGGAAACATGATTATATTTTGAGAGTTCCTATTTTCATGTGCTTTCTCTTTTTCCTACAAATTTCCATTTAAATGTATTTTTAACATTAAGAAATTGCATTGTATATTTCAAAATTGTTAAAAGAGTAGATCTTAAATGTTTTCACCATACACCAAAAAAGTGTGAGGGGATGGATTTGTTAATTAGCCAATTTAATCACTCCATATATAACATAAACCATCATATTGTGCCCCATAAATACATATAAATTGTCAATCAAAAATAAAATAAGTAAATTACATGAACACATTCTCATTTTAAAGGTTTAAGCAATAAATAGTATCAAAGGAAAGTCCACTTCCACATGCATAAATCCGTTAATAACACAGGCACACATGATTTTGTTAATAGATATGTGACTTATGACTTTCTTTTTCACTTAATATATTTGGGAAAAATTTCCATGTTGGTTAATATAGATGTACTGCAGTAATTCTCAACCCCAGCTGCATGTTAGCATTGCCAGCATAGCTTTTAAAAATTTTGGATGCCCAAACCCTAGCCAGGACCAGTTAAATTGGTTGGGGTAGAGCTCTGCATTGGTATGTTTGAAAAGATCACCAGGTGATTCTGATGTTTGGTCAAGAATGAGAACTGCAAGACTTAATTTTTTTTAATAGTTACTTGGTTTCTAATCATATGGATGGACCATACTTTATTTTATAAATCTCTGGTAAACAAGTTACTTCCCTTTGCTCTCCAAATTTGTTATTTGAAAAACAGTTGAAACAATGCTAGAGCCTCATCCAAATACTATTAGCTCTAGAATGAATTTTGGTGGTATAGGGCCCTTTCTTGGACCAACAAAGGGGCCAGATGAGTGAACTGCCAAAAGCATCTTGCTGTAAGACAGGGTCACAGGACACAGACATTCCAAGCCATGTCTCTTCGAAACATGTAGTAACTTAGAATCAGCATCGTGGTCATGTGCTCAGACAGTTCAGGGAGCACCATGACTCTTGGGCGGAGCACTTTTTAAACTTGGTGAATTTAAATTAAATTTCTTTTCTTTCCCCTAGCCTCAAATGGCCTGAAATCCTGCAGTGAATACCAAAGACATCTTAAGAGCATACTTAGTGATAAATGCCTATGTTTGGGGTGTTTTAAGTAATGAGGTTGTTTGAAAAGTAGTGAGAAGTCTTTCCATAAGAACGGTTTGTGACTGGATGTTATATATTTTGGTTTACAAAATTGTCTGAAAACCTTTCTAGAATAAGTCAGGGTCTATGTAAATAAATCTGCATAAGGAAAGTACTGTGCTCTTTCTACCCATTCACCCTAGAGACCACAGGTTTTTTATATTTTATAGACTTCCCTTCTTCATAGTGGTTTTAGGTTCACAGCACAATTGAAGATTGCAGTGGTTTTAACACAGGTGTCTTCCTGGGCTCTTCTGATAGCTTTTTGCAACCAAAGGTAATGCCTTCCTAGGAAGACTTAAAATCTGAAGTCTGTCCTGTGCCCAGGCCAGTGGTTATCACACTGTAGCATGCGAGAAATCACCCAGAATCCTTGTTGAAACATGCATTCCTGAGCCCACCTGCAGAGTTTCTGATTCAGTGGGTCCGGGGAGGCCCAGGGTGGGGGCTGAGAATTGCCATTGCTAATGGTTCCCAGGTGATGCTGATGCTGCTCTTTTGCACATCACACTTTGAGAAGCACTGCTCCATACAAATTGCTTGCTGGCTGACTTAGCAAGTCAAAGTGTGCAAAACAAAAGTGAGATTTAACAATGTTCTGTCTGACAGCAGCTTTTGACACACACTTGGTTGGATTTCTGTTCCTATTGGTCATAATCACAGCAGGTGTTGTGTGGATTTATCTTTAATTGTGTGCGTGTTTGGAAGTTGTGTTCCTTATTAAGTAATGCATAGCTCATGAATAATGATCAGTGCAGTGGTCACTTAAACACTATTTCTTAAAGTAGGGTCAGGCAGATTACCATTCTACGCATTTTTACTACTTGAGACAGTAGAGCAGACTGATTTAAGAAACTTAGATTGTAAGAAACACATTAATTGGGAATTGAGAACAGTAAAAGATGAAGGAGGCTATGATATGTCTCAGCTACCAGCAATTTGTCTTCAGAAACCATGACAGCTACCTCCTGATTTCCATTATGCAATGCGATTGCAAATAACATTCCACAGCAGTCTTAATCAATAGAGGGTCACACGAGGCCCTTGTTTCTTCAAAGTGGGAAAAGGGCTTATTTACCCATTTAATTGATATAACACACTTTCTGGCAAAAGACAGAGTCATCTCTTTTAGCTGTAATTGGGGACTTTTTCTATCCCCAAACACTGTCCTCACAACCTGCATCTATATGTCTAATCTTTATGTATCTTGAACACATAAGGAACACCACGCTGGCAAGATGTAGGGGTCTAGGCATAGCATTGTGCACAGCCACTTTTATCTGTTTCTAGAATGAGGCCAGTCTCTGCTGTATTACTTCATTAGGCTCAGCAAGCTAATAAACATGTGTTCTCAGTGTTGGCCGTTAATCTCCCTCTAAGACTCTTCAAGGCTCCCTCTGGGATTAGGGAGGCTGGTTTCCTTGGTGTATAATACAGTCCCAGTTTCAGGGACATCATGGATCTCTCTCTGTATCCCCTGCAGTGCCACTGAGCTCCCTTGGGACATGTGGATGGTGACTTATTCTTGCTCTAGCGTCTTACTCTTGCTTCCTCTCACATGGACTGAGAGTGACCTCTAGCTTCGACTAGTGCTTGTACTATTTCTTTATGTGGTGGCAATTCTATTTATTAGTTTTTGGAGTGATTTATCATCTCACCTCAGAGTGTTTGAGCTTATATTACTTCTAGAACAAATACCATGCCATACTCATGTAAATTTCTTAGATATTTGTGACTTATAGATATTATGTTTGTTATCAGGAGATGTCTGTTCAAATTATAGATTATTTTAATGTATTTAGTGGTGCTGATGCTCTTGAGTAAAATAGATTAATATGAATTATATGAAATAGGTTGGGCTCTGTAGTCAGACTGCCCAAGTTCAAATTTGGACATAATGCTTGTTAACTGTGTTACCTTAAGCAAGATAGTTAATCTCTCCAAATCTTAAACTTTCTTATCTGTTAAAAAAACAGCAACCCAGGCTGGGAACGATGGCTCACACCTGTAATCCCAGCACTTTGGGAGGCCAAGACGGATGGATCACCAGGTCAGGAGTTCAAGACAAGCCTGACAAACATGGTGAAACCCCATCTCTAATGAAAATACAAAAATTAGCCAGCAGTGGTGGCATGGGCTTGTAATCCCAGCTACTCAGGAGGCTGAGGCAGGAGAATCACTTGAACCTGGGAGACAGGGGTTACAGTGAGCTGAGATCGCCCCTCTGCACTCCAGCCTGGGTGACAGAGCGAGATTGTCTCAAAAACAAAACAAACAAAAAACCCCAGTTAATAATAGTACCTTTTTCATAAGGTTTTTAATGAAGACAAGTAAGATACATTTCAGAGTCCTAAACAAAATCCCTGGTCCATAGGAGGCACCACGATGTTTGTTATGATGATGATAATGAGGAGGAAGATATTTATGTCTGCTATTAAGAGGATATTCATTTTGAGTGGTACCTCTCCTACAGTTTCTCAGCCATTCATACTGACTTGCTCTATTTTGTGAACAAAGGCAGATTAGCATTAAAGGTGTAATTGGTCAAGAAACAGAACTGATGGGCCAGGTATGGTTGCACACACTTGTAATCTCAGCACCGTGGGAGGCTGAGGTGGATGGATTACTTGAGCCTAGGAGTTCAAGACCAACTTGGGCATCTGAGACCAGCCTGAGCAACATGACAAGATCCTGTATCTATAAAAAATACAAAAATTAGCTGGGTGTGGTGGAATTCCCTTGTAGTTCCAGCTACTCTGGAGGCTGAGGTGGGAGAATTACTTGGGCCTGGGTGGTTGAGGCTACAGTGAGCCATGATGATACCACTGCACTCCAGCCTGGGAAACAGAGTGAGACCCTGTCTCACTCACACACACACACACACACACACACACACACACACACGAAGAAAGAAACAGAACTGGGGCAGGTCTGGATTGGCTCTGGTATAGGGCAAGGCTGTCTAGTTTTCTTGAAGGCTGAACTTGAGACTGGGACTTCATCAGCTTATGTTCCAGCCAAGTGAGCTAAGAAGGTGGTGTACTGCTATCCTTCCAAATCCATGTGTTGGATGGTAAGAGTCCGTTTTATTAAAAAAGTAGAAAACCCAGAGAAACATTGGTTTTCTATTTTTTTAAGTAAAGTTGCACTACATTTTTATGTTTCAGCGCCCAAAGAAAAATACCCTTAGGATTCAATTGTTTAAAAAACAAACAAAAAACCAAAAAAACAAAAAGAAAGAAAAAGAAAAAATCATCAATTCTGACTCACGTAGGCTACGGGTTTGATGATGGAGTTGTGGTTGAGCATGAGCAGCTGAATGACCCCAGGCATGGGTGGCAGCCCTCAATGCTGTCCTTTGGGTTGGAATTCCCTTTCTTTTCCATGTGTGATAAGGACAGAAACACAGGCCTGCTTCGGACGAAGAATGTTAACTTTTGTTGAGGGAAGATTTTTTTTTTCTGCCAGAGATGGCTGACATGACACTAATTCCTATCATCTCTGATACAAATGTCAGAAATGAAAGCCCTAAAGGCTTCAGAAGTACTTGTTCTAGAAGTCACATTCATTTTAGGACAATCAGAAAAACAGTGGAACTAAATGTATTGTATTCTGATTCACACTGTGACTTATCTTGTGCCACCTGTTTAAAATGTGACCAATTCAGTCAAACATATCAATTATGCCTTGGTAAATTCTCATTTTAATCAAATATGAATGTAAAAGGACTTCACAGGGAAGGAAATCAATGCAGAGTTAATGTGGTCAAGTCCTATCCTAGCATTGTGAGACAGTGCTGAGCAATGCCTGGTACAGCTTCTAAACCCAGTAAGTGCTAAATATTTTTTTTTTCCCCCATCAAGAGAAGTAGAATAGTGTAAGAGATGCTAGCATTTAACCCACGTGTTCTCCTTCTGTAACTTAGTAATACAGGTAAGCAGGTAATATTCAATCAACCCACCAACAGGTCTATGCAGCATCCCACAGGTATATACAGCGTGTTTGACATTGTAGTGGATAATATGAAAGAAAAGAAGACCCTAAGCCATCAATGTTGCTTATACTCTAGTTGAGGGGAAATGACCAAAATCCTGTAAAATAACCACGAGCAATCTAAGACTGTGTAAAAAGGGCTACAGTGTGGTCCTGGGGTTTAAAGGAGAGGCTGACTTCATCCAAGGAAGCTGCAGTTAGCAGCCAAGGTGTCTTAATCAACTCTGTTTTAGGCCATTGCAACAGAATATCTTAGACTGGGTGGCTTAAACAATAGCCTTGTTTTTCCCCCCTCACATTTCTGGAAGCTGGAATTCTGAGATCAGGGTACCGGCTTGGTGGGTTCTTGGTGAAGTCCCTCTCCCTGGTTTACAGATGCTGTCTCCTTGTTGCATCCTCACATGGTGCTGAGAGAGACAAGAAAAGCTCTCTCCTGTCTCTTACAAGGGCACTTACAAGAGCTCCACGCGTATGAGTTAATTACCTCTTAAAGATGTCATCTTTAAATACCATCACATTAGGGGTTAGGATTTCAACATGAATTCTGGTGGGGGATATATATTCATTCCATAGCACAAGGCTTCATGCAGTAATGTGGGATTGGGCTGAGCTTAGAGGAATGGGTAGGAGTATGCAAACTGAGGCCGGGAGAGGAGGAAGAGTCTTCCAAGACTGGGAATCCTGTGAACCTTTTACCTGATGCCAGCTCATGTTCAGCTATGTGGGGGTGGAAGTACGTGGAAACTTCTTCCCCTCTCACAGTCTCTCTGCTATGACAAAACTTCAAATGATTATTTTAGGAGTCTCTAGGAGGATTAAAAATGAGGAAAGTTGGAGTGCTGTGTTCCCAACTTCCATTGGAGACAAAACTGGGGGTCCCAAACTAGTGAGCACAGAACACCCAGAGGGCACAATGCTATACCCTCTTAATCGGCATTGTAGAACAGCTAAACAGGTGAATTGCTGTTGAATTTAAGGAAAGTGTTATCAAACCTAGGAGAATCCCTCCCCTGACCCTTTCCCCATCCTTTGCACTCTGGGAATCCATGTAACTTACGATAAAACATTTTGCTTTATTTTTCATTTGCCACATGAGTATCTTGACTCTTTACACTGTTATTCAATGTAGAGTCACAATTAATTGCTGAGAGAGAAATTAAATGCATTGCCAATGAATTGATTTTATTTGCTTCATTCCAGTAAGAAAAGCCACCATTCTTGAGGGGCTGATGGTTCTTTCCGTTTTCCTAACCACAGGGAGTAATCATACCTACACTGCCTCTGTTTCAAAAGGTGGTCATAGATCTCAGCAAGGTAAAAATTGGAGATTTGACAATATTCCAACTGTAAAGAGTTTTGATGATTTGGAAATAGGTTTTGTATTGAAAATGGCATAAATGATTATTTTTCTTCTTTATGCTGCAGCACTTTAACTTGTAATTTCTACCCTGGTAACCCCACCTATTTAAATGAGAGCTCAATATGAGATCTTTTGTTGTCTTTGAAACCACTGGTATAAAATTTTAAATTCTTGGATATTTTTCCTCTGCCTGAGAAAGGAAGATACAGGAAATTTCATTTTTTAGTTTGAATAGCTTTATTTCATTTATATTCATGTAGCTCAAGCATCTAGTGAGTTTTGCTGGTATATAAATTAATATTTACAGGTAAAACCTTGCTGAAAATAAAATAGATTAACTGGAGAATATTTTTCCCGCAGCTTTCGTCTCTAACAAAAATGAAAAAACCCAGCACCACCCCTTTACTGAATGCCCCATCTGTCGGCTCCTTGCTGCTCTGAGCCAACATCCTCTTGGGATTGTTTGGGGGCAAGGGTCTGCATGTGAAGCACGGTAGGTTTAGCACATGCTGGGAGAATAGGGATTTTGATTAAGACTTATATTTACCCTTAACTATTTCTCTGAATTATGGAGAACTAAAATTAAAAAATGTATTTTTGGATTGAAGTTACAGTAAAATTTCAGCCTCTACTGATCAATGTTATGCATAGTATGTGATAATTTTTTTCAGATATTAAATCACTGATCTAAAATATTGTAATGGTACAGGATTGATGAATAAATATTTAACACCTTATTTTTAAAAGATGTTATGATGTTTAATAGCATTAATAATTCATTGCAGTTAAGTGGTACAAGTTTAGATTTTGATGTAAAATATCTGCATGATAAGAATTCTCCCAAAGAATCTATGCCCATCTAGAAAATGGTTTTATGAAAGAAAAGTAGACAGTTTTGCATTGTACTTTGTCTTAAACAACTTAGAATGAAGTTCAGTAGCAGAGTTCCATGGTTTTCAAATAAAATGAATAATACCCTATGATTCATGGATATTTGGACATTTTAAAGATGTTTTAGGAAGCTTGGCACAAAATAGTTTTTTTTTTTTTGAGTGATTATTTTTCCTCATTCTCCAAATGCTTGGAATTATGAAACCTTAGAATTGGAAGAGATTTTTGAGGTTTTCTGTTATGCCTTTCATCCAAACCAAAATCTATTCAAGTAAGACCCTTGATAGGTGGTGGTGATTCAATGCTGTCTTTGTTCTTCGATTTGATTTAAACATCTCTCTGCTCAATTCTCCTGTCTTGTGCATGTCTTTGTCATGAGACAGTCCTTCAGGTGTTTGAAGACCCTGTTCTTCCTGAGCCTTCAGTTCTCCAGGCTAAACATCACCTGCTCCCTATAACAGAAACAGTGCAAGAGGTAATGTTTATTGACAACTTCCCATATGCCAGGCACTATGCTAAACACGTAACATGCCTGATCTTATTGGATTCTTACCACAATTCTGTCAGATAGGTACGGTTTTCAGATGAGGAACTGAGGCTTATCTGAGGTTACCTGGAAAGTAAGTGGCCATGTGATATTCCAACCTGTGTGTCTGATGGACTCAAAAGTCCATGCTTTCAACCATTGCTTTTTACTGCCTTTTAGATGGTATGTTTTCAAATTATTTCTGTATGGTTTCCTTTCTCTAAACACAGTCCTGCTGTTAGTTTAACCCCATTCTCAGTTAAAATAATTTTTCCTTGCCATTCTAAAAGACTGCCTTTGAGCAGGAAAATTAAGCCTTTAAATGCAGAGGACTTCAGCTCTGTAAGCCTCATACTCTCAGTATATCACTGGCTGGAATGGCAGATGGGCTGGCCAGCACATCCATGGTGGGCAGTGGCCTCAGTGCAAGGATGGAGTCTGACTGCCCATGACCCCATGTATCTTCCCTGCTGCCGGAATGATCACATGGCTTCCAGAAACATTGTGTTCCTTTAGCAGCATTGATGGAGCTTCCTATTGT
The DNA here is from genome assembly GCF_000951045.1 of Mandrillus leucophaeus. Classification (NCBI taxonomy): domain Eukaryota; kingdom Metazoa; phylum Chordata; class Mammalia; order Primates; family Cercopithecidae; genus Mandrillus; species Mandrillus leucophaeus. Next base: position 7,846,532 of record NW_012105364.1, read on the forward strand.
TCCAGATGTTTTCTGAGGAGGATACTGGATAAGAGTTTGTATTATTACAGATGGTCAGAGCAGTTTATGTATCAGGAAGTTTTCCATGGAAGAAAGAATATATTCAAAATTCTATTTTGAAGCTGATGGCAGGATGTGGTGAAATTATTTGGATGTTAGGAAAACACTGTAAACGCCAAAATAAATACTTGTGGTTTGTACTTACTCCTTTCCCAAACTAAAATAGGACCTGTGACAGCATTTCCTGAACACATGGGATCAAACTCTAGATCAAATGATGAGTTGATAAAATGAACATATTCGTATTAAGTTTCTTTCATTTACTTCTCGTTTCCATGTCTAGAATCTAGAGTCTAGAATGGTTGGATGGATGTATTAGGACCAGAGTGTGTATGATAATATTAATGTCAGAAAAACAAACTACTCATTTTCACCTCTGTGGGGAGAGACTGGAATTCAAACCATGTCTCTTGTACCTTGGCAGAGTAAGAGTGTTGGGTTCTTTCAGCCACTTTTTGGGGGGTAGACTTGGTCAGCAGCCCGACCCTGTCCCTGTCCCAGCCTCAGAGCCTCCCAGTGGTGCTGCTGAGCTTTCTCCCATCACTGCACAGCCCGCCTCCTTCCTCTGTTAACCTGCCTTGAGATTCCTTTCCAAGGGTCCTTTAGCCTAAACTATAATGTATTTGACTCTACCTTTACTTTGAAAACACTTTTGATCTTTTTTAGAGTTCCTCTAGGTTTTCCTATTAGATAAAAACAGCTTTTTATACCTTTTGTTTCCATGGTAATGAATTCCAGGACTGCTTTAGAAAACCACTAGCTTTGTGTACCAGTGGAAAGTTGTAGCATTATATACTAACACAATAAACATCAGCCCACCTGTAAGAAGCGTGCAAGCCGGTAGAAACACTGTAGCACCACGGTCATGAAATGATGTGAGCATACTATCTTTTCCTGCAATAAGCAGAATTTGGAACATGAGCCCTGCATTGCAGACAAATGGCTTGGGAGCTGTAGCATGAATTCTAGTGTTCACTAATCAGCTCAAGGCAGAAAGAGCCAATTAACTTGAGGCATTAATTTTCAAATTTAACATTATATTGAAACCGTGGAGCCCCATTTCCAAATTTTTTGCAATCTTCCTGAGTTTTTACAAGTGCCAGTTCTGCTCTTAGGAAGTCCTAGGTGGGAGGAGAGTCTTCCTTGGGCAATTTACTTTTTGGTATAAGGAAGATTGTTTCCAAAAATTCTGGGAAATCTTCATGGTATTGTCTGCAAATATACCTCTTAAGAATCTCAGGTACAGATCAGAACTCAACAGAAAAATCTATTAGAGTTGGCTCAAGACAGGGCAAACATAAAAAGTAGATATCCTGGGAAAAAATAGAACTGTTTTTATAAAAGGCTATAGGTCTCTGAATATGTGGAAGAAGGAATAATTGGAATTTGTTTTTTGTCAACCCTGACTCTGCCCTCTACAGCCTTCTCTTTGTTATATCATGAGTTGGGGGAGTGAGAAGCAAGGGAAAAGGCAGAAAGAACATGAGAGGTTGGACAGAAAGATTGGAGGTACATGCCAAGTTGATTGTGCTAATTTGAAAAGAGACAATGAATCAAAGCTCCTTTTTCCCTATTGTAGATTTTAATATTTAAAGTTACCAGTGCCATTACTGATTATATTAAGATGCTTTTATGTTGATCTGATTAAAATTACATGTGAAATAATGAATGACATGTAATGTACAAATACCCTTACATTTGGAATAATGAATGACATGTACAAATACCTTCCCAGATAGATAGATATATATATATATTTAAAGTAGAAACATTATAAGCAACTGTAATGGAAAGTTTTTAGAAACATTCTTCTAGGAGATACAAAGTTAAGGGGCCGGAAACACAGAACAGCACGCAGTTTACTACAAGACTGTGGGGCTACCTTCTTGCCTGGAAAGATTCAGGACTCCTATCCCTAATAAACTTAAAGGGAGGTTCAGCTACTCTGGAACTTAGTGTCTGTTTTATCTTAGTATTTCTAAGTCAGAAAATGCCTATTTTAAAATAGGTCTTTTTGTCTTTTTATCCTTTTACTCTATAGGTAGAGTTTACCAAGGCCGACTGATTTGTACCCAGCTCATTTAAGTGTTCGGGGCACTGCTCCAAATTGTTGCGTTTCTTTCTTCTGCCTGCCCTAGCTGCATCAGATCATTCTCAAAGCCACCTTAGTTCCTTTTTTTTTTTTTTTTTTTTTTCCAGCCGATAGGTTGCACACAAAGCATAGCTTTTGGCTTTTTGTAAACAGAATGCAAATGTACCGTTCTCCCCCAGGAGGGAACCTCCGCCATGCTGAAGGTGAGCTGAGACTCTGCGCCTTGATAAGGAGCCCCTTTGGGTGTGTTGGCAGGTCAGCCTGAGGGCTTCGAGAAGAGCCTTCCATGAGCACCAGGGCACACATTCACCAATGCAAGACACAGCTCTGTGGAAAAAACTGGTGGGTTCATCCCTGTCCCACCCAAGATGTACCCCCAGAACGGCAGAAATGACTGTGCTCCCCGCCTTGTGAAAAGGGTCTGATTTTAAAGTGACTCTGGCAGAAGAGGGGCAGATGCCTTCATTCCTCCTCTTCAGTTTCTCTTTGGACCTTTTCCTGCTGTTCCGTGGGTTCTTTGAACATTTTATAGAATCCAATTTTGATTTATCTATATTGCTTTAGAGTATATCTTTTGACATAGCTTTTTAAACATGTAGACATACATGATTTATCGTTGCCTACTATTATCGTCATTTTATTAGATCCAGTGAAGTATAGAAACCTAGACATGGGCCAGGCACAGGGGCTCACACCTGTAATCCCAGCACTTCAGGAGACTGAGGCGGGCAGATTGCTTGAGTTCAGGAGTTCAGACCAGCCTAGGCAACATGTCAAGACCTTGTTTCTGCAAAAGAAAAAAATTACCTCCCTTTACCCTTACAATTATATGATTGTCTTGGATATTTCTTTTGCATACCTTGAGAACCACATTAGATAGTGTTATGATTTTATCATCAACTGAGTCTAGAAAACTCAAGAGGAGAAGCAAACTCGATTGTATTTATCTATATTTTTGCCATGTTTTTTTTTCCTTCCTAATGTTCCAAGACATTTCTTCTTTTATCTTTTCCTTTTTGTTTAGAGAACTTCCTTTAGTCATTATTTTAGGGCAGGTCTGCTGGTGACAAATCCTCTTCGTTTTACTTCATCTGAGAATGTCATCCCTGAAGAATATTTTCTCTGGATATAGAATTTTGGATTGATAGTTCCTTTCTTTCAGCACTTAAAAAATATTGCACTGCTTCCTACTGACCTCCTTGGTTTCTTCTGCGAAATCCTCTTTCATTCAAATTGTTCTTCCCCTATGGCTTCATGCATCATTTCTCTCTGGCTACTGTCAAGGCTTTTTCCTTTGTCTTTTTGTGTGACTGTGATGCATCTTGGTGTGGATTTCTTTGGGTTTGTCCTGTTTGGTGCTCAGATTCTTGATTCTGTCTTTTGCCAACTTTGGAAAGTTTTTAGCCATTATTTCTTCAAATACTTTTCTAGCCCCACCCTCTTTTTCCTGTCCTTCTGGGAGTCAGATGACCTACCTTTAACATCTTTTTGTAGTTCAACACCTCTCTGAGGCTTAGTTCATTTTTTTTCCCAGTCTAATTTATTTTGATTGTTTATGGGTAACTGTTTTATCTATAAGGTCACAGATTTTTTTGGCCTCTGTTCTCTTTATTCTGCTGTTGAACCCATCCATTGAGTTTTTTTTTTTTTTTTTTTAACATTTCATTTATAATATATTTTAGTTGCAGAGTTTCTGCTTGGTTCTTCTGTTTCTTTGCTGATACTTCTCATTACTTTGCTAGTTCTTTGTAGTTTTTTGTTTCAAGAACATTTGCAGTTGCTCTTTGAAACTAATATCCATCTGGCTGCCAGGAGGAGGGGTCCTGTTACGGTTCTCCATGTGACCTCCACTCCTACTGTTGGAATGGCTTCATTACTGCTGAGTGGTGGCAGGTAAGACCTGATTCTCTACCAGCCTCTTCTGACACCTTTGCAGCCAAGTTGCCACCCAGCAGAGATGAAAGTCCAGCCTCCACACTCAGCCTCTCAGAAACTATCCTGGTGGGGGTGTTGGGGCTCCTCACTGCTGTCTAGATTCCCCACTAGGTCTTTGCTTGTGTGGGTGGGTCCACAGGTCTTGTGTGTGCGTGTGTGTGTGTGTGTGTGTGGTGTGTTTGGAGTAGAGTGGTTATTATCTAAAAGTTTCCATTTTTTTCTTCAATCTAAAAGGAGCTAGGCTGCCCCTTTCCTGGTTCTTTGGACAAAGAGAGGAGATTTTTTGCTTATTTTTTTTTGCTCTGTGTGTATTGGTGTTTCCAGGTAGCTGGTTTTTCAAGTATAGATGAGGAAATACATGAGGGAAAAACAAAATTCAGGAACTTGTTGTCATGTCATTCATTCCCTGGGTCCTGAGGTCCTTAACCCACTTGGCAGCTCCCCACCTTTCAATGTCTTCTTACTCTTGTTTTAGATCTAATGCTCAGTTTTTAGCTAGACCTATGGGAGAAACAGGGAAGAGAACGTTCACTCTGCCTTCCTGTCAAAGCCCCTCTTGATCCTTACGTTTGTCTATACCAGATGCTGTTCTTCTTGTTCCACTCTCAAGGTCAGAGAACAGGGTGTGCTTTCGAGAACATCTGGTAATTCTTGTACGAAGCTTAACTTGGAACAGGAACTGTTGCAGGGTAGAACCAGTCTCAAGCACTGGAGAACAGGAGGTATAGGCGGTGAAGTAGCCTAGTCACTTGCTTTGTGGGTAGACAGACCTGGGTTCAAATCCTGCTTCTACCATGTATTTGTTACTTAACCTTGATCAAGCTATTTAATTTCTCTGACCAATATTGTCCCCACCTGTTGTGAGGATTAGAAGAGACATATTTCTGGTGCCTGGAATGTATCAGGTACTATACATGAATAGCCATTATTGTTACAAAGCAGGTTATAAGTTCTCCAGATATTTTGTCCATAATCTGATCTCTGCTGTGAAAGAAACCAGTGTAAACTCATTTTCTAGGATGCTGTTTTATGTAAACAAGTCATAGTTAAATAATTCCTCCAGAGTGACAAGCCTTTTTATCCCAAATTTTGTATCCAGATAAGAATATCAGTTAGAACAAGTAGCAAGAACAATGATTCATCTGAGAAAGTAGGGTAGAGTATTTTCAAAAGCAATGGGTGGCTTGTTGGTGGTGATTTGTGTTTTGAGACAGGGTCTTACCCTGTCACCCAGGCTGGAGCGCAGTAATGTGATCTCAGCTCACTGCAGTCTCCGCCTCCTGGGTCCAAGGGATTCTCATGCCTCAGCCTCCTGAATAATTGGGACCATAGGTATGTGCCACCATGCCCAGCTACTTTTTGTATATTTTTTGCAAAGATGGGATTTTGCCATGTTGGCCAGGCTGGTCTCGAACTCCTGGCCTCAAGTGATGCACCTGCCTTGGCCTCCCAAAGTGTTGGGATTACAGGCATGAGCCACTGCATGTTGGTGATGCTAATGCTGTAATGAAAACCCTCATTCTCTGTTTAAAAGATTTCACCATGTAAGAAGCAAATTAAGGGACAGTGGGGGGCATTTCTCTGCTTCCTAGGGAGCACCGAAGACTAAATATTTTAGGGAATGCTGCCGATAGTGATTCACTGATTTCAGAGTTTCTTTGAGCTCCTAACTACAAGTCAGGTGAGAGTAGAGAGGGCAGGAGGGAGGGACTTGGTGCTTCTCCCAGGAGGAAGAGTGGACTTCTAGGCTGGAAGGGCAAGGGGGGTATTCCTGACCGAGGGACTGGATTGAATGTTGATGGGCTGTGGATAAAGATCGTCATGCAGGCCATTTGAGCACTGTGGGGCCTGGACCAGTATACTTGCTTGGAATGCTCATAGAAAACCTCAATGTCAGGTTACATTCCCTAGAAGTAGAGCTGAACATAGGAGAATCTTAGCAAAATGAGTTATTAACAAGCATTCTTAGGAGAAAGGATGCACTTTCAGGTGAGGTCCATCCTGAGCCTGATCCTGTGGATGCTCTGAAGCATCAATCACAGCAGGATGTGTTCTGCCTTGAGGCAAGAAAGTAGGAATTTTGTGTCCTTGCATCAACCAGTCTTGAGCTACAGACAACCTGGTCCTAAGTGATAATTCCCAGGCACACTTGGGCAAGGTGGCTCTATCACCCAAGAGTGGTTCTCTGGAGAAGGTTAGAGGTCTGAGGTTAGCAGTAGCACTGGTGACTGGTGGAAAAGGAATCCTGGGCAGGGCTCAACGGGGTCTACAGCCCCAGGCTTCATCAGTGGTACCATGTGAAAACCACTGGCCTGGGTAACAGGAGGGTTGGCTTGTACTCTTTAATTTTCTTTATGACCTTGAGCAAGTCGTTCAGCCTTTCTGCCTTACATGGAAATGACAGGATTGGCATAGGTAGACTTTTAAGGCCTGTTTGACTCAGGTGAGTTTATTGAGAACACTTGGTTTCGTAAGACCAGGGCTTCTTCGCCTATGGTTGGACCATAGAAACCTTCAAGAAGAGCAAAGGAGGGAATTATGAAGTTACTGCCGCATGGCTAGTGGCCCAGGCAGGTGCCTTTGGGGACCTGGAAGTGAAGAGGCTTCCTTACCTTGGGGGCTAGGGACCAGAATTATACCTTCATGGGCAAATGGTCGAAGGGCTGCGTGGCTTGGTGACCAAGGGGACAGTAAGGAAGACCACATGAAGGACTGAGCCTAGAAAGCAGATTCTGGGAAGAGCCAAGCTTGCCTAAGTGGTTACAATGTGATTTACTCTGATGAGAAGTTTGGCTAAATTTGTTCAGCGGCTGGGCACAGTGGTTGACAACTGTAATCTCAGCTATTTGGGAGGCCAAGGTACAGGGAGTACTTGAGCCCAGGAGTTTGAGACCAGCCTGGGCAACATATTGAGACATTGTTTCTACAATTTTTTTTTTTTAAAGTTAACTGGGCGTGGTGGCATGCACTTATAGTCCCAGCTACTTGGGAGACTGAGATGGGAGGATCATTTGGGCCTGGGAGGTAGAGGCTATAGCGAACCATGATTGCACCACTGCACTCCAGCTTGGGCAACAGAGTGAGACCTTGTCTCAAAATAAATAAATAAGTAAATAAATAAATAAATAAAACATTAAAAGAATGTGTTCAGTGTCTGAACTTCAGCTTTTTGTATTCTGTCAACATTTTTTCTTGATTTTCATCCCATCCTTCATTAGATGGAAGGCTTATTAAAGATCCTTTTTTTTTTTGTAATTTGTTAATGTTATTAGTAATATTTTAAGATAATTCCTTGACTTGATAGTTCTTTTACTATTAATGCAGCTTTTGCCTTGGTCAGTGGAGGAGGCATATGTTTTTGTATTTTCATATATGTCCATGTGCAGGAACTGGACAGCTCTAGGGACTAGTGCGAGAAGGTAAAGTTGGGAAGACCTTGGCAATGTCAGTCCTGGAGCTCTCCGAAGATAGTGGAGCTCCTCCCTCTACTGCAGACAGTTTCCTTCTCTAGGATAGGGTTTCTGATGAGAATATTTCATTGTTCTCTAACACAAGTGGTCAATGTTTTGCTCAGTTTCTCTTGCTGAAATAGTGGTATTGATTCAGTACATTGGGGCAGAGGGAAGGTTCCACTTTGGTGCAGCAAAAGGAAAGTCTTACCAAGAAGTGAGGTGTTTGTTTGCTGGGTCCTGCCAAGTTCAGGTATTGCTGAGTGGGTGGAGGAGTCTGTTTGCTCCCAGGTCAGCAGATCCATGGTGGTCTGCTCGGGCTTGTGCCCCTCAGATGCCTTGTCTCCCCTGGGTGGAGCTTTTGGGATGGGTATAGTGGTTCATGGCTGCATTGCTGAATTTGCGTAAGGCTAGTGTGGCAATGGACTCTCAAAATATCTGTGGTCATAAATAGGGACTTACTTAAAATTTTAGGCCTAGGCAGGAACATCACTTGAGGCCAGGAGTTTGAGAGCAGTCTGGGCAAACTGTGAGACCCCCACCTCTACAAAAAAATAATAAAAAATTAGCTGGGTTTGGTGGTTCATTCCTGTAGTTCAGTTGATCAGGAGGTTGAGGTGGGAGGACCACTGGAGCAGGATTTCAAGGCTACAGTGAGCTAGGATCATGCCACTGTACTCCAGCCTGGGTGACAGAGTGAGACCCTGTCTCAAAAATAAAAGAATAAAATATGCATGACTCTAAAACTAGTTTTATTTACAATAAAAAATTAATAATTTTAAGTACCTCAGAAGATTTAGTAAAAATAGGACTTATGGAATAATTTCTGTCATGAAAGATAAAAGTTCTTTACTGTATTTTGGTCTTGAGGTAAGTATTTCTGTATTTCAGTCTTGAGGTAACAGCTGACATTCTCAGGATGTGGCTTCCTTCCTTGGCTGAGATGTCACCTGGACAGATACAGATATCACCATTTGCTACTAATGATGATTGATGTTAGTAAAAAAAAGTTCTTCTTTGTCAAGAGGGCACTTGGAAAGCAGACCATAAAGAGCAGTTCTCACCATCAGAAAGCATTTGTTATCACTCATGCTTTGATGTGGCAAACACATTGCAGTTCTTGGCATAATGAGAGGCAGGTTTCAGGAGTTACTGCTGCAACCAACTCTTACCTGCCAAACTATAAAGACAAACTATTTTGAGGATTAAAGGATGGGATCCCTCTGTGCTTTGTGGAAGCAGAGCTGAAAGGTTCATAATGACAGACAGAACCATTAGGAGGCATGAAAGAAAAAGCAGCAGCAAGGCTGAAACTGTTCTGTGCTAGAAAGGAGTCGATGCCCTTTGAACATTGAAGTTCAAATAATGTGCCATACTTTATCTCCAAAGACAACACTACTGACCCACTGTCAGTAGACCATGGGCTGTGGGTTGCTTTCCAGCAGTGAGGATGGATTTTCTTCAGTTCTGTCTGCTCATGCTTGGCAGAGATTTCCTTTGGGACCACTACCAGGCCCCAGCTGGCCCAAGCCTGGAGAAAGGGAGGCTGGATCATCATGGCTGATGCTCACTATGCACCAGTTTCCCTTCTCAGCATTTTACTGGAGTCACCTCAGTTGTCCTTCACAACCAAGCACCCTATGAAATAGCAATGCTTATTATCCTCACCTTACATTGAGGAAACTGAGGCTGAAGGAGGCAAAATAACTTGCCCAAGGCCACACAGCTAGTAAATGGTACAGCTGGGATTTGAACTCATCAAGTCCGATGCTAGAGCTGAATGAAGCTCTTAAGCATTGTACCCTGCTGTGGTGTAGTTAGCCGTTGACTACATGGATGCCGGAGTCCAAAGAACATGGACTCAAATCCTGATTCCCCAGCTGGTTACTATGTGAACCTGGGCAAGTAATTCAACACCGTTGGGGCAAGAAAGGGAGTCAGAAGCCTGGGACAAATCACCACACATAAGAAGCACTCAATGCATGCTGGCCACTGTTAGTGTTTTGGTTATTGTTTTGTTTTTATCCTGGAACAGAGTGAAGCTAAGAGGTAGTGATTCTCTCCTTGAGGGTGAATAAGAAGGAATTAACTGGGCATTACCAATGTTGACAATGTAGATTTCTGGGCCCCATTCATGAGAGATGCTAATTCAGTGGCTTTGGGGGGTTGGATGGTAAGTGGTTGGACCCAGTCACCTGCATTCTAAAGAAGGGCTTTCGGTGATATGGAGCGGTGGACTTCAGACTGGCCAGAGGTGGCATGTGCAAGGCTTTGGACTTTACCAAAATTCAGAGCTTAATTTTACAGTTGATTTGTTTAGCTATAACTGAGTGACAGAGTGGAACACAGATATTCTGTAGACTATCTCTTAATCATTAAAAAACAAAAACCACAAAAGAAATCACTAAAAGGAATCAATACATTTTACAGTTCCAGTACTGGCCAATTCAGAATGTGTGCTTCAGCAAACACAGGAGTATCTAACAGACCTGCAGAGGTAGAAGGGATTTGAGAGACCCATGAGCCACGTCCTGGTTTTACAGCTGCTGAAGGTGGGGGTCCCCGGGGGTAGAACGACTCTTAGAAAGCATATGATTAGTTGATGGGAAAGTCTGAAACAGGACTTTGATATTTGGCCACCTGGCCATCTCGACAAGGGACCAAAACTGGAACCCTTTGGGAAGTTCTGTATTCCCTGAATTCGGGGTGACAGCATGAAATAAGGAGGACTCTCACACCTGCTTGTTGCTGCGTGTGCTTTTTCTGTCTGGATGCTTTTCTGCACCATGCTTGCCAGTAACTTCCAGCTGTTCTTTAGGGTCTTTGATAAGTTGCCATTTCAGGGACAGTTTCCCTGCCTGTGTCCTACACTTGCTCCCAACAGAGTTCATTATGCCCCCTTTGGTCACTCCTGAACCTAATGGCATTTTTTTGCACTTAGTTGACATTTTTTGCTACTGTCACCTTTCCTCTGAGGCACTTAGGTGGTACAAGTAGAGCCACTCTCCTATTTTGCATGCTTGCAGACATCATTGACCATTTATCCATTTATTTATATTCATCCATATGTATACCACAGAGCACCCACTACATATACCAGGTACATTTAGAGAATATAGAGAAAAGTAAAGAATAAATGAGAAAATATACAAATAACTTGATAATTCAAGAGACTGATATGGACAATGAAGAAAATTTAAAAAGGGTGTGATGTGACAGATAAATGATATGGTGGGAGAGATCCTTTTTACGGGGTCTCTAGGGAAGCGCCCTCTCAAAATGTGTCTCATTTAAGCTGAGACTCAGACGATGAGATGTGGGACCCATGTAAAGAACTAAGAATATTCTAGGTGGGAGGAGGAATATGTGCAAAAGAGTTCAAGCGAGATTGAACTAGGTACCTGTGAAGAGCAGAAGGAAGCTAGTATGGTTAGAATGGAGTGAACAAGAGGAAGACTAGGAGATGGGCAGGGCCACATCTAGGAGGATTACAACCTAGGAGTAATGGGAAGCTGTTAGAGGTGCTTCAGCAGGGAAATGGCATAGTGTGGTTTGTATTTTAACAGATCACTCACTTTTAATTACTGAGTCTAGACTTGTCCTCAGACTTTTTTTTTTTTTTTTTGAGACAGAGTCTTGCTCTGTCACCCAGGCTGGACTGCAAGGGTGCAATCTTGGTTCACTGCAACCTCTGCCTCCTGGTTCAGGAAATTCTCCTGCCTCAGCCTCCTGAGTAGCTGGGATTACAGGTGCATGCCACCATGCCCAGCTAATTTTTTGTAGTTTTTGTAGAGATGGGGTTTCACCGTGCTGGCCGGAATCGTCTCAATCTCCTGACCTCGTGATTCACCCCCCTCGGCCTCCCAAAGTGCTGAGATTACAGGTGTGAGCCACCATGCCCAGCCTCAGATTCTTAATACAATGCTCCAGGCAATCTCTACTTATTGATCAATTTGCACTTAAGGCAAGAAAATTTTAGGCATCCTAGCTAAACTCTTTGAGGGCCAAGTTCATGTTTTAATCACTTTTGTTTGCCTAGCACTTTGTACCTTGCAAAGAGCAGATTCTTGGTGAATATTTATTGTATGAATGAATGGTTTCTGCATTATTTGATCTTTTGGCATAAAAAAGTGGCAAGGCTCTCTCTGCTGGGTGACTTTTTAGCAAGTCCACTGAATGGTAGGTTGTAGCATATTGTGAAAATTGATTGGTTGACACCTCACCTCACCTCTGCTCACATTAAACATTTGTTTTAGTTCTAGAAAATTCAGTTGTAATTACGCTGGAAGGTAACAGAGTAAGACCTCTCCAAAGCCCCTGAAATGACTGCCTCACTACCTTTTAAGCATCAGGTAGAGAAGGCCTGTTGAACTTTTGCTTCTAGTGTTATGAAGAATGGATATTTGGAGAAACTCACCCAATTACACACACTGAGAAATGCTGAATGTAATATTAAAAAAACCTTTTAAATATGTAGCTAAGCTCATAAAAATTGCATGTAAATCTCTACAGAGGCAAAAATGGAGACAGAGCTGACACCACGGTGGTGAGTGAGGATCTAAGATATGAGCTGCCGTGGGGGTGTGTGCAGACAACAAACTGAAAGCTTTGGTTTTAATTGCCATACAACAGGGATGAATAGGGGTGCACTGTGGAATGGAAGGTGAGGACTTGGGCACTACAAGGTCAATGGAACTGATTAAGAGTCTGCAAAAGCCAGGAATCTTGAAGATCTACACCCTCAGTGAAAAGATGGACTAGAAAAATCCATTTGGCAAAGAAAAATTGCTATGAGAAATTGTTCTGGCCTTGGCTGGGGATGGGGAAATGTCTCTCCTGAGAATTCTGAACTCATGAAGGTTTAGGACTTAAACTCACATTATCCACATATGCTGTCCAGGAAAACTGAAGCAAAAGAATTGTTAAGATAATTCCAGTTTGAGAGAGACTCAGGATTCCAGCACAATCGGAAGAGAATCCGCTTTGTAGGAATGTTCCCACAGCTGGGGCTACTTAGAATTCTCACAGATTAAAATCAACCACATATGACTTCACAATGAAAAGTTTCCAGTTACGCAGAGTAAACAAGCCATCAGTGGAAACAACAAACAGTAGAATTAGACTTCCCAAGAACTTGAATTTAAGAATTATCAGTCAGAATATAAATGAAATGTCCTTAAAATGTTTCTAGAAATAAAAGATGGATTTGAAAACATGAGCAAAAAGCTATTAAAAATGACTAGGCAGAATTTGAAAAGGAAACAAAATGAAATTTTGGAAATAAAATTATGTTCAAAACTGACAACTCAAAAAGGAAAAAAAAAAAAGGTTTTAACATTTGATGTGGTTTGGCTCTGTGTCCCTGCCCAAATCTCATCTCCAATTGTAATCCTCCACCTGTCAGGGGAGGGACCTGGTAGGAGGTGATTGGATCATGGGGGCAGATTTTCCCCATGCTGTTCTTGTGATAGTGAGATCTCACAAGATCTGATGTTTAAAAGTGCGGCACTTCCCCCATCACTCTCCTTCTCCTGCTGCCATGTAAGACGTGCCTTGCTTCTCTTTCATCTTCTGCCATGATTGTAAGTTTCCTCAGGCTTCCCCAGCCACTTGGAACTGTGAGTCTATTAAACCTCTTTTCTTTATAAATTACCCTCTCTCAGATAGTTCTTTATAGCAGTGTGAAAACAGACTAATACAACATCCAGATATATTTTTCTGAAAACCACTGATAAGAGTTTGAGTTTATTATACTGTTAAATTATATGCACAGTTTAAAAATCATAAGGATATACCATGATAACTTTCCATAAATTAATGTACTGTGTAACCAGCATTCAGATCAAGGAACAGAACATTACCAGTATCTCATAAACCCCCTTTCCATTCCCTTCATGTAATCTTTTACTCCAGGGTCAACCAGTATTACTCCAAGGTCAACCAGTATTACTCCAAGGTCAACCAGTATCCAAAATAGGGGTGTGACTATTATACAAGTATCCTGAATTCTAATACCATTTTAATTTTGCCTGTTAAAAACAAAAACATTTTATTCATGGATTTATATACTATATAATCTTTTGTATATGACCTTTGTCTCTCAACATATGAAAAAGGATAAATGAACATCATATTTTTCCATATAGTTATACTTTTCTTATTTAATTTAGTATTCTATTGTGTGAATACGCCACAATTTATTCCCTTCTACAGCTGTTGGGCATTTGGGTAATTTTCAGTTTTGGGCTATCGTTTATTCCTGTTGGGTTTATTCCTAGGAGTAGAATTGCTGGTGACAGAGTATGCATGTATTCAGCATTAGTAGAAGTTACCTAATGGTTTCCAATATTTTTCTAAACCAGATGAAATCTTGTATGGAAGTTCAATAAACAAAACCATATTCAAGACATCAAAACAAAGTAAACATAAAACCTAATGGAGTGGATGGATGGATTAACAATAGATTAGACCTAGTGAAGAAAGAATCAGTGATTTGGA
>NW_012105364.1:7862935-7868017 GCF_000951045.1 Mandrillus leucophaeus
ACTTCCCAAGAACTTGAATTTAAGAATTATCAGTCAGAATATAAATGAAATGTCCTTAAAATGTTTCTAGAAATAAAAGATGGATTTGAAAACATGAGCAAAAAGCTATTAAAAATGACTAGGCAGAATTTGAAAAGGAAACAAAATGAAATTTTGGAAATAAAATTATGTTCAAAACTGACAACTCAAAAAGGAAAAAAAAAAAAGGTTTTAACATTTGATGTGGTTTGGCTCTGTGTCCCTGCCCAAATCTCATCTCCAACTGTAATCCTTCACCTGTCAGGGGAGGGACCTGGTAGGAGGTGATTGGATCATGGGGGCAGATTTTCCCCATGCTGTTCTTGTGATAGTGAGATCTCACAAGATCTGATGTTTAAAAGTGCGGCACTTCCCCCATCACTCTCCTTCTCCTGCTGCCATGTAAGACGTGCCTTGCTTCTCTTTCATCTTCTGCCATGATTGTAAGTTTCCTCAGGCTTCCCCAGCCACTTGGAACTGTGAGTCTATTAAACCTCTTTTCTTTATAAATTACCCTCTCTCAGATAGTTCTTTATAGCAGTGTGAAAACAGACTAATACAACATCCAGATATATTTTTCTGAAAACCACTGATAAGAGTTTGAGTTTATTATACTGTTAAATTATATGCACAGTTTAAAAATCATAAGGATATACCATGATAACTTTCCATAAATTAATGTACTGTGTAACCAGCATTCAGATCAAGGAACAGAACATTACCAGTATCTCATAAACCCCCTTTCCATTCCCTTCATGTAATCTTTTACTCCAGGGTCAACCAGTATTACTCCAAGGTCAACCAGTATTACTCCAAGGTCAACCAGTATCCAAAATAGGGGTGTGACTATTATACAAGTATCCTGAATTCTAATACCATTTTAATTTTGCCTGTTAAAAACAAAAACATTTTATTCATGGATTTATATACTATATAATCTTTTTTATATGACCTTTGTCTCAACATATGAAAAAGGATAAATGAACATCATATTTTTCCATATAGTTATACTTTTCTTATTTAATTTAGTATTCTATTGTGTGAATATGCCACAATTTATTCCCTTCTACAGCTGTTGGGCATTTGGGTAATTTTCAGTTTTGGGCTATCGTTTATTCCTGTTGGGTTTATTCCTAGGAGTAGAATTGCTGGTGACAGAGTATGCATGTATTCAGCATTAGTAGAAGTTACCTAATGGTTTCCAATATTTTTCTAAACCAGATGAAATCTTGTATGGAAGTTCAATAAACAAAACCATATTCAAGACATCAAAACAAAGTAAACATAAAACCTAATGGAGTGGATGGATGGATTAACAATAGATTAGACCTAGTGAAGAAAGAATCAGTGATTTGGAAGATAAATATGAGATATTACCCAGAATGCAGCACAGAAAAAACAAAAGGATAGGAAAGGAGATTAAGAGATAAAGGATAAAATTAGAAGACCCAATTTTTGTGTAATTGAAGAAAGCTCAGTAGAATGGAGTCAGGGAAAGAGAACCTAAAATTAGCCAACTCAGTATTATCCAATAATGTGAGCTACACACATAATTTAAAATTTTCCAGTGTATAATATGTTTTTATTTAACTTGATATATGCAAAGTATTTCAGCAGGTTGATATAAAATTACTGAGGTATTTACATTTGTCATACTAAGTCTTCAAAATCTAGTAGGTAATTTTGTACTTAGACAGCACATCTCAATAGTTTAGGCTAGCCACATGTCAAGTGCTCAGTAGCCACGTATGGCTAGTGGCTACCATAATAGTGCACATCTAAGGTGCACATCTAGGGTGTATAAGGGAAGGTAAATTGAGAGAAGGTCCAGGTATTTGGAGAAGAGGGCTGTGTCATGAGGGTAGGAGGAATGTGGATAAGTGTATCACCATAGAGACAGCACTGGACTTTGAGTTTACATACATTCGTATCCCTCAGTACAATTATTATACCCTTCAACATCCAGTGGGTTGCAGAATTGCAGCTGTTGAGTAGCTCAGAACAATAGCAAACAATAGCTTCGTACAAGAAGAGAAATCTATCTGTTGAATTTACAGAGGAGATTCAGGACCTCGGAATTTAATTGTCCTCATGCAAATTTGACCAGAAGCCTAAAGTAAGCATGTGTGACATTTACATCAAAGATCACTGTGTGTATTAATAGAAGCAGGCTGGTTGGGAGTGGTTTTCATTTCTTTGGCTATAATGATATGAAAACTTGACAATGAATACAAGTAGATTGTTACTTTGGTTTTTATGTCTCAGTTAAAAAATAACACTGTGTCCTAGTGTGCTCATATAGCACAAAAGCTATATTATCAGGCTGTAGATCAAATACCATAGAAACTTGACCCAAATAACCTCAGACTTCCTGGGAAATTCTATGTTTGGGTTAGATACGTGACTGTAGTCAGTTGATTCATTTTTTTTTTTTGACAGCTCAAAAACAGCGAAGCAGGGCACTTGGAATCTGTCTAACCTCAGCTGTTTGAAAAATAGTAATAGAATTGAAAATATATTTCTGTCCTTAAAAACACCTCTAAAGTGCTGTATTTGTTTGTGTAATGATAACACTTTTTATGCTGGCTCTGCCGGTCCAAAAATAGGGGTGTGACTATTATGTAAGGGCGAGCATTATGTAAGGTTGTGACCTTTATAATGAAACAATTCTTCTTCCCATACTCTAAGTATGAAACTGACTCAGCCAAATAAATGCTGCCATTATTTTTGATTGTGGAGTAATAGTGAAATTATTAGTTTAATCCAATTATCCCCAATACTGAAATATAGCGTTGTATTAGTCTGTTCCCATTGCTGTAACAAAATACCTTAGACCAAGTACTGTTCCCATTGCTATAACAAAATACCTTAGACCAAGTAATTTGTAAATGATAGAAAATTATTTCTCACAGTTTTTGAGATTGGTAAGTCCAGGATCAAGGTGCCAACAGACTTGGTGTCTGGTAAATACTTGCCCTCTGCTCCACAGATGGTGCCTGGTTGCTGCGTCTTCACAGGGTGGAAGGAGCCGAAGTGGGCTAAACTTGTTCCCTCAACCCATTTAAAAGGGCAATAATCCCAGCCATGAAGGTGGGGCCTCCCAGAGTCCTCACCTCTTAATAACATCACCTGGGGGTTAAGTTCTGTGATGGTTAATGCTGAGTGTCAACTTGATTGAAGGATGCAAAGTACTGTTCCTGGGTGTGTCTTTGAGGGTGTTGCCAAAGGAGATTAACATTTGAGTCAGTGGACTGGGAGAGGCAGACCCACCCTCCATCTGGGTGGGCATAATCTAATCAGCTGCTATCACAGCTAGAATAAAGCAGGCAGAAGAATGTGGAATGACTAGACTGGCTGAGTGTTCCCACCTTCATCTTTCTCCCATGCTGGATGCTTCCTGCCCTCGAACATCGGACTCCAACTTCTTCAGCTTTTGGACTCACACTAGTGG
Source organism: Mandrillus leucophaeus (assembly GCF_000951045.1). Classification (NCBI taxonomy): domain Eukaryota; kingdom Metazoa; phylum Chordata; class Mammalia; order Primates; family Cercopithecidae; genus Mandrillus; species Mandrillus leucophaeus. The sequence goes on from NW_012105364.1 coordinate 7,866,405, forward strand.
TTTGCCAGGGGCTCTCAGGCTTTCGACCACATACTGAAGGCTGCACTGTCAGCTTCCCTACTTTTGAGGTTTTGGGACTCAGACTCGCTTCCTTGCTCGTCAGCTTGCAAATGGCTTGTTGTGGGACCTCACCATGTAGTTGAGTGAGTCAATACTCCTTGATAAACTTCCCTTCATATATACATCTATCCTATTAGCCCTGTCCCTCCAGAGAACCCTAATACAAGTTCCAATATATGCATTCTGGAGGGACATGAAGATTCAGGCCATGACAAGTGTTCTAGAAGGTTCTACCATACTAACTCCAAGATGTTATTTGTATCGGCTTTCAGAAGTTTACAAAACAGTCTCAGTCTAATATACCTATATGGTATTAAATTGATCATCTTATAAAATATGTGAAAGTCTGTCGGTCAGATGTTGAATCTTTTATTTGGGCTCATTTTCTATGAAACCAAAGGGACAGTGCCAGTGTTTCCCTGGTGTCTTGAGGCTGAGCACTGGTGGTGTTGAAGACCATCCAGTGGAAAGAGTAGTAGGCTAGAAGCTGGAGGGGCTGGTTGTGTGACTAGGGAAAGTCACTGGTTACTTTCTGTTAGGGTGCTTTTTCCATAGAAAAAAATTACCTTATATGCTAAGATTGGAAGACATCTTAGAGATTATTTATTCCCATCTCACACCTAAATTATTAGAACTCTTTAAAGCATCTGCAACAAATAATGATCCAGTTTTGGCTTGAATGGGCCACAGGCTACTCCCTTACAACACCACTGCTCCATTGTTTGGTGTTTCACAGGCGTGGAACATTCTTCTTTGCACTGAGCCAAAACCTTTTTAGGCCCAGCTCATAAGGGGCTTGGGAAGTAAAACATTATTAAATGTGAATTTAAAAAAAAACAGTATGCAAATCTGTATCACTGTTTACTGGTGTGGTGTGGACCTAATGAATGGATCTAGTCTGAATAGTAATGCCTAAATTCTTTCTTTCAGCAACTTCCTAAACAGAAAAAACCAACATCTTTGTGATGTGGCCTCATAATCCAGGCATTGAGCTACTGTGGGTTTGTCTTGGTAGGAGAGAAAAGAATTCTGCCTCTCTAGGTTAACTAGGAATGCCCACATTTTTTAAAGCTGGTTTTCAGGCTTATCTTTAGAGTTTAACATTCCAACTCTTAACAGGGTTAGGAATTCTCCCACTTCTACTTAACAGCTTGCTCCCCAGGACACGAGAACCTCCTAGATTTCTCTCATATGGGGTAGTAGGTGAATTATATGTTGTGGGGATGCTGCTGGTCCAAGAGCTCTCATTGAGCCATGGGGTCAGGGATTGGTGGGGCGGGGCTAGTCCCTGATTTGTTGCTTGTTTTTATAGGATATTCATTCATTCTTAATTCACTCACTAGTATTTGCTGAGAATTCCTGGTTAGTGTTTAGCACTTTGTCTCAGGAAGCCCTAAATATCCTCTTCAACATGACATGTTATCACCAGAGGAACTTCAGTGAAGATGGAACTACACCAGGCTAGCTGGGGAGGCCCAGAGGACTGGACCTGGATCTCTGGGATTTCCCCTTGGGTGCATTACAATCCCCAAAGGACCCTGCCCCTTTTCCCC
>NW_012105364.1:7868067-8008484 GCF_000951045.1 Mandrillus leucophaeus
TATTTATTCCCATCTCACACCTAAATTATTAGAACTCTTTAAAGCATCTGCAACAAATAATGATCCAGTTTTGGCTTGAATGGGCCACAGGCTACTCCCTTACAACACCACTGCTCCATTGTTTGGTGTTTCACAGGCGTGGAACATTCTTCTTTGCACTGAGCCAAAACCTTTTTAGCCAATGCCCAGCTCATAAGGGGCTTGGGAAGTAAAACATTATTAAATGTGAATTTAAAAAAAAACAGTATGCAAATCTGTATCACTGTTTACTGGTGTGGTGTGGACCTAATGAATGGATCTAGTCTGAATAGTAATGCCTAAATTCTTTCTTTCAGCAACTTCCTAAATGGAAAAAACCAACATCTTTGTGATGTGGCCTCATAATCCAGGCATTGAGCTACTGTGGGTTTGTCTTGGTAGGAGAGAAAAGAATTCTGCCTCTCTAGGTTAACTAGGAATGCCCACATTTTTTAAAGCTGGTTTTCAGGCTTATCTTTAGAGTTTAACATTCCAACTCTTAACAGGGTTAGGAATTCTCCCACTTCTACTTAACAGCTTGCTCCCCAGGACACGAGAACCTCCTAGATTTCTCTCATATGGGGTAGTAGGTGAATTATATGTTGTGGGGATGCTGCTGGTCCAAGAGCTCTCATTGAGCCATGGGGTCAGGGATTGGTGGGGCGGGGCTAGTCCCTGATTTGTTGCTTGTTTTTATAGGATATTCATTCATTCTTAATTCACTCACTAGTATTTGCTGAGAATTCCTGGTTAGTGTTTAGCACTTTGTCTCAGGAAGCCCTAAATATCCTCTTCAACATGACATGTTATCACCAGAGGAACTTCAGTGAAGATGGAACTACACCAGGCTAGCTGGGGAGGCCCAGAGGACTGGACCTGGATCTCTGGGATTTCCCCTTGGGTGCATTACAATCCCCAAAGGACCCTGCCCCTTTTCCCCACCAGCCTTAGTCCCTACATTTGAGGAGGATGCTGGGATCCCCCTGGTTCACTCCACTCCTGCTACCCTGGAAACTCTGATTCTAGCTTTGAAGGTATGGAATTTAGACTGGAGCAGTGAGGAGAGTGGTAAGTCATGGAGCTGGAGACCAGGCGAGGGCTGCTGGATTCTCAGGGTTTCTGGAATGAATGTCCTTCTGTCACTTTCTTGTTCCTCTTTCACTGAGCAGTCAACCGCTGAGATCTGGGCTGGGTTTCATACTGGACAGTGTATTCTTGACTTTACAAAAGGTGGTGGGGTGTTAACGAGCTTCCTTTCTGATTTAGCACTTGAGTAATTTCTTTTCAGCTGCTGCTATGTATCCCTGCTCCTTATCCAGTACGGTTTCCAGGTGGATTTACTTCCTAGCAATCTCAGAGTGCAAATGAAAGGTGTAGTGTCTTGTTCTAGGTGCTAAATCTTGTTGAGGTAGAGAGAAGGGAGAAACCTGAACTATATTTAAACGAATACAGTAAGTCCCTCGGATCATGATTGGCTGACCCTCAGTTCTTGTAGCCGTGCAGCAGCACCAAGCAGAACGTCATTTTACGTATTTATATCCCCGATGTTGAAACAAACACACACTATTAGACATTCCAGAGTAAAGCTCCTGTGGGAAATGGAATTGGGAACTATGTTTCCCCAAGGAAAACTAGACATTCAAGGCAAAAGCTCAACAGGAAAAGAAAGAAATTTGGGCTGCTTATAAACTGGAAAACTCAATGCTGCTCTGTAATGATATGACTGAAAACAAGTGACTGCTATGATTACAGGCAGCGTGAGGTGGAAGAGAGACTGGTAATGCTAGATCACATCAAGTGTACTGAATCAAGGGGTTAGAGGCCTGGAGAAGGCGGCAGATCTGTGAGATCTGAGATGAACGAGCAAGGTGATCATTGTAAATGCTTTCTAAGGACATGTATGGTCTGCCTGCCAAGAGGATCCTGACTTCCTTGAGGGAAGAGGACGGCAGAGACTGGCTCTAGAGTCCCAGGGTTTGGCACAAACTTTGGTTTCAAACTCATTAGCCAAGGTACTCAACATGTTGCTATGTCAGTTTCATCATGGAAAAAAATCACAAAATCTATAAATCTATGAAGGAAACTATTTCTTATAAAGGGTTATAGCCTGCAGGCTGGCCGTTTTGCAGGCTGGGAAGTGCAGCCTCTGGCAGAGGCTAGTAACAGACACTTTGAGGGAGGAGGGGGTAGAACAGGAATTTGTGCTGAGGTTGGCCAAGTATACATATTCAACAGGTTACAGGAGGAGCTTTGAATATTCATGAAGTGGGAGAGGTACATGTATGATAAGCAAACACAAATATTACCTGCATCCCATATTCACTTTTGGGTAGAGACTTAACATTTAAGTGTCGTACAATTAGGCCTTATATATCAAAAGGTAAGGCAGAGGACACGAAGGCCCTCAAGTTTACAGCCTCTGTAAACCAGCCAGAATCAGTCCATGGTCCATGGTCTCTTATTAGGAGAAAGTTACTGAACCACAGCTGTCTCTTTTCCAATCAAAGCTGTGGGTATGGCTTGTGGAATGGGCTGGGGGTCAGCATCTGGTGGTGAAAGTGCTGCAGTTGTTTCAATAGTGCTTATCTTGAGGCCAGTGCTGGTTTAACTGCTAGAGAAAAAAACCTTGTGGCAGTTGGAACATAATTTATTCTTTAAGTGTGGAGGGTACATGACTTAACCCTTGCCTGGCATGGCCTTAGGTAATCTTCATAATTTGGTATCTTATTGCCACAGAGTCCATTTTGTTAGTCTTAGGATATCTATGTTAACATTAATGCTGGTCAGTTGTTGTGTCTAAACCACAAAAAGGAGGGAATGTAATGAGACATATCTGGCTTCCTATCACACCATGGACAGGAACTCAGTTTCTAAGATTTCCCTGGGGTCCCCTTAACCAAGAGGGGGTTTGTTCAGCCAGTTTGGGGCTTAGAATTTTAGTTTTAGTTATCATCTGTGGAATAGTCATTGTAATAACACCTTCCTAGCAGGATTGTGTTGGGGATTGTCAATGGCAGTTGATGTGCTTAGCATGATGACTGGTACTCCTTAGGTGTTCAGTATCATTATTATCCATATTTCTCTAGTTCACGTTGGTACTTAGCTCATTGCCAACATTCAGTAAGTGTTGAATAAGTAAATGAGCATTTATGATTAGTGTTTCTATAAAAATTTCATCTTCACTTCCCTCCCTTGCCAGTTAATATTATTTGATGTATTACTGATATATATAGAAAACTTGGGAATAAGGGTCCTGAAAATAAGAGTTCTGATGCTTTAAATGTATAGATATTAAATACAAATATTTTCTCTTAACATAATCAGCAATTTAATAAAAATAAAAAAATTCCTCTCCATTTGCTTCATCATTTAGCAAATATAAATTAGTGTGCAGTTAACCATATTTCTCCCCAGGTCTGCTGTTCCTCCTGTGTTTAATAAAAAGTGGCTGTATCCTCTCAAATATCTAAGCCAGAAATCTGGGGAATCATTGCTGGCTCTTATTTTTCCTTCATTCCTCACACGCATTCATGTTTGTGGTCATACAAGCCATATCCAATTTCATCTTCTGATTAGCCTCTGAACCTGCCTTGTGTGTCTATCTCTGCTATTACTGTCTTAGACCAGCTACTGTCAACTCTTGCCTGCATTAATGACATAGTGCTCTGGCTGATAATTAAGGAAAAGTTTTCTAGGAATGTCCAAGGCAACCAGTGGTTGAATTTCCTGCTGGCAATCTCTTTAGTGTTTTTGCACAGAGGATTTATGAAGGATTTAAGCAGCTTGGATTACTGTGGGTCTGCAGAACACTGGAGGTGCTTGCTTCTTCCCTGGGTGAATTACATATGAGAAGATTGCTGTGGAAGCCTATTGGACATGCATTTGACATGCACGTGCCTGGGAGTTTTCTGAAATTTTCTGTTATGGAGGCATATTAATTCTGAGGAAATAAAACTTCTCATGAGTACGGGAGATGTAGCTGTGGAAAAGTCCAACATAGAAAGATGAGAAAACCATTTTCATATATATCAGAAAATGTTACTTATTTTATCAAAGTTTATTTAGCAAAGCCCACAAATATCTTGAGGCTAACCTACTCAGGGCAGTTGATAGCCAGGGAATGTCATACAGGAGTATGGAATCAATCCATCAGAATTCAGAGGCTAAACGTTTCCATATTGATTAGGAAAACCCAGGTTAAATGGATTAATATACTCAAATCGGCTGTTCTGAGAGAGGTCTTCACCGCATTTGGGCAAGCTTATTGATAGGCTTACCAGAATGGTTAGGGAATCTAGCCTGGCAAGGAATCACAAAGCACATTGCTGTACTAGTGTGACTGCACCTCACCTACAAGAGTTGATCATCCTTTCTGTACGTAGAGGCTGAGGAAGAGCCTGGGATGGACTGCATTTGGGTGGAGAAATACATTCGTCAGGAAACAAAACTGAATAGTTCAAAGACTGGTTCTAGTGCCAGTGTCCTTGATGCTGGTAGCTCAGTTCTCTCATCTATACCTGGCAGGGCTTCCTAGCGGAGTTGAAGGTGGATTGTGGCTCTTTGAGCATCAGGTTAGTCATCCCTATGGGGATGTAGTTGCAAGAGATAATGGTCATATACATTTCTGCTTCTGGTGAAAAAAGAGGAACCTATTCTGTGGATAGCTGCTTGGAGGGAGATGAGGGAAAGAGATGAGAATACAAGGGAATACGTGGAGCCTGGGTGGAGAGAGAGGTGAAGGTCAGAAGAGGAAAAAGTCATGTTTGTGAAAGACAACGTGAAAGTTTGGACACAAACAGAACCACAGGGCCCAGATAACCAGCTGTAATATTAGCAAGTGGGGGAGCCTCCAGCTTTCTCTCTCTCCTCTGCCATAGACCCCAGGTGAGGTTTCATACCCTGGACCCTCCTGGTGGCCTCCGCAGAGCGGTAGAGAGTGGCAAACAGTGGTGGAGATGCTGACTCTGATGTCAGTGACCTGGTGGTAGCCCTGTAGATGTGGCAGTGTGCCAGGTCTCTACCTGCCCCACAAGGAGACAACTAGCAAGAAGGCCAAAGTGGAGGAAGATGAGTGGTTGGTTTTGTGGACATGACATAGCATGTCTGATAGTACCCTCAAATTGGTTGGGGAAGGCTTTGAAGAAAGCCCGAGTCCTGGTAATTCAGGCATTAATGGAAATATGACTACATTTGTTTTCATGGGTTGGTGACTCCTCCCATCTCACTGCCTTGAATGAAAGTTCTATGAGGCCAGAGGTTGTTTTGTTCACTGTTATATTCTTGGCACTTAGTCAGGACTCCATTCATGTAGATTGAATGAATGACTCCATTACCGTTACGAGAAAAATGGCACTTAATCGGGACTGCATTCATATAGATTGAATGAATGACTCCATTACTGTTACTAGAAAAAAATAACATACAGGGCCAGCTGTCTCAGTGGTGCGTCTGTTCTCACTGAAAAAGAAACCAAGGCAAAAGCACCCGGTAAAATAGAATGGCAGGATTTTCTTGTCTCATACAGTCAGGATCAGCACAATTTTGTTTTTCAGCAAACCAACAAATGAAAAAGGCGAAGGCTATTAAAACGAGTGGGTACTGCTTGTGTGACAGCTGTCAGCGTCATCCTCTAGCTCCTGTAACTGGTTCTTGAGGCCCCCACGACGAAGGGGAATGGAAATGAAGCCATTTGTACCTAAGCTACGTTTGGTGAAGAGTAACAACTTATTGATTCAGGCTGTCCGGGAAGGCCATGTTTCTTCTCCATGCCTTTTCATTTCTCGTCTGGGTTGCATTGAAAACACAAATTGTACTCAAATGTATTAATAGCTTTCTAATGTGAGCTCTCAGTCACAAAGAAATGAAAAGAATTCTTTGAAGCACTAAAAAAGGCCAGGGTTTCAAGCTGGTTTATTTTACCTGATATGTTATAAAAAGAAAAAAAAGAGCAACCCGACAGTAATGTCAAATCGGAGATACCTCAGTATGGTTTTCTCAATAGAACTGAATAATATATTAGTGAGTGCTTCTAACTAGCAAATGGGATCAGGACCATTGTGGAAATAAAGACAGAAAAGTGCCTTAACAGCTTTAAAATTCACAGATGGCAAATCAAGTAAAAGATCTGTTTATCAACCTCTGAATACTCTGTAAAATGCACATTGGAGGGCTAGGAAGTTTCTAATGGCAACTGCTGTGCTTTGGGAAACCTCGGTGGAACCCTTGGCTCTCTGACATTTAGCTGCTGCAGAATGGGGAAGCTGCTTTCCTGACCACATTGCTTTGGTACAGTAAAGTTGTGAAGCTGTTGTGCTTTGCTGGGAGTATCCGAAGGCAAAAGTTAGAGAGTTAGATATGTACAATAATGCACTGGAGATTGTTAAGCTGTGTGCTGTGTTTCATAAAGTCTTGCACAAACAGCTTGATAAAGAACATTACAGAATATTAAAAGCTGCTTTCTAGTGTTTGGGCTCTTTGTGTCTACAATTCAGTGAATGTTGTGTACATTAACTGCATGGCTTGAATCCTGCTATTTTTATGCCATGAAAATGTAAATTAATTAATGAACTCCACAGTCAATTAGATTCTGTAATACATTTTGACTACAACTCTTACATTTAGCATATTTCATAAACATCTCAATTTGACCTGTCTTTATTTGCATTACATACGTTTATATAACTTTATGAAAATAACATTTAAGAAGTTCTACAATGCAGACATTTCTTTTCTAGTTATGGAGCTTTTCTTTTTCTTATTCTGCCTCTCCCACTCCCTTCTTCTTCCTTCGGTAAACCAATTCATGCAAAGTTCAACCTTTCAAAACTCCCTGCTACTCCCCTACTCCTCCCCCTTTTTGAGGTTTTGACAATTGGTTCTTATTTTTTATTTTTATTTTGAGACAGAGTCTTGCTCTGTCACCCAGGCTGGAGTGCAGTGGCACGATCTTGGATCGCTGTAACCTCTATCTCTTGGGTTCAAGGGATTCTCCTGGCTTAGCCTCCCAAGTAGCTGGGTTTACAGGCTTGTACCACCACCCCTGGCTAATTTTTGTATTTTTAGTAGAGACAGGGTATCACCATGTTGGCCAGGTGAGTCTCAAACTCCTCACCTCAGATTATCCACCCACCTCAGCCTCCCAAGTTGCTGGGATTACAGGCGTGAGCCACTACACCTGGTCTCAACTTTTAGATTCAGGGTGTATATGTGCAAGTTTGTTACAAGAGTATATTGTGTGATGCTGAAGTTTTGGGTGTGATTGAATCTGTTATCCAGGTAGTGAGCATAGCACCCAATAGGTACTTTTTCAGCCTTATTCCCTCACCCCTTATAGCCCCCAGTGTCTGTTTTCATTTTTACATACATGTGTACCCCATCAAAACCCTGAATTTAATCACCTGGCTTCTTAACGATTTGCTAGCTAATATAAAAATGTAAACATATACTTGATAATATTTACCTATCCATAAATTAAATCATAGTTTCATTTATAACGTGATCTCTGTTAGATATCCAGTATTAATATGGATTCAACCATGTTCTCCTGAGACATAATTCATGGTGAAAACCTGATATGTAGCATATGGCCTTAAAGACAAGTCTTAGGTCTGTCTTCCAATTGAATGTGAGGAAATTGTCTACATAGTATAGGCCCCAACACTGGCTTTATCAAGCTAAGAAGACAGATGTATTTGGAAGATGAGGATTCTTGATCCTACTACCTCTGTGAATCACCCTTAGGTCAGAGGGATTTCAAAAGATGTGAATGACTAGTTTTTTAGAGGGTTAGGATGAAACAGGCATATTTGAAGAGGTCCACAATCTTATATAATGAATAAATGGATATTTTCCTTGTGTGGTGGCAGGCTTTGGAGTTATGTGAACTTGAGTCCAAATTCTGGCTTACCCATCTAGTAGGTTTTGAATGACATTAAGTTTAATGTCATCTTAGTCTCAGAGTCTTTACCAGTAAAATGAGGATCAGTAAAAAGTACCATGTAGGATTATTGTAAGGACTAGTAATATGTACAGTAAGTGCTTAGCTGCCTGACACACAGTAGGTATTCAATAGATGGTAGCTATTAGCAATATTTATTTGTAAATATGTAGAATGCATTAAGAATCTGGAAAGAGTCTGGGTGAGGTGGCTCATGTCTGTAATACCAGCACTTTGGGAGGCTGAGGCAGGCAGATCACTTGAGTCCAGGAGTTTGAGACCACCCTGGCCAATATGGTGAAACCCCGTTTCTACTAAAAATATAGAAATTAGCCGTGTGTAGTGGCACACATGGGTAATCCCAGCTACTTGGGAGGTCGAGGCATGATAATTGCTTGAACCTGGGAGGCAGAGGTCATAGTGAGCAGAGATGGCATCACTACACTGCAGCCTGGGTGACAGAGTAAGACTCTGTCAAAAAAAAAATTCTGAAAAGAAAGTTCTGTTATCGTGGTATATTTATAATATAAGGTGGAACTGATGGTGTTAGGTATAAACACATACACAAGTGTATACATGCACATTCTACATCCAAGTTTTTTTCTGGGGCAGATTCAAGAAGGAATCTTTCAGCAGTGAATTTTGGCTTCTCTGAAGATACAACTCTTTAAAGGCAGCATCAGAATAGTTCATTTTCTCCAATAGTTCATACGTAGGTAGAGTATGCTTAACAAGTATACTCTCCTTGCTGATTTGAAACATTAAAGTGTATTCAAGGCGACATTTGGAACAATGGTTTTTCTCACTTATTCTTTAAGGTTATGATAACTTCTTTTCCTTCTTTCTCATGATTTGGGGCATCCACAGAGTGGTGGAGTCATTTTTTGACTTTACTCTGTTGGCACTCACAGAGAAGAATGAATGAAAGTCCCAGAGGGTTACTCTATTTGAGGTTATTCCAAAAGTGGGTAAATTTTTGACAATTCTTACCACCACAATTCTTCCTCTATTTTCAAAGTTAGGAAAATTTTGCATTTTATTGCAACATGAAGAATAACTACAAAAAGCATAGTCCCCTATATGTGTCATGTTAAGTGGCCTAGATCTCTCTGGTTGATCCTTTAATGAGATCACTGAGTGTGTCATGACTTTCAACCACCAAACATATTTTAGCAAATTCTAACCCTGAATAAAGTTAAAGACCTGTTAGGAAGAAGGCTTAATTGAGAAGGAAGAATGGAAACACGATGGACTTAGAACACAGGTGCATTTGAGCAGTGGCCCCAGATCTGTCACTTACTAGCTGTGTGTGACCTTGGGTAAGTTATTTAGTGCTATTTTATGCTATACTGTACTTCAGAATTGGAATAATACTACTTACAGTAACCTTGGAGTTTTTTATATAGATCAAATAAGACAACTCATGAAGCACTAGTAACAGTATCTAGCACAGAGTAGTTATTTGATAAAAGGTAAGCTTCCTTCCCTTCTCCCTCATGTTATCTATAAAAAGAGACCAGTCACCCTGCCTACTTGTGTGAGAATGAGTATTTGTACTTGTGAGTATCAAATGAAGCAATATGAAAACACTTTGTAAAAAGCACAATATCAACATAAGCAAGGAAAATGACAGATTTTATGATTTTGGATATAATAAAGCTGTGCATCTGTTGAGAAGTTGGTGAAGATTTTAAATTAATTTGACTCCCTTAGAAATTCCTTGGTAACAGAAAGGTGAGTAGTTTTGCACTCCATATGTACAGGATTAAATAGTGTTCCCCAAAATTTATGTCCACGTAGAATCTGAGAATGTGACTTTATTTTGAAATAGGGTCTTTACATATTCAATTAGATAAGTTAAGGTGAGATCATACCACATTAAGATGGGCCATAATCCAATGACTTGTGTCCTTATAAGAAGAGAAAACACACAGGGGCGAAAGCCATGTGAAGATGGAGGCAGAGATTGGAGTGATACATCCGGGAGGCAAGGATTGCCAGTGACCACCAGACACTGGAAGAGGCAAGGAAGGGTCCTCTCCAGAGCCTGCAGAGAGCATGGGCCTGCTGACGCCTTGCTTGCAGACTTCCAGCCTCCAGGACTGTGAGAGAACAAATTGCTGTTGCTTTAGGCCACACAAGGTCCTTCATTATGGCAGCCCAAGGAAACAAATACACACCATACTTCCCCTGTTTTTATTGGTTAGAAGTTTGTGTAATGTAATGTGATGTAAAGATGTTGCTTTAACTTAGACAAAAAGTGTATGAGGTCTTATAACTTTACTGAAATCCTGCCACAAGTGGAAATTAATTCCCACATTATCTACATGTAAGAGTTCCCAAAATATTGGTTTTTCTTTGTTCTTTAAAAAAAATCTAAAGAAGCTGGGATGAACTCAGAGTTAGGGGAAAGCTTTAAGAGTCCAATTAGTCAGCCCCATCCCTTTGCTATACAGGTGAACTTACATAGACCAGAAAAGGTGTGTGTGGGGATGAGCCTGAGGAAACTTGGTAGATTTTTATGACAACATTCTCCTTTTTAAAATTAAAATCATGTTGGGTGTCTTGATTATTGCCACAAAACTGTTCTGAAGGTTTTGTTTTACCTCCCAATTTTGGGTTAGTTCATACCAAAGCTTTGTTTCTCTTCTCTAAGAAAAGATATATATGATAAATACTTCTACAAGCAACTTAAAGCACTGCTGGTTATTTGACATACATCCACAAAAAAGCAAAGCTGAAGAGTATTCTAAAAATCAATAGTATAATGAACTGAATAGTATTTTATCTGAAGCCTTTTATGTTTTTCCCTTTAGAGCATCCTTCTGCTTAAAATGGGCATTGCCGTCATCATGTTCCTCTAGCTAACTGAGGTCCTGTACGGTTTTTGGACTGGGGGAAAATGGGAGAATGGTTTGTGCTTTTCTAAAAGGAGGCACAATTTGCATCATTTTAAATAACAGTCAGTGTGGTTTCAGACAAGGCTGCTGAAAGGTGAAATGAAAAGAAATCCTGTCCTCATGTGCCCCTGTTCTCTCATGACGTAGCACAAACTATGCAGGGGACTGGGGTGGTTGTAATCCTGAAGGGGCAGTCAGCATCCAAGCCAGTGGAACCTGACTTTTGTCACGTGCCATCTCTGCAAAGATTTGAAAAGGCCCTTGCTGCTTTTGTCGCACAGATGGGTACATCTGTAAAAGAAGGGACTAACTAGTCACAGTGGCTGAAAGGTACTTTGTCTTTTATTTGTAAACTTGCAATAGGATCAAGGATCAACTCTTTATCTGTGATGTATGTTCCTATTATTTGAAAGCAAATTTAATTTCTACTTAATAAGCATTCAATTGGTTGTGTATTAGCAATCATCTTTAAACAGAGTTGACAATCCATTCTGGGAAAGGTGTAGTGGCCCATGCCTGTGATCTCTGCACTTTGGGAGGTTGAGGCAGGAGGATCACTTGAGGTCAGCCTGGGGACAACATAGTGAGACTCCTCTCTCTTAAAAAAAAAACCAAAAAACAAAAAACCGGATGCAGTGTCTCACGCCTGTAGTCCCAGCACTTTGGGAGGCTGAGGCGGATAGATCACCTGAGGTCAGGAGTTCGAGACCAGCCTGACCTACATGGAGAAACCCCATCTCTACTAAAAATACAAAATTAGCTGGGCATGGTGGAGCATGCCTGTAAGCCCAGCTACTCAGGAAGGCTGAGGCAGGAGAATTGCTGAATTGCTTGAACTTGGGGGAGGTGGCAGAGGTTGCCGTGAGCCGAGATTGCACATTGCACTCCAGCCTGGGCAACAAGGGCAAAACTCCGTTTCAAAAAAAAAAAAAGAAAAACTAGCTAGGCATGGTGGTGCTTGCCTGTAGTCTCAGCTACTTAGGAAGCTGCGGCAGGAGGGTCACTGAGCCCTGGAGTTTGAGGTTACAGTGAGACAGTGAGCTATGATCCTACCACGGCACTCCAGACTTCCGCCTGGGTGACAGAGCAAAACCCTGTCTCTCATTAAAAATAATAATAATAATAATAATAATCCTTTCTAAGAAAAAAAGCACTGGACGATATAAGCCAGAGGTCATATTCTGACTTGGCTAATGGACAAACAAAACAAAAAAACAAAAACCCACCACAAAACACCTGTCAATGAAAGAAACAATAACAATAGTAGCTAGCATTTATTGAGGGCTTACTACGTATAGGGTGCTTTGTAAGAATTAGCTCATTTGGCCTTCCCAGCAGCTGTATAAGGAGATGCACCACAATTGCTGTCATTTTCATTTCATACGAAACTGTCGCTCAGGTGAGTTCAGTAACTTGCCTAAGGCCACAGAGCAGATTTGGGATTAAATTCAGTGCGTACCTGTGCTCGTGGTGACATAAAGACTTCTGTCTAGTTTGTGTGCATCATATTGTGATTTGTGCCTAGTATTCAATAGCACAGTAAGGAAATTACAGTTTACAATCATTTATTGTAATTTAAAAATAGCTAAAAGAGACAATTTGTAATGTTCCCAACACTGATAAATGAGGTGATGGATATCCCAGTTACCATGCTTTGATCATTGTATATTGTATACATGCATCAAAATATCACATGTATTCCCTAGATTTGTACAATTATATCAAAAATACAAAAGTATGAATATTGGTTAAACAAATGAACTATTTGATAATCAAGAATAGAAGAAACTTCATTAGGCCTAGATAAACCAAAAAGGTCCTTTTTTTTTTTTTTTTTTTCCCACGTCTAGAAAGCAAAAGACATATAGTATGAACATGATTTGGGGTTTGCATTTCAAATGTGTTTCGCTAAAAAAAAATGACACTGGTTCTACATGTATTATCAGCCAGAGGAGCTAAGTTTATAGAGTATAAGTGTTTCCTTTAGCCACTTTCTGTGCCCCACATCATTTAGTAGTAGATGCCTCTGAGATAAGAACAATGAAGAATAATGTTCTCCCTTTTAACTTACACCTAATCTATACTTGGTTCTCCCTCAGTGTTTGGTATTTTGTTCTCACAAATAAATGGGCAATATCAAAGAAATCCCTGGTTTGTTTACCTTTTTATTGTTCACTCCCTTCTCTGAGGGATGTTTTCCCTTTGCTGTTTTACCCTTTTTTTCTGACAGACATGTTTCCTTTCATTGAAAGAGATGAAAGAAACTAGGATTGTTTAGTCACAACAGAACAAAAAAAAATACACATACAAATCAATGAATTTTGAGTGAAGCACATTAGGAAAAAGTATTGTTTCTTTGGTCACAACCCTCTCCCTCTTGCTAGGATATGCATAGAGATAGCTAATTAGCAACTCCTCTGAGATGAAAAGCTTCAAGTATAAACTGAAATGTTGGGCCCTTCCAACTTCTTTGACAATTGTCTATCTGTAGGTTGTCGAGATTTTGTGAAGTATCTTCTTAAAAAGCAATTAACACACATAAAATTAAATAATTTTTACATGTGAGCTTTTAAAAAGTGGATTAGAAGCCCTTTTGGAAATGAGTTAGAAATCTTGAGAATTTGAAACAAAACCAACTATCCAAAAAACCATCCTCAAATCCATATGCTTAAATGTGCTACTGTGGTGCAAATAATATAGAAACAACCTAGACCAATATTAGTGAATTCATAATTACAATAAAATAATTATATAGCTAATAGTTATAGCGTATGTACCATATATCAAGAACTCTTCGAGATAGCCTCCCTGTAATCCCAGCTGCATGAGAGGCTGAGGTGGGATGATTGCTTGAGCCCAGAAGTTTGAGACCAACTGGTCTGAGACCAGCCTGGGCAACATAGCGAGACCCAGTCTCAAAACAAAACCACCTCTTATCACTTTAAATGTATTAGCTCATTTAGTCTTCACCAAAACCATATGCTAGCACTCTTATTAACATCTCTGTGTTACAAAATGAGGAAACTGAAGCACAGAGAAGTTAAGTGACTTGTTCAAGATCAAACACCTGCAAAGTGAGAGCGTCCAGATTTAAACTCAAGCAGCCTTGTTCAAGGCTCTGCTTTATTGCCTTCAAATTATGAATAAATTAACAGGTTATTTGGCAAGAGTAGACTTAATTATTAAGGAAGTGTAACAATGTGGAAGCATGTGCAGAATAATGTTATCTAAAGGATACCTGGCTGGTATGGGCGTGTGTGTTTGTTTTTGTTTTTTTTTTTTGAGATAGAGTCTTGCTTGTTGCCCAGGCTGGAGTGCAGTGGTTCAATCTTGGCTCAGTGCAACCTCTGCCTCCCGGGTTCATGTGATTCTCCCACCTTAGCCTCCAAGTAGCTGGGACTACAGGCATGCACCACCACACCCAGCTAATTTTTATATTTTGAGTAGAGATGAAGTTTCACTATGTTGGCCAGGCTGGTCTCGAACTCCTGACCTCAAGTAATCTGCCCTGCCTCAGTCTCCCCAAGTACTGGTATTATAGGCATGAGCCACTGTGCCCAGCTGGGCATGTGTTCTTATTATATAATGACTATGTAGATAGAGCTCAAAAACTATTATGTAATAATGGTAGATATGAGGGTGTAGGAATCCCCCCAAACTTGAATGTCACATTATCTCTTCATAAATAAATTAATGAAAGCACATTAAATTAAAGTACTCATTATCTATGTTTTTATTTTGCTGTTAATACCTGTATCCTTCCCTAATCAAGAGCTTATAATGTAGAGAGAGACTTAAACTTTTTGTTTGTTTTCCATCCATTCATTTATTTATTTGACACTTATTAAATGTTGGTAGTTTACACCAGGCTGTATTTGGGTCCTGGGGAAGACAAAGATATATAAGGAAAAACAAATACCTACCTTCAAAGATAAAAACCGGGCATTTTGCGGGAGAGGGGTGGATAGGCAAGTATACAAGTAGCCTCAAAACAGTGGCATGAATGCTATGAAGCGAGACGCTCAGAGTTTGGTAGGAGCAGAGGGAAGAGCACCTCACTCTTCTGGATAGACTCATAAAGGAGGCCCAGAGGAGTCACCTGAGTTAAGTCTGGAAGGAAGAGTAGGAAGTGTTCCTGGGAAGATGGTGGGGAAGGCCCTTCTAAGTTGACAGGAGAGGGAGGTGAAAGTACATAGGCCCGGAGGGGATAGAACTGGCCACATTGAGGACATTAAGTAATTCAACAAGTCTGAAACGTATGATTAGGGTTGCTGAATCTAAAAGGCCTGACTTGACAGGGTAGAATTCTATAAAGTGTGTAGCTTAACTAGTTTTGTTCATTCTGAGCTCTAATAATTATTAGCTAATTTTAAACTTAATGATTAGTTAAGGTTTTCCCCCATCCAGGTAGTCATTGATAACAATATCTAGACTCTGGAATTTTTGAAGATGACAAAATTATTTGTTTTAAATGACTGATCCCATGTTCCATAAAGAAAACTACATATAAAACGGTATAAGCATGTGTCGGTATGTTTTTCTCTCTATATCTAAATTAAAATAGTAATAGAAGATAAACTAATTTAAAGAATAGATAGTACACTTAAAATTTTTAAAAATTTATTTTTAATTGACAGAATTTGTACATATGTATCGGGTACAATGAGTGGAGTGAAGGTTGAAGCACCCATGGTGGGAAGGATGGCAAAGAGAAATGGGCAAGGACCAAGCTGCTGTGGGAGTGATCTACAATGCAATCACTATTTGATCCCTATAAATAGCCCAACAAAACTAGAGAAGTCAACGTGAAACTTTATTTTGACATTTTAATATTCTACTTGATATTTCACCTGGAATCTGGGGTGGGGGAAGGAGGATTTAGACACCTGTTTGTAAATCACTATGTGACCTGGAAGTCCCTGAAAATCATGACTTGACTGGTATTTATTAATCCTTTTGATATAAAGTCTCTTAAAATGATTTTTCTATGTAAGTGTGACTAAGTAATTTATGCTGATTTCCCTGATGTCTTGCCAAAATCGGTCTCATTACTTGGTATTCACATTTTCCATGTCCCATACGATCAGTCCATCAGGAAAGCTAGTTAAATGAGAGTTTAGATGACTTCTTATGGATTAAACATTAAGGGTTTTGTTGGAATGGGGCCATTTTCCAAGTATTATTTATTTTCTTAATTTTAAAAAGTATTTGGTGCTTGAACAGATATGCCCCAGGATCCGCAAGGTACCTTATCCTTTCATTATTATGCAGAAGGGGCAAATTAATCTTTAGGATTATTAAAGGTTGAATGGGGGCTTTCTTCAAAATATTCTATTTTATAAGCCTTGGAAGTAGAATGGGTATTTAGAAGATAACCTAATCTGACACCCTGATAATAACAATACTCATAATGATAATAGCTAACGTTTTCTCTCACCTGTATATTAGCTTATTTAATTTACACTGCAGTCCTGCAAACATTGTTCTTATTTTACAGATAAAGAAACTAAAGAGAGATTGATGAAGTTATCCAGGGTCATACGGCAAGTCAGTGTCAGAGATGTTTAACCTTGGTTTGTTGTACTCCAACTCTAAAGCCGACATTTTTCTATCATCCTCTACTGTTTCCTTATATGCTTGAGGATGCTGAGGCAGAGAAAAGCTACTTATTGAAAACATAGGACTAGTTTTGAAAGAGTAGGGGGTGGCTACATCTTTGCTCACTCATTGGAGGAGCTCAGAGCCTGTGGGTCAGCTGGTGGTAAATGAGGGTCTTGCTTCTCTCTGGATACCCTCTGTCACCAGTAGTGGTGGTTCATCTTTGAGATAGGGCCTCATGTGTCTTGCTCATGCTTCAAGTATAATTCATGTAATGACAGTGATTGAATGCTAGTGCTCTTGGAATCTTATGTTGTATTTTCGTGTTTGTTTTTGGTTTCTCATGCTCGGATCAATGATGAAAATGTTTCCTGAAAATAGATACTGCAGAAAGAGCTCTTTGGATGGGCTGGAATCTAACTTTTAGAGATGCCAAAGCTTATGAAAGCAGGTTCCTAAACTACGAGAGTATTTTTTTCCCATATTTTTCTGCTACTTGCAAGACTCTGTAACATTTGAGAAGGTGATTATTAGGATCTGTTCCATAGCCACCGTTCTTGACCCAAAGTATTACCAATTGCTCAGGAGAAGCTACTACCTCACTCTTTAAGCCTCATGAAGACTCAAAGCCTCTTGAAATGCCATGTGAGTCTTGCTGCAAATTAGAGTTGATATGAGAATTAACCCACCTCACATTCACTTTGAAGTTTTGTCCTGTGGAGTTGACCTACCTGCTCGGGGATTCACTCCAATAAAGAAAAATAGGTTTTGACCTAATTGGGTCATCCAGCAAATAAATGATATGAAAATTTCAAGCTTCACCACAGCCTGAAACATATGCCTGGGTCAATGGTATAAACTCTCTCTTCCATTGGCCAGCACTTTGATTGGACTTTGATGAGGGTATGCCTTTTACATTCTCATTTATGTTTGAAGGTTGAATGTATGAAGATATTGTATTATCTTGGTGAGAAGAAAAATACTAAAAATACCAACCTGTACTAAAGGCATAAAAACAAAATTTGTGTTATGTGTTTACTTTGAGTAAGGCTCAATGTTAGCCACTTAGGAGCATAATTGGACATTCTAATATGGTTTTATCTTTAGAAAATGTGTAATCTATTAGGGAAACAGTGAATACTCATGTAAGTCATGTGGTAGCTATATGAACAGTAGAGAAAATAAAAGCTATTGTTTCTCTGTGGAGATCACACTGACTTTGGATTTGGAATACTCTGAGAAAGTGGGAAATTGGACCTTAAAAAATGAGTAAAATATAGGCGTGGAGAGGCTTGAAGGTGGGAAACATGAGGTGCCCTTAGGGGAAGGGGATAAATAGGTCTGGCCAGAGCAGGGTCAGAGTATGCATACAGAAAGTGGGAGTGGGTGAAAGCAGAGGTGTGTTCTGGCTGTGCTCCAGTTTGATACCTCTTCTCCAACAAGGCTTTGGGCAGCTTCAAGCATGATTAGACATTTTGTTTTAATAACGTGAAGAATGCGAGGATGGCAGCCCAGTCCTTGTACTTGTGCAGAACATGACCTTCATGTTCAGTGGTACCAGGGGTTCCTTTGCTGTGTGCAACATAAAGTGCTCCCTGACTTGGAGTCATATATTTTTTATGTGTCTCAGACTTCTTTCCTTTATAAGCCCTGATGGGCTCCCTGAGACTCGTGATAAAGCACAAACCTATCAGGTGAAAAGATATGTCATAAATTAACACACAGGAGCTCAGAGAGCTTTCTTTGGAACAGTCTAGAATCTGAGACCACAAATTGCAGTAGCTCCCAGAAACAGACATTAGAGTTCAGCTCACTAGAGAAGTCACTTCCTCCACTCACACCCCTGCCTGAGGAATTTTAAACAACAACGACAAGCTGCAAATGGACTAAAATGTAAATGAAGCTTTAGTATCTGTAACAAACTTTGGTTAGCTATTCAAAATAGTGATACATAATTTGGTAGCATAAAACATATGTTCTTCTTTTATGCATTTGCTCCATTTACTTCCTCCAAGTTTTTATTTGAAAAAGTATTTCACATATATTCTGTGCCCCAGGTAGAATTCCTTAATCAGAATACTGTGCAGATCTCTTCATGTTGAGTTTACTTATGAGGTGGCAATACATTAATGGGAGTAGCAGTTGTTAAACACCGTTTTACAAAAAAAGGGGAGAAACGTGTTTCATCAGTTTGCTACCACAAATTGAAACATACATGCAAAACCATGAGTTTTAATAAATGTGACATAAATTAACAGAGCATGGAAGATAGAATGGAAAATCGTGTCCCTAAATCAATTTAATGCAGTAGCAGCCCCAAATAAACAACAGATTGGGCCTCTTCAGCAAAACACCCTAGAAAAACGAAGCTTGTCAGAAATTCTTCACAGTATATTCTTCATCATATTGCGGCAGAGATTATCTGACAGAATTGAGCAGAAAGTCAGTTATGAGAAATTTGTCCTCTTGGTAGCTAATGTTGAAAATATTATTTATATTAACAGGCAAAATAGGCTGGTGGTACACAAGCAATTATCTAAATTTTATGGATGTGGTTCTGCCCATAAATCTATGTAATGATGGCATATCTCTTATGAGACTACATTACCTTTCAGGTTACCATAATTGCATTGAATGAAGAGAATGTCCACTTGAAGATTAAGGCATTAGAGTGATAGTCACTAGTAGATAGACAGGTAAAAAGGTCCTGGTCTTCAGCAACAAAAGAAACTTTCCAATTAGCTATAAATGAATATAATTTGAACACTGACCCCTTTTATATTCATTATATTCTCTGAAACTATTTCATTGCTAGAAGGTTAAGGGACGTGAAATTAAAACACTCTCCTTTTTTATATGATAAAAACAATGTAGGTAGTTAAACTGTCAAATGCACTGAACCCAGAAATAGAGATTCTGATTTTTGTAGAGATGAAATGTAATTTCATTTCAACATTCTTTCAGTGTGACACTTCTTCTGATACCGCAGAGTTATTTAGTCTTGGCCTTGATGTAAAGAAGTTGGTATTTCTAAAATATAAACTTATATAATTGAATCAGATGAGGAATACAAATCTAGGAATCAGAATGTCATACTTTTCATTTTGTCAAACCTGTTAAATGAGAGTATTAAATTTAAAATACTGAAATAATTTTTTAATCTGTTCATAATCCTTGTTATATCAGATAGGATGTTTCAATTATCCTCTCTAAAAATTAGAAAAAAGGAACGTTGTCATAGATTTATATAAACGTTCAAAGCTTTTAGTAGCTCATAAAAATGTTTTACCAGACCACTTGACTAAAGAATACCCATAGAAGAAAGAAATCAATTCATTCACAGCATGATTTTATTTTTACCTCAAGCTAATATTTAACTAATTATAATGACAATAAGACTGAGTTCAAACAATAATGTCTGAGCTAGATATTTATTAGAAAAAAATAAGCACTGTCTTAGTTTGGTTACTTCAGTATCTATAAATATGCGTGGGTTCCATCTTTGCAATTCATAATACTGTGCTTTTTATTTTTATGTAGATATACTTGGGGTAGACTGCATCACTGGCCTTAATTCTCCATCTCTCCCTGTACCACTTCCTTTGCCATTTAACTTTTCCACTGAGGGCAGGACTTTTTTTTTTTTTTTTTAGACAGAGTCTCTCTCTGTCGCCCAGGCTGGAGTGCAATGGCATGATCCTGGCTCACTGCAACCTCCACCTCCTGGGTTCAAGCAATTCTCCTGCCTCAGCCTCCTGAGTAGCTGGGACTATAGGTGTGTGCTACCACACCTGGCTAATTTTTGTATTTTTAGTAGAGATGGGGTGCCATCTCTACGTGGTCAGGCTGGTCTCGAACTCCAAGGGCAGGACATATTAACAATTCTGTCCCTGGGCTCCGCTGTGTGGCTTGCTTTGGCTACTAGAATCAGGTAGAGATGAGGGTATACCAGCTCCGAGCTTAGACCTCAAGAGCCATTGTGTATTTCTAGTGGCAAGCTTCTCTTCCATTGCCATGACAATATGTCTGCATAGCCTGCTGGAGGATGAGAGACATGTGGAATAGGGCAGAGGAATCCCGGTTGCCCCAGCCAAGGCCAGCTGATACCAGCTAACTGCTGGCTGACTGCAGACGTGAACAAGTCTGGCCAAGATTAGCAGAGTCATCTAGCCAGCCGTCAGCTGACCCAGGCATAAACAATACATGCTTATTGCTGAATGCTACTGAGGTTTTTGTGGCTCTTTGTTATGCAGTACTATTATGGAAGCAGATATCTGATACATTACTTTTGTGGCTCGACCATCAGAGGTCAAAATGTTGACTTGTATTTTTCCAGCAGTGGGGATGAGTTGCTGTAAGCTGGTTGCTTTCTTTCAAAAGGTTCTCCTAATAGTATAAATTTGAGGGGGCTGATTGGCTCCAGGGGGTCACAGAATAGTTTTAACCCTGGAAGGCCCGATAGTTCATGAACCGGACAGAGATGCAGGCTTTGACCTTGACTTCGTTTCACCCGCAGTTATCAATTTTACCTCCTTTCCTTTGTTTCTATTTTTTTCTTTTTTTAAATCGTTCAGCAAATATTAACTAAACATTTAATGCCTCCTATGTCAGACAGTCCTTGGACCACATGGACTAGACTGAGGGAGGATTTGCAAAATGTACTTAATTTGAACCAATTAAGAAACAATTTAGGTAAAATATCAATTTGGGGTTATTTATTGAATATTTAGGCATACAGTTCTTCTATCAGGAGAAAGAAAAAGAAACTGGACCTGCCGTTCAGGGCAAGGAAACAGAATTCTGCAGATCCTCTATCAAACTGAATATAATGATGCCCATCCCCCTCTGACCAGTCCTAAATGAAGCCACTTCTCTGCACTGGAGATGACTCATTGCATTCACAATAAGGCACTTGAGAATTACTGTTTACAGAAGGCATCACCAGCAGCAGGGTTTAAGAATACCCCACAATGAAAACACAAATACATTTGTAATGATGAGTGGTGGAAAAATAGTTCAAACCTGCTTAGGTCTGCAGGTCTTCCTAGCATACTGTGTATACTTGTGTTAGGTGGTAGGGAGGAAATGCCACACTGGAAAGAGAACACTGAGGGTAGATGTTTGACTACAATCCAAATTTCTATAAAAGATACTTCTGAAGCTTCTAACTTTTATGGCAGTTTTGGATTTACGATATAATAGAAGAAGCTAGGCGATGGAAACCATGAGAAAATAAAAGTTCTTTCACTGCTTTGGAGGCTCAGTGTTTATAAGATCATTTAGTACAAGATAAAAGTCACAGGGATAGGAGTGTGGAGAACTGATTGGAGGAGAATTGTTGTCAACTCAGCCCTGGTGGATTGATGGGGGAGGCTCTGCCAGGTCAAGGTGAGTGAATGTCATCAAACTTATCTGGAGGGTTTGGATTTGACTCCCTGGATAAAGTGAACTACTTGATTTATTAACAAGCTTTGCTTGCTATTTGATAAGCACTGTGCCAGGCTTGGCTGGAGGTGCTCTTGATAGATGGGTTGGGGAGATTAAGCATGGCATAAGAACAAGTTAAAAAAGTTATGTCAAATGTAGTATATGTACAAAGTAACAATCTTATGTACAAAATAATAAAGCACAGATGGCAGTCTATTCATTGAAGATGGCTTTTTTCAAGGTGAGTGTTGGTCTTTTGCACAATGCTTGAGATGGAAATGACTTGGCTGAGACTATGTGATGAGTGTTCCAGATGGGGCATGGCATCGGCATGGGGTAGGGGTGGAAAGCTTCTTGGAGCTCAAGTAGCCTTTCATCCTAGAAACTGCAGGAAAGCTAAGATCTTCCTGTTCAGTATTTTATTAATGTCTTTAAGAACTTTTCACTGTAATTATTTAAGAGGCACAGTCATTTAGAACCAATGACACTGGGCTCAGTCACTTACTAGTTATGTGGCTTGGGCCACGTATTGACCTCTGTGTTTCAGTTTTCTCATCTATAAAGTGGAGTTATCAATAATGCTTCTGTCATAAGGTTATTGTGAGGATACAATGAGCCCTCCTGAAATACCCCATGTAGAAGTGCTCAGAAATGATAACTGCTATTGCATGTCAAAGGTAGGAATTTTTTTTAAATTTCTAGAACCTAGCACTGTATTCTTCCACTGTAGGCACTCAGTAAATTTTGTTAGTTGAATGTGTGAAGAGTGGCTGACACCAAGGGGCCAACCACAAAAAAAGATTGTTACATGAGATCAAATGAGTTCAGTGGAGGAATAATGAGATCAGAGATAAAAGAGACCTTTGATTTTTTTCAGCCCCATTCTAGTATCATTTTTACAGATGAGAAAACAGGTCTGAGTACATTCAGTCATTTGAACGTGGTGAACAGGATGATGATATAAAGATATTGTATTGGAGAAAAATTATTCTTGGGTGGAAAGATGAAAGGAGTCAAGGAAGTGAGAACAGGAACCATGGGCTTCAAGGTCTATAATGGTAGACCTGACACAGCAGCAGAGGCTGTGATGGAGGGACATGCCCAAAAATCACGCAGAGAAAGAGCCAGGAGTTAGTGATTGAGAGGAGAGCAGAGAACACCAAATGCATATATGTGACAAAGGAGTTAGTGCCAGTTATGGCCTATTAGCTGGTAGCTTTGGAGGTTATCTGGGTGAACTTCTGTTTGCTATTTGTATGAAAAACCCTGAATTTAATGTTCTGACTTCAGGGATTGGAGACTCACTTAAACTATGCAGACAGACATGCAGTTCTTATTTCAATTTAGATGTTAAAAAACCACTCCTGCTTGCTTTGACATGAGAATTCTTTAAAAAAGTAAATCCTCTCTCAAGATAGTTTGGTTTTGGCACTGGAACAAAAAAAACATATACATATAACATCTCAAGGTATGTAGTGTTGGGGTTATCATAACCTAGATGTTTAGATATTAAACGATGTTCTTTTAAACAGCTTGTACTTGTCTTTGTCAGGGAATACCACTTGGAAGAAGGCAGTTCTGAGCTCATTAATAAACACTGTGTTCTTAATGTGTATTCTCAACTAGAGTAGGAGATCTACAGATGTGTATCTTGCTCTCACTGTCTGACTGAGGAGATGGATCCATTGAAGGTAAGAGGGGCCTCACTGAATTGTGCATTTCTTGCTCTCTCTTGGTTGTGCACAACTGTGGAAGCCAACTACAGGTGACTGAGTTCATATAACTCCAACTGCCAGAACTTTAGGGATTCCTTTATTTCTCAGATCCCTCACCTCATGAAACACTTCCCAAATGGAGTCCCCTTGACTAAGGTCTTTCAGGCCCACCACAATCCCACAATAATGATGTGCTATGTCTAAAGGGCAAGGAGAACAAAGAAGGCATAACTAACTTCTGGGGTTCAGAGTAGGCTCCACAGAGCAGGTGCATCCTATTTACACTACTTTTCCCATAAGTAAGAGCTCTTGCATTACAACTGAAAAGCCCTTATCAGGAAATTAATACATTTTATATTCTCTTTGTGTGTACATGTTTTATGCTTTTATCAGTAAGAATTTAGGCAGGTAAGAGATGAAGAGAAATAAACTAAGGAACGGTTTCAAAGATGTGGACAAGGTCAAGAAAAGCTAATGACGGGTGGTGCAAGAGTTGAAGGCAGCTGGGGAGAGGCTATCTACTAGGAACTTGGGGAAGGAACCGAGCCATCATCCACCACAGCACAGAAGGGAGGGAGTTTAGAAGATAAATACTCTTGCTTCACTCTCCTCCTGCCTTCTGTTTTCCTGCCACTTGGCCTTCCTGGGATGCCAGAGTGAAGGGATCTCTTAAGGTAGACCATAAAGGCCAGACTGCTGGGGCAGATTGGACACAAGGTAGAAGGTGTTATCTAAAGAGGCAATGGAGAATATCTAGCACAATACCTGCTACAAGTCTTGGTTTGAATATTCATATGTATCCATGTCTAATCAAAATATAAGGTCATTTTCCCCTCACCACACTAAGACATCAATAGTTAAATATATTTGATTTACAACTGATCTAACTGGTTTTTCTTTCCTAGGTATGTGCCCTAGTTATCTCTTTAGCCATGGTTTATACAATGTCTGTGTCTCTGTTCTTCATATCACCTCCTTCATCTGTCTGTCCTAAAGCTCTTTTTGTTTTATACTGTTATTGCATATTTATCATGATTCTGTATTCTCCATAGTACAAATATATACATAAAGAATTTTGTTTAGCTCTTTCCCCTGTTAAGGCTCAAATCAGTGCATAGTATTAAGTCACAAAATACCCTAGGGAAATAGATAGTAATGCATACTTAAAGAGGATGAGAGACAGGCATTTATTCATATGATTAAGTGGGTAAAATTTTTTGTGTCCAAGTGAAAGATTACTCACACCAAATTGTATTAGATTATTGCTGGGATCACCTGTTTCTTTGATACTACATTGACAGGGATCCCGGATCTCTTCCTTCTTAATCTCCCAAATGCAACAAGTTCTCTTAAACAATATTGACACCTGAGCTGATGAACTTGGCTGAGCCCAGTGCTTGGGCGGTCATTTGGATAAGGAATGAACTTTTTCATAAAATCCAACTTACCAGTTTTTTCTTTCATAGATTATACTTTGGTGTTGTATCTAAAAATTTGTTGTCAAACTCAAGGTCACCTAAATTTTCTCCTACGTTTTCTTCTAGAAATTTTATAATTTTGCATTTTATATTTTAGTTTATGGTCTGTTTTGAGTTAATTTTTGTTAAAGGTATAAGGTCTATGTCTAAGTTGTTTTTCTTATTTTTGCATATAAACATCCAAATATTCCCATGGCATTTGTTGAAAAGACTGTCTTTCTCCATTGAATTGCCATTGCTTCTATGTCAAAGAGCAGTTGATTATATTTGTTTGGGTCTATTTCTGAGCTCAGTATTCTGTTCCATTTATCTAGTAATATATGTCTATTCTTTTGCTAATACCACATTGCCTTGATTACTGTGTCTTTATAGTAAGTTTTGAAATTGCCTATTATGTGTCCTCCAAGCTTACTTTATAGTATTCTGTTGATTATTCTAGTTTTAAAGCTTAAATGGATAAACTTTAGATTCAGGTAATTTATAAAATAGTGTGCTGGGACTTTGGTTTGGATTGCTTTGAATTTATAGAACAAGTTGGGAAGAACGGACATCTTAACAATATTGAGTCTCCCTATCCTTGAACATGGAATATCACTTCATTTATTTAGATTTTGTTTTATTTCTTTATCAGTTTTGTAGTTTTCCTCTTATAGATCTTATACATATTTTCTGAGATTTTATACCTGAGTATTTCATTTTTGGGGTGCCATTGCAAATGTATTTTTTCTCATTTCAAATACAAATTGGTCATTTTTGGTATATAGAAAAGCAATTGACTTTTGTATATTAACCTTTTATTCTTCTGTAGTGAACTTACTATACTCACTTACCAGGAACTTTTTCCCCTATCCTTTGGGATTTTCCCCAGAGAAAATTGTGAATAAAGACAATTTAATTTTGTCCTTCCCAATCTGTATACCTTTTATTTCCTTTTCTTGTCTTATTTATTTAATTAGGACTTCCAGTATGATGTTAACTAGGAATGTTGAGAGGGGACGTCCTTGCCTTGTTCATGATCTTAGAGTTACTGGTTTCTCACTGTTAAGTCAGGAGGTATATTGTAGCTGTTCTTTATCAAGTCGGAGAACTTTCCTTGCATTCCTAGTTTGCTGATAATTTTTATTATATACGGATATTGGATTTTGTCAAATGCCTTTTTTGTACCAAGTAATGTAATATTGCTTTTTTCTTTCTTAACCTGTTGATGTGGTGAATTATATTAATTGGTTTTTAAATATTAAAAGAGTCTTGACTAGCTAGAATAAATCTCACTTGGTCATGATGTATAATTATTTTTATATATTGTTGTATTTGATTTGCTAATATGTTGAGGATTTTTACATTTATGTTCATGACAGAGATTGATCTATAGTTTTCCTTTCTTGTAATATTCTTATCTGCTTCTGGTGTTAGGGTAATGCTGGACTCATAGAATTAGTTAGTAATTGTTTCTATTTTCTGTAAGAGAGAGTGGAAATTGTATCATTTTTTCCTTAAATTTTTGATAGAATTCACCAGTGAAACCATTTGAGCCTGGTGCTTTTGTTCTGGTGGTTGTTAATTATTGATTCAATTTCATTGGTAGATACGGTCCTTTTCAGAGTATCTGCTTTTCCTTTTGTGACTTTTGGTAGTTGTGTCTTTGGAGAATTGGTTCATTTTATCTAATTTGTGGGCAGAGAGTTGTTTGTACTATTTCTTTATTATCCTTTTAATGTCCGTGTGATCAGTAGTGATGACCTCACTTTCATTTCTGATATTAGTAATTTGTGTCTTCTATTTTTCTTGGTTAGCCTAACTAGAGGTTTATAAATTTTATTGAGCTTTTCAAAGAGCTGCTTTTGATTTCATTGATTTTTCTCTATTGTTTGCTGTTTAAAATTTTACTGATTTATGTTCTGATTTTTATTATGTTTCTTTTCTTTACTACAGGCTTCCAAATTGTTCTTTTTCTCTAGTTTTTTATGGTGAAAGCTTAGACTATTGATTTTATGGCTTTCTGCTTTTCTAACATATGCATTTAATGCCATAATTTTCCTTTAGATCTACTTTACTGAATACCACAAATTTTGATGCTATATTTTCATTTTTGTTCAGAATATTTTCCATTTCTCTTGAGACTTCTACTTTGAGCCATGTGTCATTTAGAAGTGTTGTTTAATCTTCATTTTTTTCTATTTTCCAGTTGTCTTTCTGATTTTGATCTATAGTTTACTTCTGCTGTGATCTGAAAACATACTTAGTATGATTTCTATTCTTTTAAATTTGTTAATGTTTTTTTGATCCATAATATGTTCTGTCTTGGTTAGTATTCCATGTGAGGTTTAGAAGATGTGCATACATGTTAAGGATTATTATTATTATTATTTGAGACAGAGTCTCGCTGTGTTGCCCAGGCTGGAGTGCAGTGGCACCATCTCGGCTCACTGCAAGCTCCGCCTCCCGGGTTCACGCCATTCTCCTGCCTCAGCCTCCTGAGCAGCTGGGACTACAGGCACCTGCCACCGCGCCTGGCTAATTTTTTGTGTTTTTAGTAGAGATGGGGTTTCACAGTGGTCCGGATCTCCTGACCTTGTGATCTGCCCGCCTTGGCCTCCCAAAGTGTTGGGATTACAGGCGTGAGCCACCGCACCCGGCCAAGGATTATTAGGTCTTTATGGATACTTGTCTACCTTATGTAATGCCTTTATTTATTTTTCCTGAAGTTCAATTCGTCTAAAATTAATATAGCTATTCCAGCTTCCTTTTGGTCAGCATTAGAATGGCATGTGCTCTATCTCTATCCGTTTACTTTTAACATATTTGAACTTTTATTTATTTTTATTTTTCCATAAGTTACAGGAGTACAGGTGGTATTTGGTTACATGAGTAAGTTCTTAAGTGGTGATTTGCGAGATTTTGGTGCATCCATCACCTGAGCAGTATACACTGCACCATATTTGTAGACTTTTATCCCTAGCCCCCCTCCCACTCTTCCCCCCAAGTCCCCAAAGTCCACTGTGTCATTGTTATGCCTTTGCGTCCTCATAGCTTAGCTCTCACATGTTGGTGAGAACATACGATGTTTGGTTTTCCATTCCTGAGTTACCTCATTTAGAATAATAGTCTCCAGTGTCATCCAAGTTACTGCAAGTGCTGTTATTTATCCCTTTTTATGGCTGCATAGTATTCCATCATCCATCCATCTATCTATCTATCCATCTATCTATCTATCTATCTACACACACACACACACACACCACACTTTCTTTATCTACTCGTTGATTTATGGGTATTTGGGTTGGTTCCACAATTTTGCTATTATGGATTGTGCCACTGTAAACATGCGTGTGCAAGTATCTTTTTCCAATAATTACTTCCTTTCCTCTGGCTAGATACCCAGTAGTGGGATTGCTGGGTCAAATGGTAGTTCTACTTTAAATTCTTTAAGGAATCTCCACACTGTTTTCCATGGTGGCTATACTAGTTTACATTCTCACCAGCAGTGTAGAAGTGTTCCCTGTTCACTGCATCTATGCCAGCATCTACTGTTTTTGATTTTTTGATTATGGCCTTTCTTGCAGAAGTAAGATGATATCACATTGTGGTTTTGGTTTGCGTTTTCCTGATCATTAGTGATGTTGAGCATTTTTTAAATGTGTTTGTTGGCCATTTGTGTATCTTCTCTTGAGAATTGTCTATTTATGTCCTTAGCCCACTTTTTGATGGGATTGTTTTTTTCTTACTGATTTGTTTGAGTTAGTTGTAGATTTTGGATATTAGTCCTTTGTCAGATGTAGAGATTGTGAAGATTTTCTCCCCCTCTGTGGGTTGTCTGTTTACTCTGCTGACAGTTCCTTTTGCCATGCAAAAGCTCTTTACTTTAATTAGGTCCTAGCTATTTATCTTTGTTTTTATTACATTTGCTTTTGGGTTCTTGGTCATGGAATCCTTGCCTAAGCCAATGTCTAGAAGGGTTTTTCCAATGTTATAATCTAGAATTTTTATAGTTTCAGGTTTTAGGTTTAAGTCCTTAATCCATCTTGAGTTGATTTTTGTATCAGGTGAGAGATGAGGATCCAGTTTCATTCTCCTCCATGTGGCTAGCCAATTATCCAGCATCATTTGTTGAAAAGCGTGTCCTTTTCCACTTGATGTTTTTGTTTGCTTTGTTGAAGATCAGTTGGCTATAAGTATTTGGGTTTCTTTCTGGGTTCTCTATCCTGTTTCACTGGTCTATGTACCTATTTTTATACCAGTACCATGCTGTTTGGGTGACTATGGCCTTATAGTATAGTTTGAAATTAGATAGTGTGATGCCTCCAGATTTGCTCTTTTTGCTTAGTCTTGCTTTGGCTATGTGGGCTCTTTTTTGGTTCCATATGAATTTTAGAATTGTTTTTCTAATTCTGTGAAGAATGATGGTGGTATTTTGATGGAGATTATGTTGAATGTGTAGCTGGCTTTTGGCAGTATGGTCATTTTCACAATATTGATTCTATCCATCCCATGAGCATGGGATGTGTTTCCATTTGTTTGTGTCATCTATGATTTCTTTCAACAGTGTTTTGTAGTTTTCCTTGTAGAGAGGTCTTTTGACTCCTTGGTTAGGTGTATTCCTAAGTATTTTCTTTTTTTGCAGCTATTGTAAAAGGGGTTGAGTTATTGATTTGATAATCTGCTTGGTTGCTGTCGGTGTATAGAAGAGCTACTGATTTTTGTATATTGATCTTGTATGTGGAAACTTTGCTGAATTCTTTCATCGGTTCTAGGAGATTTCTGGAGGAGTTCTTAGGGTTTTCAAGGTAAACGATATCATCAGCAAACAGTGACAGTTTGACTTTCTCTTTACTGATTTGGATGCCATTTATTTATTTTTGTCTGATTGCTCTGACTAGGACTTCCCGTACTATGTTGAGGAGTGGTGGTGAGAGTGGGCATCCTTGTGTTGTTCGAGTTCTTAGAACGAATGCTTTCAACTTTTCCCCATTCAGTATTATGTTGGCTGTGGGTCTGTCATAGATGGCTTTTATTACATTAAGGTATGTCCCTTGTATGCTGATTTTGCTGAGAGTTTTAATCATAAAGCAATGCTGGATTTTGTTGAATGCTTTTTCTGCATCTATTGAGATGAATGTGTGATTTTTGTTTTTAATTCTGTTTATGTGGTGTATTTATTGACTTGCATATGTTAAACCATCCCTGCATGCCTGGTATGAAACCCACTTGATCATAGTGGGTTATCTTTTTGGTATGTTGTTGGATTCGGTTAGCTAGTATTCTGTTAAGGATTTTAGCATCAATGTTCTTCAAGGATATCTGTCTGTAGTTTTCTTTTTTGGTTATGTGCTTTTCTGATTTTGGTATTAGGGTGATGCTGGCTTCATAAGATGAATTAAGGAGGAGTTCTTCTTTCTCTATCTTGTGTAATTCTGTCAAAAGGATTGGTAACAATTCTTTTTTGGATGCCTGGTAGAATTCTGCTGTGAATCCGTCTGGTCCTGGACTTTTTTGTTGGTAATTTTTAAATTACCGTTTCAATCTCACTGCTTGTTACTGGTCTGTTCAGGGTATCTAATTCTTACTGATTTAAGCTAGAAGGGTTGTATCTTTACAATAATTTGTCCATCTCTTCTAGGTTTTCTAGCTATGTGCGTAAATGTGTCATAGTAGCCTTGAATGATCTTTTGTATTTCAGTAGTGTCAGTTGTAATATCTCCTGTTTTGTTTCTTAGTGAGGTTATTTGGATTTTCTCTCTTCTTTTCTTGATTAATTTTGCTAATGGTCTATCAATTTTATTTATCTTTTTAAAGAACTAGCTTTTTGTTTCATTTATCATTTTTTTTGTTTGTTTCAATTTCATGTAGTTCTGCTCTGATCTTTCATGGAAACTTCCTTTCTTCTGCTGGGTTTGAGTTTGGTTTGTTCTTGTTTCTCTAGCTCCTTGAGGTATGACCTTAGAATGTCAGTTTGTGCTCTTTCAATCTGTTTGATATAGGTGCTTAGGGTTATGAACTTTCCTCTTAGCACAGCCTTTGCTTTATCCCAGAGGTTTTGATAGGTTGTGTCATTATTGTAATGCAGTTTGAAGAATTTTTTAATTTCCATCTTGATTTTGTTTTTGACTGAGTGCTCATTCAGGAACAGGTTATTTAATTTCCATGTATTTGCATGGCTCTGAAGGTTCCTTTTGGAGTTGATTTCCAGTTTTATTCTACTGTGTTCTGAGAGAGTGCTTGATATAATTTCACCTTTCTTAAATTTGTTGAGGCTCATTTTATGGCCTGTCATATGGTCTATCTTGGAGAAAGTTCCATGCGCTATTGAATAGAATATGTATTTTGCAGTTGTTGGATGAAATGTTCTGTATATATCTGTTAGGTCCATTTGTTCCAAATTATAGTTTAAATCCATTGTTTCTTCGCTGACTTTCTGTCTTGATGACCTCTGTAGTGCTGTCAGTGGAGTATTGAAGTCTCCACTATTATTGTGTTACTATCTCATGTCTTAGGTCTATTAGTACTTGTTTTATAAATTTGGGAGCTCCAGTGTCAGGTGCATATGTATTTAGGATTGTGATATTTTTCTGTTGGACAAGGCCTTTTACCATTATATAATATCCCTCTTTGTCTCTTTTAGCTGCTGTTGCTGTAAAGTTTGTTTTCTCTGATATAAGAATAGCTACCCTGCTCACTTTTGGTGTCCATTTGCATGAAATGCCTTTTTCTACCCCTATAAGTTTGTGTGTGTCTGTATGTGGTAGGTGAGTCTCCTGAAGGCAGTAGATGGTTGGTGAGTTCTTATCCATTCTGTGGTTCTGTATCTTTTAAGTGGAACATTTAGGCCATTTACATTCAATGTAGTATTGAGGTGTGAGGTACCCTTACATTCATCTTGCTCTTTATTACCTGTGTACTTTGATTTTTTTGCTTTTTTGTTTTGCTTTTTAACGTGTATTTTTGTTTTATAGGTCCTATGTGATTTATGCTTTAAAGAGTTTCTGTTTTGATAGGTTTCCAGGATTTATTTCAAGATTGAGAGTTCCTTTTAGCAGTTCTTGTAGTGGTGGCTTGGTAATGGCGAATTCTCTCAGCATTTGTGTGTCTGAAAACAACAGTATCTTTCCTTCATATATGATGCTTAGTTTTGCTGGATACAAAATTCTTGGCTGATAACTGTTTTGTTTGAGGAAGCTGAATCCCTTCTAGCTTGTAGGGTTTCTCCAGAGAAATATGCTGTTAATCTGATAGGTTTTTCTTTACAGGTTATCTGGTGCTTCTGTCTCATAGCTCTTAAGTTTCTTTCCTTCCTCTTAACTTTGGATAACCTGATGACAATGTGCCAAGGCAAAGATCTTTTTGTGATGAATTTTCCAGGTGTTCTTTGTGCTTCTTGTATTTGGATGTCTAGGTCTCTAGCAAGGCCAAGGAAATTTTCCTCGATTATTCCCCCAAATATGTTTTCCAAGCCTTTAGAATTCTATTCTTCCTCAGGAACACCAATTATTCTTAGGTTTGGTTGTTTAACTTAATCCCAGGGTTCTTGGAGGCTTTATTCATATTTTCTTACTCTTTTTCTTTGTCTTTATTGGATTGCGTTAATTTGAAGACCTTGTCTTCAAGCTCTGAATTTCTTTCTTCTACTTGCTCAATTATATTGCTGAGACTTTCTGGAGCATTTCACATTTCTGAAAGTGTGTCTAAAGTTTCCTGAATTTCTGATTGCTTTTTCTTTAAGCTATCTACTTCTTTGAATAATTTTCCCTTCACTTCTTGTGTCATTTTTTGGATTTCCGGGCATTGGGTTTCGCCTTTCTCTGGTCCCTCCCTGATTAGTTTAATAACTAACATCCTGAGTTCTTTTTCAGGTAAATCAGGGATTTATTCTTGGTTTGGATCCATTGCTGGTGAACTAGTGTGATTTTTTTGTGGGTGCTGAAGAGCCTTGTTTTGTCGTATTACCAGGGTTGGTTTTCTGGTTCCTTCTCATTTGGGTGGCCTCTGTCAGAGGGAAGATCTAGGGCTGAAGGCTGTTGTTCAGATTCTTTTGTCCCACAGGTGTTCCCTTGATGTAGTACCCTCCCCCTTTTCCTATGGTTGTGACTTCCTGACAGCTGAACTGCGGTGATTGTTGTCTCTCTTCTGAGTTTAGACACCCAGTGAGACTACCCGGCTCTGGAATGGTACTGGAGGTTGTCTGCACAGAGCCCTGTGATGCGAACTATCTATGAGTCTCTCAGTCGTGGATACCAGTGCTTGTTCCAGTGGAGGGTGTTCAATGGATTCTGAGGGTTCTTAGCTTTGGTGGTTTAATGCTCTGTTTTTGTGCTGATTGGCCTCTTACCAAGAGGTGGCACTTTCCAGAAAGCATCAGCTGTAGTAGTATGGAGAGGGGCTATCAGTGGGCAGCGACCTAGAACTCCCAAGATTATATGCCGTTTGTCTTCTGCTTCCAGGGTGGATAGGGAAGGACCATCAAGTGAAGGCAGGGCTAGGCATATCTTGAGCTCAGACTCACCTTGGGCAGGTCTCGCTGCAGCTGATGTGGAGGATGGGGATGAGATTTCCAGGTCACTGGAGTTGTGTACCTAGGAGGATTATGGCCGCCTCTCCTGAGTCATGCAGGTTGTCAGGGAAGTGGGGGAAAGCCAGCAGTCACAGACCTCACCCAGCTCCCATGTAAAATGAAGATCTCACTCCCACCATGCCCCCACCCCCAATAGCCCCAGGTCTGTTTCCTGGTGGAGGGTGTGACAGGCTTGAAAACTTGCCCTGGGCTACTCACCTCCCAGTTGCGAAAGAAAAGGGCTTGGTTCTTCTCCTGCCTGTGGAGTCTGCACACCAGATTTGCGCCCTCCCCTAAGTTCTGGGCAGGAGGCTTCCCACCCTTCAGATTGTTACAAAGTTCAGCTAGAGATTTTCTTCCTCCTGTGGAGTTTTACCCCCTGCTCCTCTGGTCACTCTCCCAGTGGATCCCTGTGGTGCCAGGCAGGAATGGGCTGCTAGGGGACAAAGCAAGTTCTCAGGGCCTTTCTGCTGCTTCCTCTCCCCTGTATTTCACTTGGGTCTCTAAACTGACACAGCTCCAGGTAAAGTTAGAAACTTCTCCCACAACAGAACTTCAGCTTCTCCAGTGAGGGTCTGGACTGGTACTGGGGGTTGTCTGCATAGAGCCCTGTGAGAGGAGAGTCTCCTTTTCCTACTTCTGCAGTTAGGGCACTCACAGTATTTGGGGTGTCTCCCAGGTCCTGCAGGAGCAGTCCACTTCCTTCAGAGGGTCTGTGGGTCCTCTTGGGATTGCTCGTTTGTTCTTGCAGTCGTTCTGGATCTAAAATTCACAGTGTGAGCTTCTGTATGCTGCTCTCTCTGGAGCTGTAATCTAGTCCTGCCTCCCATCTGCCATGATCCCACTTGAGTTTTTAATATTTAGTGTCTTCTAGGCAACATATATTTGGGCCTTGTTTTTTCAGTCTACTCTGACAACCTTTTTGTTTACCTTGTGTATTTAAACAATTAAGATTTAAAGTGATTATTGGTATAGTTGTATAAATATCTACCATGTTCATATCTGTTTTATAATTGCACTTGTTTCTTTTTCTTCCAGTATTTTCCTGCCTTCTCTGTTTTTAATTGAGCACTTTATGTGATTTTATTTTATCTCCTTTCCTAGCAATTACATTTCTTAAAATTTTTTTTAATAGTGGTCTGAAGTTTGCAATATAAATTTTTAACTTATCTATATCCAGCTTCTAATAACACTCTACCACTGCATCTTTATATACTTTCTGCAGTACATGTGCAGAATGTGCAGGTTTGTTACATAGGTATACACGTGCCATGGTGGTTTGCTGCACCCGTCAACCCATCATTTGCATTAGGTATTTCTCCTAATGCTATCCCTCCCCTAGTCCCCCCATCCCCCAACAGGCCCTGGTGTGTGATGTTCCCCTGCCTGTGTCCATGTGTTCTCATGGTTCAACTCCCACTTATGAGTGAGAACATGCAGTGTTTGGTTTTCTGTTTGCTGTGTTGGTTTAGTTTGCAGAGAATGATGGTTTCCAGCTCCATCCATGTCCCTGCAAAGGACGTTAACTCATACTTTTTATGGCTCTGTAGTATTCTATGGTGTATATGTGTCACATTTTCTGTATCCAGTCTATCATTGATGGGCATTTGGGTTGGTTCCAAGTCTTTGCTATTGTGAACAGTGCTGCAATAAACATATGTGTGCATGTACATGTGTCTTTATAGTAAAATGATTAATAATCCTTTGGGTATGTACCCAGTAATGGGATTGCTGGGTCAAATGGTATTTCTACTTCTAGATCCTTAAGGAATCACCACACTGACTTCCACAATATTGAACTAATTTACACTCCCACCAACAGCGTCAAAGCATTTGTATTTCTCCACATCCTCTCCAGCATCTGTTGTTTCCTGACTTTTTAGTGATCACTATTCTAACTGGCGTGAGATGGTATCTCATTGTGGTTTTGATTTGCATTTCTGTAATGACCAGTGATGATGAGCTTTTTAAAATATGTTTGTTGGCTGCATAAATGTCTTCTTCTGAGAAGTGTCTGTTCATATCCTTTGCCCACTTTTTGATGGGGTTGTTTTTTTCCTGTAAATTTGTTTAACTTCTTTGTAGATTCTGGATATTAGCTCTTTGTCAGATGGATAGATTGCAAAAATTTTCTGCCATCTGTAGGTTGCCTGTTCACTCTGCTGTGAAGAAGCTCTTTAGTTTAATTAGATCCCATTTGTCTATTTTGGCTTTTGTTGCCATTGCTTTTGGTGTTTTAGTCATGAAGGCTTTGCCCATGCCTATGGCCTGAATGGTATTGCCTAGGTTTTCTTCTAGGGTTTTCATGGGTTTAGGTCTTTCATTAAGTTTAGCTTTTGATTTATAGTGAGAGGCTTCCTTTCACTTGAACACTTAGAAGCCATTGTATGGTTACTAATTGGCCTGATTTTAATCTTGTGTCTGAGGGAATAGCAAGGTCTGAGAAGGAGGAGGGAGATGGAGGAATGGCTGATCAGTGGAGCAGTGATGACACACATATAAAACTTATTGATTAAATTTGCCATTTTATATGGGCACAGTTCGTGGTACACCAAAACAATTACAATAATTACATCAAAGCTCACTGATCACAGATCACCATAAAGGATATAATAATAATGAAAAAGTTTGAAGCGTTGCAAGGATGACCAAAATGTGACACAGAGACACAAGTGAGTACGTGCTGCTGGAAAAATGACAGCAATAGACTTGTTTGATGAAAGGTTGCCACAAACCTTAAATTTGTGAAAAATGGAATATCTGTAAAGTGCAATAAAACGTATGCCTGTATAAAAGGATGAGTCGTAAAAATGCTGATTTAAAGTTTGCATATATATTATTAAAACCCAACAGTAACCACAGCAATTGTTAGAACTTATACAACAAAGTTTTGGTGGGGAAGGAGCAGTATTTTATCACTTAACATTCGTTACAATTGTTGGCATATACATGATAAGAAGCAGACTGGTTTTTGGTCGGTTTCATTATTAAAGCATTATTACTTGTATAAAGTGTGTGTTATGTTTGTAAATTCTCTACAGACAGGGTGCCTCCTTTTTGCCTACAGATTGCCCCCACTTTCTACCTTCAGCCACACTGGAAAACCATACTCTAAATCTTCTATGCCCAGACTTTAAAAGGATGTTTTAGAGTCAGTGATTTCCTACTGTTAGTGAAGAAACTTTCAATTTAATTCAACTCATGCTTGCAGATCATAATTCTTAATCCAAACACAAAAGGAGCAAAAAAAGAATCCTTCCCTTTGATCAGGGTAAAGTATTGTCTGGAAGATTAAAATAAGTTTACACCAGAGGGCACTTGAAGGTGAACCAATACTAGTTTAAACAGGTTATTTAAGAACAAATATTCAGATCCTTTAAAAAAATTTAAACTAGAACAATCCAGGATATTTTCATAAGGGGTCTCCATAAGGATGTGAGAGTGCAAAAAGCTAGCATTTTCGGGTATCTTTTCTTCTCTGTAATATTTTAACTTGTGAGATAAGATTGAGTTTTTGTTATAAGAAAGCAACATTGTCTCTTATATTTGTTCTAATATTTAAAACATTCATCGTTGCACATACTAGAGAGCTTTGTGTTCAGTCCCATCACCACCTTTCCTGGCTCCTGGAATGTTTTGTGCGTGAGCCAATCTTTGGCTGATGACTCCATCCCAGCACTCATGTGGACCCTGCAACAAGATGAAAACCTGGCAGATTTTGTGTGGCCCTCATTTATCACAACTTCAGAAAGCAGGTTTATTAATCTGAGTTGCTGAGTTCCTGGCTGGCAAAGAAAGGCTCTAAGTGAATTCCTTAATCTTAAGAATTTAATTTATGAGCCTTTTATGTTTTCTAATCTTGAGTGATTTTAGGCCTTGTGCATAAAGAAGAAGGAAAAAAATCACCAGAGAAAAGAAGCAGGAGGTAAAGAGGAATGTTAAGCCCAGATATTTGTTTATATTTATTGCTTCACAGGGGGAAAAGTCCAGGATCTCAGGATTAAAATATCCTGTATTATTTTATATAGCTAGAGCTGAATGTGTGTTTTAAAATCATTCCATTAACCCACTTACAAAGGACTCATTGGTGATGATTTTCATTAGTAGAAATTTTTTCCTTTGGGATAAACCATCATATTTTTCTTCCTGATTCTCCCGATACTTTCTAATGTAAATCCTTATTTTATTCTCAGGTTTTGAAATTGTCAGAAACTGATGTCAGAGCTCTTGGATCATGTTGCTTCTACTCTCTCATGCCCAGATTTCTCTGATTACCCCACTCCTACCAGTGTAGCCTCTCCTTTCCCTTCACTCCAAAAACACACCTCCCTGAAGTTAGCAGCTTCTTTTGGGATCTCCTTTCACTTTGGCTATATATGGCAGCAAAGAGAATAAAGAAGAGGGAGTAAAGAAGTGGAATAATTCAGTGACAGTGACTCTGATATAAAAGGAAAACAGCTGAACAGTGGCATGAAACCAGTTTAAAGATATAAGGCAGGCTGTGGGCAATTTCTTAGGAAACAAAGGTGAAGAAAGTAAAAGGCCACGTTTGTGAAATGGCAGCAAGAGAAGACTCTGTCAATAGTGTGAAGAAGTTGCGATGACAAAGCACTGTGTTTGAAAAATTAGGTCAGTATTAGAAAGACAACACGAGGAAGATAACATTTAAAATGAAAGGAAAATGCAGGTTTGGAATGCATGCTGAAGATTTATGATGTGAACTTATCCACTGATGAGTCTGCCAACCCAGGTTGGGATGCTGGATTATCACAACTACTGAGTTGGATAATACATCATTCCCAAATATTTGAAAGCTTTTGATATATATTTAAGAGGGGTTTTTTTTTTTTAGACAGTAAAATGAGTTTAAAAACTAATTTCAATATGTGCTTTATCATCAAAATGTCACCTTTTTAGAGAGGGCATCCCAGTCCACTTTACCAAAAATCACATTTTCCATTATTTTTACTGTT
The DNA here is from genome assembly GCF_000951045.1 of Mandrillus leucophaeus. Taxonomy (NCBI): domain Eukaryota; kingdom Metazoa; phylum Chordata; class Mammalia; order Primates; family Cercopithecidae; genus Mandrillus; species Mandrillus leucophaeus. The sequence continues at coordinate 7,906,658 of NW_012105364.1, forward strand.
TTAGTTTCACCATAGCATTTAGCACTAGTTGAAACCTGAATATATATATATATCTGTTTACATGTTTATTATCTGCCTCTCCTGCTAGAAAGGAAGCTCCATGAGGGCAGGGGCTTTATGTTTTTCACTGTTACAGCCTCAGGACTTAGAAAAAACCAGATATATAATGGAATATTTGCTGAATAAATGGTAATAATAGTACCTAACATTGATTGAATGCCTAGTATAGCCAATCTCAGACTCATTCAATACTGATATAAATCCTAATAACTAAGTAGTGTTATTAATCCCATTTTGCAGATGATAAAACTGAGGTCTGAGAGGTTAAGTAACTTGCCCAATGTCACCTAGGGATTAGTGGAGCTGAGATAGTAATTTCTAAGAAGAGTTCCTTTTGGGTCAATATGGTTAAGACAGACTTTAAAGGAGAGGTGAAACTAGCTGAGTTTTGAGATGAGTGTTTTGAAGTGGAGAGAAGACCAGGTACTCTATAATAGTGTGAGGACAAGCTGCTTACGATGGCTGTGAAAGAGGTTTTTATAAAGATTCCCAACAAGGTGTGCTGAGAGATAAGATTGGAACTCTCCAAAGTCTGTGTGTGTGAAGGCCAGTCCAAACTGAGTGAATACATTGTTCAGTTTTCAAAAGAATTTAAGAAGTAGTTTACAACACAGATCTTTTCTTAGTCAGATTGAATTGTTCTCCTAATTACAGCGAATTATTGAGATTTTACTGTCTAGTCATAGTTCAGAAAGGACCACAAACACGTCATTTGTAGCCTTTACTTTTAGGACTAGCTCCAGGCAAAATTATAAAGTAGGCCATGGTAATTGTATTAGTCATTCTTACACTGCTATAAAGAAATACCTGACTCTGGGTAATTTATAAAGAAAAGAGGTGTAATTGGCTCATGGTTCTGCAGGCTGTACAAGAAGCATGATGCTGGCATCTGCTCAGCTTCTGGGGAGGCTTCAGGAAACTTACAATCATGGTGGAAGGCAAAGGGGGAGCAGGCACATCACATGGCCAGAGCAGGAGCAAGAGAATGAGGGGGGAGTTACTACATCCTTTTAAATGATCAGATCTCAAAAGAACTCACTCACTATCCTGAGGACAGTGTCCAGGGGATGGTGCTAAACCATTCATGAGAAATTCATCCCCAGATCTAATCACCTGCTGCCAGGCCTCACTTCCAACATTGGGGATTACAATTCAACGTGAGATTTGGGCAGGGACAATTATCCAAACTATATCATTCATCTTGCTGATATTCTCTGCTCATTCCTCCTCTGCTCCTGTGTCAGTCCAGGTCCCTATGAGAAAGAGCATCTCCCAAAGGGGTGCTTAAATATTTTTTTTATCATTAAAAAATTTCTTTATGATGGAAAATTTTAAACATGTGCAAAAGTAGAGAGAAAATTATAAAGACCCTGAACCCTTTTACTTTGACAATTACCAAATCATGATCTCTTAGCTTTGACAATTATCAAATCATGACCAAACACGCTTCATTTAAATGTCATTTTGTCCCTAAATATTTCAGGATGTATCTCTAAAAGGTAAAGCCCACTTGGAAAAATAATCACAGTATCATTGTTACACATGGAGAAATAATGATTCGGAAGAAAGTGGTTATGGAAGGGTTTATTAAGGGAATCCAACATAGTATGGTGAAGCACCCATGCCCTAGTTACAGGGGGAACCCCCTACGACCTAGGATTGAAGAAGCTGCTGAAACCCATGGAGGTTATATTTGTAGGAGAGTTCTGTCAGGCAGGAGCTGTGGCCTTCAGCAGAGAAACAGTCACTGCCAACCCAGCAGGGAAAGAGGGTGTTATACATAACTCAACTTGATTCTGCTCCTACCCTCTCATCCCTGGCAAGTCCTTTGCATTGATTAAACTCAACAAGAAGCCAGAGAGAAGGGCAGGCTGTTATGGTTCCTGCCTGATAACCTTCCTGAGGTCTCACCAGAAACAGATGCCAGGGCTATGCTCCCTGTACAGCCTGCAGAACTGAGAGCCAATTAAACCTATTTTCTTTATAAATTACTCAGTCTCAGATATGTCTTTATAGCAATACGAGAACAGCCTACTAAAACCCCTTTCCCTTTGTTACATACTTTCTTCTGAAGATGTCTTTTCAGGCTTGCATTTCCCACATTGTACCCAGATCCCGGATCTAATTCTTTGGGCCCCACCCATCATCCACATAATTAAATACAATAATCTACTCTGCAAACAGTGATAAGGAGTAGAGTTAGATATCTTGGTAAAGAAAGCCCCTTCCCTTCCAAAGCCATTCCTATTTTCAGCCAACCTTGATGGTACAAAACAAGAGCTATATTTTAATATGCTAGCCTTAGACATTGATAAATCGTGGCATAGGGAAGCTACTCTGACTGCCTTTCAAACTTGTTTTGCTTTGCTGTGTTCCAATTAGGTTTACAATAATAGATGAGAAAAAGTAGTTCTGGTTCATTTAAGACAAGCTTCCAGTAAAAGGCAGTTTGGAGTTTGCTGTTGGAAGCCAGCAGGGGTTATAAAATCCAGAGCCTATTTAAATAAGTCCTTTTACTATTAACTCCGTACTCAGACAGTAGGGAGAAACCAGAATGGTTAGTCTAGCAAAAAGAGAGAAGGGGAGATCCTTATAGTTAATACTTGGTTACCCAGGCAACCATTCCCTGACTGCCAGAAAGCCATCCTGAAGTCTTGATTAGATGGAAGAAAAAGGCCTGGGGTCTTCCTTTCTGCTGCTTTCTCTTCTGGCCTGGGAACAGAGGAACCGAGAAATAGGAATAAGTGGGAAAAAGCCCTGAACGGAGGTATTGGTGAGAGAGAGGTGGTGGCTGAGGGAGGAAGGCTGTCCTTTTGCTGGTGCCATCTTGTTGGAGCTGAGGAGGAGGCCGCCCCAAAGGCTTGGAACCTCTTAGTCTTTCCAAACCACAGAACCCACCTGTAGCTCCTGTTCTTTGTGGACTGGCAGGCCCCAGGGCTACAGAATATCTTAGTTCTGGGAAAAAACCAGAGACCTGGAAGCACAGAATTTTCAGAACATAAGAGGATCTTACAAATGCTATAGAGTTCAACATTCTATAACTAGAAGTGTTAAAGGACCCATCAAGGATCACACATCTTGATACGTGTGTGAGCAATGAATAATATTGCATTATATTTAACATCCCTGTGATCAGAATGTGTCTTGCAGTTGATGTGATAAGGAAGTACTGAGTTATAATTTACTTGATAATTTTTTTCTCTCATAGTGGCAGACAAATTAAGGGTACATCGTATAATCAGTGATCCTTAAATCCACTGAAATAGGGTAAACGGTGACAGAATAGTGCGTCTTTCTGCTGATGCACCCTTTAAATCTTGCTTGTCATTAAAGTTGTCTTTATTCATGTCTTACAGAAATTAGTTATTTAATTTAAATTAATAGATTTTTTTTGGTAGAAAAAGTGCATTCTAGTAAAGAATGGTGTATTTTCTTTCAGATATCATCTGTTCATGTTTGGAGTAAGTCTGTTTTGCTTCAGCAGCTCTACTGTACACATGCATGTGCACACATAAGCATATGCATGGACACACATGCACTAAAGTAATGCAATTCTCACGTCAGCCGCCTGCAATTGCTTCCCTAGCTAGAGCTGACTGAGACTGAGTGTCAGGGTTTGGTGGTGACTGGATGATGGGAGAATCAATTTGCAGGAGTATAGGCTGGAAATGGGAGGGAAAATCTAGTACTGGAAGAAAGATTCTATCTCTCCAGCTGTTCCAGTAGAGCCTGGACCTCCCTGTCTCAGATCAGCTTCCTCCTTTGTGCTTCTTGTTTTTGCTAAATCTTGATGTTTCCCTCCTCTTTTCCTTCTTTGCTCTTCTCCTCTGAAAGATCAAAGGGCCACACAGGTGGGATTTATCTGATGAAGACAGGAACATTATGTGGAGTTTTGTTTTCCTACCTGAGGTTCATGGTTCTTAAAAATTTGTATGGTCGCATTTCTTCTTTCAATTAAAGTTCTTCTTGATGTATGTAAAAATTTTAAGTGTATGATAAAGAGTATTTAAGCAACTCAGAACAGTACACAGCAGAAAGTAAAAAGAATGACCTCTAATCCCATCATCCGAAATAACCATCGTCCTTGACTGTCTCCCTCCTCTAATCTGAGAACTGCTTGTTTCTACTAAGAAAAGACAACTCAGGCTCTGCTTTTTGTTGTTTGATCCACTTTTCCATTTCCTGGGAATCGACTGGGAGCCAGAGAGCTCAGTTGAGGTGGGTGCAGGAGTTAATCTGGATTCTCACCTCTGAGAGAGGTAATGCTAAATGTTCTCTCAACGGGGGAGGGAGGGTGACCTCTATCCCAGGAGGCATCCCCACGTGCTTCTGATCCTCCCTCAATTCATCCTGTAGCCTAGAGGCTTCTCTTTTACCAGAAAACTGCTTTTTTCTGCTTTTTTCTCCCTAGCATCCTCCCCCACAGCTCCCCAGAAAAGGGAAAAAAGGCCCAGCCTACTAAGTTGGCCTCTTTCCAGATCCATGATTGATGTGAGGGTGCAGGATTTTGCAGTTCTGCTTGTGTAACTTGTGAGGTTGTGAGGGATGTGTGTGTGTGTGTGTGTGTGTGTGTGTGTATGTGTGTGTGTGATGGAACCTCCTTACACTCTTACACAGGCCACCCTGCTCTGCTCTGGAATCTTCTCTTTTTTTCCTCACCCATTATTTTCTGAGGTAATGGCCTTGGCTTGTGGCTTTTTCTTTGCTATTTGTTGGTGAGTTTTTGTTTTAATTTTTATTTGCCAGTTTTTGTTTGTTTTATTAAATTTGGATAGAGGGACATGACATGAGTGAGTTTTTTCTATCCTGCAACCCTGCAAGTCCCATTGGCAGGTTTCCACTCCCAGTTAACGCGAATTTGGTAAGCTCACTAATCAAATACACTCTTTTTTTGCAAGGAGGGGTTATAAGGACCTGAGAGTGTATATTGGTGGCTAGGGTTTTATCTAAGTAGGTATATATATGCTACCTCTCCTTTTATATGGTATTAGTGTTTTCTTGAAAGAGATGTATGTTAATAGTCTTTAAAATACCATTTTCCAGTTTTCTCATGCTTAGGTAATGCTTTTATAAAACCTCTCTATTAAACGTGTTCTTTTACATTCCATTAGAGTAGTTATTCTTCAGTTTTGCTTTCTACTGTAGAAGTAAAGTCAATTTTCAGAATCACCTTTTATTTGTGAAAATAAAGTAGGATGCTTCAGTTTTGTGAGCATGTTTTATTGCAATTTATGTCAGTTTTTCAGGGAGGAGTTCAACATTTGGATTATTTTGTTTACATTTTAGAATGCTGTAATTTAATAAAAACCAAGTCTTTGTCTTTGGTTTATTTGCCATTTAAATAACTGTAACTCTTATGAGAAACAGTGTAAAGCTCAGTGGCGCTGTACACATGTACAGCTAGGGAAGAAAAGCCTGTGGCAAAATGACTGTAAATCTGATTTACTAAATGAGGATTATCTTAAGGAGACACACACAATTTAAAAATTACAATTTTTTTTAAAGTTCAATTTTCAGTCCTGTCATTTTTTTTTCTCCCAGAAATTTAAATGGCTTTCTATTGCCATGTAGTCATTCTGGCATGTTTGACAACTGTGTTGAAATCATGCTGCAAGCTTTTGTAGAGCTGTTTCAGCAGTGCCATACTTTTAAAGTTAGTAGTTGCCTTGTCCAAAAGCTTTGCCAGTGTTTCTTTTCTCCTGACGTTCTATGTAACAATTAATTAGGTCATCTTTAAAAATAGATGCTGGTGGCTAAACTCAACATACGCTCAGTGTTTTCTTTCTATTAATTTTCTGGGCTCACAAGTACTTTACCTTGCATCTTATTATCAAACAGTGACTAAAATGCTTCATTTAGATGAGTAATTTTAGACAAGAAGACCTGTATGTAGATCAGATCTGTTATTATTAGTTCACACACAACAAAAGTGATGTGAAGAATACCCGGGAGAGCTGAAAGCAAAGCCTTCGTTTTCCTTTTCTGTGGCCTGGTCCACTGAGCAGCTGTAAGCTTTTGCACACAGCCTGCTCTTACCAAACCTGAATGCTAGGAGAAATGCATCAGCATAATTTCCATACAGGCTTTCTCCTGGGGAGCGTGCTTCATGGCATGCTGGGGGACCAAGAGGACTTGCTTGGAGAGTTTTGTATGCTGTCACTCCAACTTAAGTTAGGGCCCTCCTAGAGGTGGTGAGGCAGATAGATAGATAGATAGATAGATAGATAGATAGATAGATAGATGGATAGATAGATAGTTGAGAACAACTAGTTGTTTATTGCTGCCACCTACAGCTAGGGGGCAGTAAAAAGACCAGGAGAGCATATTCAGCCTTTTTTTTTTTTTTTTTTTTTTTTTTTGGTATAGATAGATGGTGTGATGATCTTGAATGTTTGTGTGCCCCCATGAATTCACATGTTAGAACCTAATACCCGATGTAATAGTATTAAGAGGTGGAGTCTTTGGGACATGATTAAGTCATGAGGGCTCCACTATCATGAGTAAGATTAGTGCCCTTATAAAAGAGGCTCCCTTGCCCCTTTTCCACCATGTGGTGACACTTTAGCAAGGTGCCATCTTTGAAAGCACAATCAAGCCCTCACCAGACACTGAATGTACTGGTGCCTTGATCTTGGACATCCCTGCCTTTGAAACTGTGAGAAACAAGATTCTGTTGTTTATAAATTACCTAGACTAAGGTATTTTTATTATAGTGGCAGTAATGATCGAAGACAAATGGGATGTCATGTCTTCACCCAAATGTCTGGACAACCATTGGATTCCTGAGCTTTTTCTGGCTCCACTGACAAGTCAGTGGACGGTGAGGATGTCCTTTGTCTGAACTGGAAAAGGCAATTTGTGGCTGGTCTTTCAGAGTAGGACAGTTCTGAGAGCTATTCCATGTCCTCTCTAGGCTGACAGGCTTTTATCCCTGACCTGGCCTCAATGGTGTACTCTTTTGAGATGGGGTAAGGACATCTCTGAAAACAGCAATTTTAGGGCTATCAGAGCTGACAAAGTCTGGGTTTACTTGTATAAAATCTTTAGTTGCTATCTTGTAATTTTTTTCTATTTATTCTCTTAAATGCCAATAATGTCTGACTTTCAGCCTCCACCCATCTTTGATGGGGTTGTTTGTTTTAATCAGATCTCAGGTACTGAGAGTTAAGTTAATCATTATCCTTAGTTTAGAGCACATTGCCATCATTGATTGGTGCAAAGCCACCTTCTTGTCTTATTTTCTTTCCCTTTCATCTTCCCTGATCACTGCTCCAATTCCCTTCTCTCCCTTAGCATTCACTCTGGTGTCTTCGATGGATTGTTTTATATGTGTGTGTATTCTTGTTAAGTCTGTGGGTATTGTTTTGCATGTGAATGTGTTTTTAATTTTTATCAGTGGTATTGTACTATAAATCTTGCTTTGTTTTCTACTTTTATCCATGTAGCTATGTTTATCATTAATGCTTGGTTAGGCTGCAGTCACAACCAGCTTAAATTTCTGTGTCAGCAACAATGTATGCTTTTTTCATCCATGATAAAATGGGTTGGCTGTGGCTCTTCAAAATTACAGTATTAGACCATCCACTAAGTCTTGTCGTGTTCTCATTAATAAAGGAGAACACCTATTACTATATCATAAATTTGGTTTTAAAAAAAATTTTGGTAACTATTTTTCAACATAAATGGTTTTATTTATAATCTTATATATTTTGTGTTATGCATTGAATAACAATTTTTAAAATTTTTTCATTTTAGAATGAGTCCATAGAATTCACCAGTTGCCAGAATGATTCATGGCACCAAAACAAGTTAAGAACCTTCAGTATAGACTGTTAGTCCTTGATTATTTTCGATACATTTGGACTCTTTTTTCCCTCACTTCTCTCCTGTCCTCTTTCGTCCTCTTCTCTCCTCTTTTCCCCTCCCCATCCTCTTTCCTTTCTTTTTCTTTCTCCTGTTTCCTTATGTTTATTCATTTCCTTGTTCTTTCCCCTCCTTCCCTCCCTCTCTCCCTTCCTCTCTTCCTTCTTTTCCTTGTTAGACCTTTAATCTATAGTTTTTCACCTTTCTTTAATTCATGGAAATTTTCAGGAGTTATTTCCTCAACTACTTTCTTCTATTATCCTCTCCTCTAAGACTCTTGTTAAAAAGATGTGGACACTTGTATACCCCACAGATCTTAACTATTACACTTCATATCTTTTTTCTTTCTCAATGCCTTATGAGATAATTTCTGCATCTGCTCTCAGTCATTCTTTAGTTGTATCCATCCTGCTATTTATTCCATCTAGGAAGTTGTTTCAACTTTATATTCTTCATATCTTGTATTTCTTTTCAGATTTTTATAACTTCTTGTTCCAGCTTCATGTTATCAATAATCTCTCTTCCCTCTTTGATGACATTTATTTTGCTTATTTTAACTTCTTAATTTCTCATTTTCATTAGTTCTGATTTATTGGGTGTAAGTTGTTGCGTGTATTGCCGCTCATCATGACTGCTGCCTTGAACCCTATCCAACTTTGTCTGCTTCAGGTATCAGTCATGTAGACGAAGAGCCAATGCCAGACCCTAGTCTTTATCATTCCTGGTGAGTTTAAAAAAAGGAGGGTGATGGAGTGCGCCAGGACACAGAGTTCATATCACCAAGGCCTGTACTTGAGGTTAGCATTTGCTGCCTCTTTATAAGAAACTCTGCTCTTGCATAAAATTGTCTATGCCTCTGCTCTAAGCCTGCTCTCTTTTTACACCTCAGTTTGCTACTTGGTTGTCAAGTCCTAAGTTTTGGGCTGTGGAGAGGGACAGTGAGGTGGAGGAACCATTTAGAGGCAGGCTAATCTTCTCCCAACACAGCCCAGATTCCAGCTATGCCCCAAATATACCCCATAACTGCTACAAAGGTGGGCTTGTGCTGCTATTCTTCCACCCTAGTGGTAAGAGCTCAAGTGAAGTTGTACAGAGCAAAGAGAACACAACTCATATGAATAGCCCCTGCCTACCCACTCACATACTGCCCCTCTTTCCTCCACACTGGCTGCCACTTTTCTTCACACTTGCTTATGACCAATCTCTTTCTCCTCAGTTTCTTCATAGTCTTTATCTTAGGTTTCCAGATTTATACCCTTCTCTTTTATTAGTAACCACTGCTAGAATTAGCCACGTCTTACAACAATGGGCTCTGGGGGTTATTAAACATTGAGAGTTATCAAGAGGGCCTCAATTCCAGGTTTTCTACCACTCTCTCTCTCTCTGGTGCTGAGCCACAAGGTTAGCCTTCTATTGTTTCTCACGTTAAGATGTTCCTTGATTTTCTTCCATGAGCATAGATCCCTACAGACATTAAATCAAAATCAGCATAAGGAGGACAGGACTGATTTCATTATCTTTCTCTACTTCTTAAATAATGCTGACATGTGCTTCCAGCCTGTTTGTGTGCTTATTTTTATAAACATTATGTTTATTGAGTGGAATTTTAAGGTCTTCACATGGAAAAACTTGTGAATAAAACTTTTGTGAACTGAACTTGCCATTTGGTTCCAGATAAGTTCTTTCTGGGCTTTTCTTTTTGTTTCCTGCATGGTTCAATATGGTTCCAATTACCACATATCCACTTCAGTCCACTTGGTAACTCAGCCTTTCCCTTCTCAAGTCTTGATGGTTTAGAAAGACATTCAACATGTTTAGAAAGACATTCAGATGGGTGGAGTATGCAATATACCCCTTTGACCTCCCTCATGTATTTGTTCAATGAAGTAAATATTTTGGAAGATATTTTATTTTAAAAGATCGATGACAGTTACATTGGATGAATCAAATAACTGCATCCTACTTCAAGAAAATAAATTTCTCCAAACAACAGAGCTATGACTCTAGAGAGTATAAAAGCACCAGAAATGCTGGGCTGAGTTACATCAGACCTACTGGATGTATCTTGCTCAGTGCTCCAGCTATGGTGGCAAAGATACAGGTGGCACTTTGTGAGTAAGTGTGGGGCGGGCATGCCCTGCTGACAAAGTAAATAGCTCTAATTTCCACCCAGTGACATGCTGGAACCATCATCCTAGATTATAGCTAAGTCCTCCTTGGAACGTACTTATACTTTCAAGTCTGTACCACTTCTTAGAATAAAACGTTTCATGTTTGCCACCTGCTGTATAAAGTGGCACTCCCTTTTATTTATTCTACAGCCACCTTCTTCAGGCTTTCAGGGGTGCCTTTAATTCTAATATTTGTGAATTTGGAGAATGAACAGTGTTATTTCCATAACCCCTGTGTCTTTTGTTATATTTTATACATCTTCAAATCAGTATGAACCTTCTTGTGTATAAGACAGTTTGAGTTCAAAAACTGATATAATGAAGAAATCAGTGTTCATTTAAATTGTTTCTACTTTTTAGAAATTTTATTCGGACTCCAGTAGTGCATACATCATATGTGTTCCTGAAATTAGTTAAAAAAAATATATATAGTCCCTGGGTTGGAAAAAGGAAATAATCAAAATGAATTGATATCTAAGAAATGTCGTTTGTCTGCAAGGTAGATGAACAGTAAAACTCAATTCAACAGACATGCATTGAGAATCTACGATGTTCCAGTTGCTTTTCAAGTTGTGGGGAACAAAGGTTAAATGTGGTTTCTTCCATGCCTAAAGCTATGTTCAGGGACACAGTAGGGGTGGGTTCCTTTACTCTGTGAAAGGGGCAGGACAGGCTTTGTAGAAGAAGAGACATCTGAGAAGGAGGAGTGGGAATTTATAATGGATGGAGTTGGGGAGAGAAAGGACTCCAGTGAGACAGAACATCCCTTACAAAGCTTGGGACTTACAACATCACTTGGTGTTTTAAGCCAGGAAGTACTTTGGAGTAGCTGCAGCATAAGGTGCAGGGATGGAAGTAGCAGGAAGCAGCTGGAGGGAACTGCAGGTGGGGAACAGGGACTGGATCCTGAGCAAGAGAGCTAGGCATGATTATTTTTCTGCCTGAGTTCCAAGGAAAAGTGCCTTTTGCAAAGTTGGAAGGCTGGAGTATCAGAATGACAGGTTTCCTTTAAAGCTTTTCCCCAAACTCGAGGCTGACAAGCACAGCTTTCTTACAGAGGCAGTGATATATAGTGCTACACTGATGCTTTTGATCCTGTTTCTAGAACCCTGCTACTCTCAAGGTGGTTTTCAGCAGGGGCGACTTGGCAGCCATCTCATACTCACCACCCCTGCTCCTCACGTCCCCTCACTTGTACCTCTCCTCAACTGGCTTCCCATGTGCCAGTGACCTACCTTGAACGCAAAATCGAGGCCTCTGGTTTTTCTTTATGGATATACTGGCCTTCACTATCAAATCAATTGTGTTTTGCAAACCTAAAAAAAGGCCAGTATTTATTTACCCCTTACTGTTTATGTTCAGACAATTCAGATATTTGCCATTTCTAATTGAGTCAAATATGAGCATCTACCTTGTGCCAGGAGCTGTGCTAGGTGCTGGTGACACAAAATGAATTAAAACATTCAGTAAAGGATAAATTGACAGATGGATTGAGAGATTTGATGCTTCTCATAGTTCATAGTCACCAACTTCAAATTGCCTAACTATCCTCTATTTCCCAGTGAACTTGCTCTACCATATCCCATAGTGACTCTTTCAAATCACCACTCTCCCCACCTCCCCTTTCTCAAAAAATGACTTTCTACTACTTCTCAGAGGAAGTGGAAGATATCTGACCCACACCATCACAACCAGACCTTTCAGCCTACAGCCTAATTCATCATGTGTCCCTCCTATGAAGGTTTCAGCTGTGGTCTGGATTTGATCTTCTTCCACATTCTCATACTCCTTGCGCTATCAAATTTTTTAAAATTTTTTTCCCCTTCACTACATTTCTGACTGCCAGGAACACTAGGATTGGACTTGCCCTAGCTTGGTATAGCACTTGGATTAGCTGTAACTTCTTGCCTGCAGAAGTGCTTCTGATGGCTGTGAAATATGCCTTTCCCATGGACTATAAATAAAATGATCTTTACACTTCGTTAATGAATCCTTCCTCTCAATGTCCCAAGCGGTCCAAATGCTAAAGATACAGTATTTCACAGCAGGTTGTGTGATCATTTATGTAATATATCCGTTAAGTAATTGGGTTATGATCTTGTGATTAATGTACCCTGATATTCACATTGAGAAAATGGGAAGGGTGTTAAATACCTTAAGAAAATGAAGAGCTGTAAGAATTTTGTGATTCATGCAAATAAGATTGACGAATTTGTTATTCTACAAATGGAATGCCTGTGATATTGACTGACAAGTAGTTCCAAACTATTAAGAACATAAGTAGTATATAACAGTTGAACTGTAGTCCTATTAAACATGTCTGGAAATTATTTTTATTCATGGTTTTACTTTTTGGTAAATTCTTTTGGTATTTTGTTTTCTCCAAGTGTCATCAGATGCATCTCCAATTTAAAGAAATAATCTCTGTATCATAATACCTACATTCTTTTATAAAGAGAGCTCAAAACAAATTGGCAAAGGAAAAGTCACCTAAGGACACTAGGCTGACCTTCCCCTGGGATCAATTATTGATTACGGTGGAGTTTGAATGTGGAGATAAACTGAAATGAAATAAGCTAGTCTGCTAATCCTCATGGAATTTGCAATCCAGGTTGCGTGTCTTTCAAAGCAGAATGAAGTTGTTAATCAGGTTAGTGACATATTTCCTTTGTCAAAGGTACTCTCAATCAAGCTTATATTTGGATTTTAGGGAAAACCATATCTAGTGTTTCTTTCTAACTTTGCTACCTTCACCTTCTCTGCCCTGTCTTGCCACTTTTGCCTGTTACCACCACCACCATCATCCTGTTTGTCAGTTTGGATTTCTGTATTGTGCCAAGTGCTTGTACCTGCATTGCTGTATACCCTTAGACCAGCTCCTGCAAGGTGGTGATTGCAATGAGGAAAATGAGCTTCAAAGAGGTTAATGAACTTGTTCAACTTTACTCACTAAGTGATAAAACTCACGTGGGAACTGGGACTGACTGACTTAAAACATCGGCTCTGGCCCCTTTCCACTCTGTCTCACTGTCTCCCCTGTTCCTATAGTTTCTATACTCTTTGTTCACTTTTCCCTAAGGTGACAGGAAGCGAAGGAGAGACAGCAGTTCCCCTATTTCAAGACTAAAAATAAACATGAAAATTCAACAATTGGCAAGTGAGAAATCATAAGTAACTTTAAAGGGGACTAGGAACACCTAATATTAACTTTTTAAAAAAAATCTACAGAATTAAAGGCTTTGGAATGCAAGAGAGAAACCTACAGAACCTCAGAATATAGAATATAATCTACATTCAGTAGTTCCAAGAGAAGAGAAGTATAGCATCTAGCTTTCTAACAAGCTCTCAAGGCACATCATATCTCTTCTCTGGATTTGTATTCTGTAAAGTACATGAATGCAGCTTTTTTTCCCTAGGCCTTGTATCATACTGAAGAGAATTTCCTCTGAGATTCTCTGTAAATACACAGGTTCAGCTTTTGATACATCTCTGTGTATTTCTTAAAATCCCAGCAGAAAGCTATAAACTCAGGGGCTCAAGAACTCCGTGAGGACGACGATGATGATGAAAGGCAGAAGTTGCAGTGTGACTGAATAACATCCCGATCGCCTCCTATGTGAACTGTTGAAAATGTTGTTGATGATCCCCTGGGATTGATGTGGCTTTTCACAACCATCCATAATTGGGTTTGGGGGTGTTTTTTCTTTTATGACACAAACAGATCTTTGTAAGAAATAAGAGATCCTTGGATAAGAAATAGTAGAAATCTGAGGAAGATCCATGGAAGAGATAAGTTGCTTTTTGCTAATGGGAGATTTGCTGGAGGTGATCACTCTGTATGGTCAAGAACCACAAGAACCCTTAGGTGGTTGAGTTTACTGAAGTGTGTGATATGATTTTCTCTATGGAGGTCAAGACTGGAGAAGGATCTGGAATAGCATAACCTGTGAGGACTAAAAACATAGCCTCTAGGCCAGGCGGAGAGACTTTCAGAGTATAGAGTCTCCAATACTGGCCTAAGGAGGCCTGACTTCCCACAGAATCCTTGTATACCAAGGAGCCAGGTAGCCACACACTTAGCGATGCCAGCATATGTTGTTCCCCAAGGAAGGAAAAGTGCTTCATTTCTGCTAAAACCCAATGTGTATAGCTAAAACCTGTTGTTCTGCTAAAACCCGATGTATATAGCTAAAACCTGATGTTCTGCTAAAACCTGATGGGTACAAACTGCAAAAAACAAAAAAACAACTACCTTCTTAAGACAGCATTTCATAGACTCACCATGATGGCAATCTTGTTTTTGAGGCAGGGCTTACCTACTTCAGATATAGGTATGTGCTATGTGCTAACATCTGGAGGGTTTCTTTAATTCTGGGCTTTGTGAAGCCCCCCCAAGGGTCGGCTGAGAATGGTGGGCCCACACTGTGTAACAAGACCCATACAGACTCTACTCTCCTTGAACAGAAGGAGGCAGTAGAGCATAGAGGTTAAGGACAGGCCCCTGGAATGTGGGATTCATTTTGAATCCCAAGCCATCACTTTAAGTGGTGTGTTTGGGATATGACTTTTACAGTCTTTCTGTTTTTTTCACTTGTCTCATCTGTAAAATGGGAATAATAATACTTATGGTCTATTATAGTCGTTGTCGATGAGGTAGGTAGAGTACTTCGTGTAGCACTGGGCACCACCAACGAGTGCAAAAGAGAGTCAGCGGGGCTCTGATTTTCATTAGATCTCTAGACTTCTTCATTCTACGTATCTGCTATTTTGTGTCCTCTGACATACATTTCTTCATCCCCCTACGCTGACCCCATAACCACTGTTTTGTTCTCTATCTCTGATTTTTTTAGATTCCACGTGTAAGTGAGGTCATGAGATTTTTTTTTCCCTCCTGTGTCTACCTTATGTCACTTAGTCCTCTAGTCTCATCCATGTCGTGGCAAGTAGAATCTTGTTCTTTTTACTGAACAATATTCCATTGTATATTTGTACCATGTTTTCTTAAGCCATTTGTCCATTAGCTGACAATGGACAACTTAGATTGTTTCCTTGTCTTGGCTATTGGGAATAATGCTGCAATAAACATGGGAGTGCAGATGTCTTTACAAAGTGGTGATTTTATTTCCTTTGGGCATATGCTTAGAAGAGGGATCATTAAGTCATATAGTAGCTCTATTTTTAATTTCTTTAGAAACCTCAATATTCTTTTCCGTAATGGCTATACCAGTCTGCATTCCCATCAATAGTGTATGAGTTCTCTTTTTCCACACCTTTGCCAACATTGGTTGTCTTCTGACTTTTTGATAATAACCATTCTAATGAGCGTGAAGTGGTGTACCATGGTGGTTTTGATTTTCATTTCTCTGATGACTAATGGTAGTAAGTACCTTTTCATCTACCTATTGGCCATTTTTATGTCTTCTTTGGAGAATGTCTATTCAGGTCTTTTTAAAATTGAGTTATTTGTTTTCTACTATTAATATATGAATTCTTTATACATGTTAGATACTAACTCCTTATCAGATATATAGTTTGCAAATATTTTTTCCCAATCTATAGGCTGTCATTTCATTTTGTTGATTGTTTTCTTTGCTATGCAGAAGCTTTTTAGTTCAATGTAGTCTCATTGATTTATTTTTGTTTTTGTGGCCTGAACTTTTCATGTGATATCCAAAAAGTCATCAAGGCCAATGTCCAGGAGCCGTTCCTCTTTCTCTTCTAGAAGTTTTATAGTTTCTGGTCTTATCTTTAGGCCTTTTATTTATTTTGAGTTGATTTTTGTGTGTGGTATAAGATAAAGGTCTAATTTCATTCTTTTACATGTGGAAATCCAGTTTTCCCTGCACCATTTATTGAAGACTCACCTTTCTCCATTGTTTTCCCTTGGTGCCCTTGACAAAAATTACTATGCTGTGTTTGCATTGTCATTTGTCCTAAGTTATTTTTAAATTTTCCCTTTGCTTTCTTCTTTGACCAGTTGGTTGTTTAGGAGCATGTTGTTTAATTTCCACATATGTGTAAATTTTCCAAGATTCTTCCTGTTACTGATTTCTAGGTTCATACCATTGTGGCCTGAAACAATATGAGTGAGTATTCTTAAATTTGTTAAGATTGTTTTGTGGCCTAACATATGGTTTATCCTGGAGAATGTTCCATGTGTGTTGGAGAAAAATGTGGATGTATTATGCTGCTGTTGGATAGAAATTTCTGTCTATGTCTCCTAGGCCCATTTGGTCAAAAGTGCTATTCAAGTCCAGTATTTCCTTATTAATTTTTTGCTTGGTTGATCTATCTATTGTTGAAAGCGGGATGTTGAAGTCCCCTACTATCATTGTATTGCTATCTGTTTCCCCAGGTCCATTATTTGCTTTATGTATTTAGGTGCTCTGGTGTGGGGTGCATATATATTTACAATAGCCGTGTCCTCTTGATGAATTGATCCCTTAAACTTATTTAGTGGAAAAGTTGCTTTCTAATTGGTGGATTGGATTGAGCAGAAGTAGAGATACCTGAACTGACTCTGTTGCACCCATTTAAGAGAGATTCTTTGTAGAATATTTCATGCCTAGTATGGGAAAGGTCAAGGCTTCTCAAACTTTATTGTGCCTACAAATCACTGGGGGCATCTTGTTAAAATACAGAATCTGATTCAGTGGGTCTAGGGTGGGGCCTGAGATTGTATCTTCAACAAGTTTCCAGATGATGCTGGTTCATGGGCAAAGGGGTGGGCCACATTAATGTGTTGAAGAGTTGAGTTCCAAGATGGGCAACAGTAGATACATTATCTCTTCAAACAACAAAGCTTACTGTGTTCTTCTATACTAATTTTTATTTAACTCCTTTTAAAGCTACATTTGAGGCACCAATAATTTTACAAAGCTCTAATATTCTTTCTCTGGGTAAACAACAGAAAAATATATGATAAAGTCTTGACATATAAGTGTAAAATGATTCAGGCATTATAGATAAAAGGAGAAAACAGCAAAATTGGGTTGCATTAGTTAATTCTGAAGAGCTTCTAAAAGGAGGTGTTTTGAACCCAGCTTGAAAGATATGGCAAAAGTGGATTAGAGGATATTAGAAATATACTACGTTAGTATACTCATAAAGGGCAGAAGGTGGAATTAATCTTTAGGGACAGTTGAAGCAAGGTAAGTGGGGGGATAGGAGGGAACTTGTCCAAAGCAGAGACCAAGAGAAAACTGCAGCTTAGTAGTAGTTAGCAGAGAAGTAGCCAGCCAAACTTGCATAGAGCATTACAAAAGGGTTTAACAATATGTATTAAGAAACAAGGTCCTTTAGGGTAAACTTGAGCTTCCCATTCTCTATCAGTGGGGCCTGTTAGAAAACTCTCATTCACAGCTATAGGAAGATAGCATTTTTACTTTCTGTACTTTGGCTGGAACATGTTTACTTTCAGCTTTGCTTGGTTTGGTGGTGGGATTCAGACTTCTTGGAAAACATTGATTAGCTCTCTGAGGCTTTCTGTGACTGCCCAACTTTCATTCATTGGACCATTCATTTGTAAATTCCATATTGTTGAATTGAATGCCTCTATGTCTACTGAACCTCATGCTAAAGGTACGATAATTGCATATTTGCAGTTAAATAGCAACAGCAATAATAGCACACACAAAAATATCATCTAACTCAGGGAGAGATGCTTTCCTAATGCCTACCAAAGAGCTTCCTACACTGCGAATAGACAATGGTTTTAGGTGATTAGTTTCTGTTCCCCTTTTATTTCCTTGAGCAAACTCCTTTTTAAGTTGGAGACCCTTTCTTTGAATTGAAGAGCTGGCAGAGGCCATCTTTTAGGTCATGGAAGATCCTCTCAAGAGGTATGGGACTGTAGAGGTGAGGTGGTGTACAGAGTTACTGTAAGATGAATGACTGCCAAGTTTTAACGAGATTTTTGAGTAAGTGGAGGTGAACAGAGGGATGTTTGTGAAGGGGAGAGGATTAGTAGCCTTAGCTGTGTCCTGCTAGAACTGATACTTATCTTTGGTGAAATATCTCGATAACTGAACTAAAATATTCAGTTTTGATCTTGCAGGTTAAAACAGGAATTTCAAGAAGACTATATGTCCTGGTTCTCATATTCTTCAGAACTGTCAGTTGGGAAAAAACACTTACATGTGCAAAAGTTGGAATTTGTTGTCCCTGGGTTTCCCTTGTTTCCCTGTTCCTCTGTCTCCTGGAGCCGTGAGACCCCCGCACTGTTTTTTTCTAAGGCTCACTTTTGCTGTGGAGAGCAGTTGTGAGTCTCTTCAAGCCATAGCTCTGGGAACCACAGTTTTCAGGAATTGCCATGCAAGGGACCATGGAATGCCACAAGCATCTCCTACACTCTGTTCAGCAACAGAGTGCCCCCCCCACCCCTAATGTGGGTTGTATTTCCTTAGGGTCTGCATGCCTTTTCTGAATCATTCTGAAGGGGAAAATATAACAGGCTGGCTATTCTATGAAACCTATCTATTATAGTTAAAAAGCAATTAAAGCAGAGTAGATTAAACAATAGATCAATAACTTTTTAAACTTCAAATCTGACTTACAAAATACAGAGTATTTGTCTCCTGGACATACTGTGTCAATATTGGCTGCAGCTCATCTTAGTACCCTCTCAGGGCCCCAGAGAGGCCCAGAGCATCCTCTACCACCAGATTGCTCCCATTTTGCCATAGCCCACTTTGCACCAGAGACCAAAAAAAAAAAAAAATGTTTCTCAAAGTGAAGTTATCTTACAGATACTGCTTTTGTAAAAGTAGGGTTGCCAGATAAAGTGACGCCAATTAAACTTGAATTTCAGATAAACAATGAATAATCTTTTAGTGTAAGTATGTTGCATGCAATATAGAAAACAAAAACACAAACTTATTTATGTTTTTGCTCTGTTTATTTTGCTGAATCCAGTAATCCTCAGAGCAGGGTTTGTTCTATTTTCTTGATAATTCACTGACTAAATATCCTAGGCATCATTTTCAATACTATTATGCCACTCTGCTTCAAAGTGTTGAATGGCCCATATTTATTTTCAAAAATAAAGTGAATTGTATCTGATTTTGCCTTGAGAAATTAATAATGCTGTTTGACACAATTAGCTACCCCTAGTGTATTACAAAATCAGAGATGGGTATTACAGATGTTCAGTAATATGAAAACTTGATATTATGGAATTGGGTTGCTAAGCTTGACAAAATTGTTAATTTGGATTTAACAGCCAAGCATGAATCTTTAACTGTAGAAGGACTTTAAATACTTTAGTATACTGTGCTTTTTCACAAGACATATATAAGTGCCTTGAATCACTTAATTATTACACAATTATGCTATCACTTGCATCCTATATAAAGAGAATACGGTTCATAACACTGAGAAACTTGAAAAACTTATTTGCGAATATGACATTATGACTGTGTAAGTTGCATAAAAGGGAAATGTTTCTGATCATGATTAGTTTGGGGTTACCATGTTTGGAAGGAGAGATATTTAACTAGAATCAGATTTAACAATTTTCATCAGGCTGTTTACAGTTGAGAAAATTAATTAAAATGTCATCTGTTTAATTACTATTTGTTATCCTTAATTAAAATGTTAATTGAGTACATTTGTGTGTGCAACATACTTAATATGTTGACTTTTTGACAAAAGCCATGACAATGTTTTCTATCTTTTACATTCAAATGTTTAATTGTTGACTTCATGTAAAGATGCATATATTAAAGAAACATAAGAGCATAGTTTGAAAGATCATTTTTTTCCTGCTAGAACTGTAGATAAAAGATCTATAGGAAATTAGCACTTTAATCAGCAGAAAGGAAATCTACCAGAAGTGTGCATTTTAGTCTTGTATTTGCATATGAAAAAGAGGGACAGAAATTAATCAGCTGTAAAATGTCCATCCAGAATGACATTTCTAAGTAAAGAAATTGATTATGGGGAGATGCACTTTAAACATATTCTTGCCTCACTGACAGTGAGAATAGACTAAATGATAATGAAAACCTTTACATTCTTTTATATTGATGTATACTTGACCTTTTCATTTGAGCAACATTTGAAATAGTTGTTTAAAACAACATATAGAACGATGCTGAAAAATTGGTTTGGATTTTCTTTTAACAATGGTCATGATTTTTCTTTTTCACACAAACCTGTGATACTGACCTCTTTTTAGTAAATAAACGTATCCTGATTGTGTTTTGAAAAGCAAAGATATCTCATAGATCAGCATAAAAGCAAAATGGTTCCTTTTCAAATAATTTTTGAAGGGTAGTGCTTTCCCAAAACAGCACTGGTTAGCAATAGCATCCACTGTGCCCTACCAGCCACGCAAGTCATTGGGGGATTGAAAAGACACATGGTGGAATAGACATAGCTCTTCGCTCCTACTGAGCTTCGAGTTTAAAGAACTTACTCTTTTCTTTTTCTTCTTGATAAGCCTTATGACTTTAATGTCTAGTGGAATGAGATGAGCCAGTGCTGCTTAAGAAGTAATAATGAGAATAACAAATATGTAGTTTTATTTAGTGCCTACACTGTTCCAAGTACATGTCTTTTAATCCTCAAAACAATCCTGTATGTGCTATCATTATTCCCATTTTGCAGATGAGGACATGAGGCACAGCCTTCTCAAGGCCACACAGCAAATACGCAGTGAGGCTGGGAGTTGAAGCCAGATATTCTAGACATAATCTATCCTCTTATTCTCCTACTATACTTATGGGTGTTGAAAGGGTTTTGTGCAAGAGATATCAAAATATTTGTAGCAGCCACACATTTATACCTGTTGCAGTAAAAGAAGGAAAAGTGCTTGTATTAACTCTTCAGTTCTAAACTTAGTAGTTTGTTTATTTATAGTTTTTTAATGACCATTAAATATTAAAGAATAATTAAAAGCAAACAAGGGGAAGCATAGGCCTGTAAAATAAGTTTTCTGAGAATAATTTATAATTTTTTTCCATACATAATAAGCCTTTGCCCTTAATGGGGATCCCATCAGTAATTTTGTGGAGCTGCATGGCCTTTGTCAAAATTTTAGCTCTGCCACTTAGCCAAGTGATCATGGGCACATTTTTTAACCTCTGTAAGCTTTAGTATCTTCTTTTACAAAATGCAGATAATGATTTCTCCCTCACAGGGTCATCGTGAAGATTAAAGGTAAAGTGCATAGTGTGCAATGATGGGCTTATGCTTATACTAGACACCCACTACATGTGAGCTAAAGCTGTTAAAAATTAAATAAGCAAATTATGATGTTGAGAGGTATCACACTGGATATTAGTTGATACCTATTAGGATATCTCTGAAGAGATTTAGTCACAACAGAGCAGAGGTAGATGTGTGGTTTAACTGGCTTAAGACAATAGGCTATCACAATTGCAATGGTTTGCCCATTATTAGAAGTGACTATTAAGGGTGAAAATGAAACCTCTCCATCTGTCACACTACTAGGACCAGTAGGAAATATCCACACTACTACTACACTTGCCTGCATGTACTTGGAGCAGTGTGGGCACTAAGTAAAAGTATGTATTTGTTACTCTCGTTATTACTTCTTAAGCAGCACTGGCTCATCTCATTCCACTAGACATTAAAGTCATAAAGCTTATCAAGAAGAAAAAGAAAAGAGTAAGTTTTTTAAACTTGAAGCTCAGTAGGGGCAAGTGTGGCTATTCCTACTACAGTAGGAAATATACACTACTAGGAAATATCCACCAAGAGCTCGTTCGTTTTGCTGTTTTCCTTCCCTTCCAACAGACTTACCTATTAGAACTGTAGGAAAAAGGCAAAATTAAAGGGGAAGATGCAAAACAGAGCAAAGAGGACTTGGCTTCAGGAAGCCATGCTTAACCTTAAAGGCCAACCTGAAAGGGGAGAAGAGGAATGACTTGGACTGTCCCTTTCACTTCAGCCCTCTAGGGTTTTCCACTGTGGAAGGATGATTATTGGTTGGTTCTCTCCTCAGAGTGGTGGAAAGATGTATGGGCATCTCCTTACTCTCTCTTTTTTTTGAGACGGAGTCTCGCTCTGTCCCCCAGGCTGGAGTGCAGTGGCGCGATCTCGGCTCACTGCAAGCTCCGCCTCCCAAGTTCACGCCATTCTCCTGCCTCAGCCTCCTGAATAGCTGGGACTATAGGTGCCCGCCACCGCACCCGGCTAATTTTTTGTGTTTTTGGTAGAGACGGGGTTTCACCGTGGTCTTAATCTTCTGACCTTGTGATCCGCCCTCCTCGGCCTCCCAAAGTGCTGGGATTACAGGCGTGAGCCACCGCGCCCGGCCTCCTTACTCTCAACAGTGGCTTTCAAACGGTTATTTTTTTTTTAAAATCATGATTACACTAATAAATATATTTTACTTTGCTGTCTATTCTACTAAACATAAGTGCAGGAATTTTTATCTGTTGTCACTAATGTATTCAAGTGTCTAGAGAAGTACTTGGCACATGGTAAATGCTCAATAAATAGTTGTTGAATCAATCTGTCTGTCTATCTGTCCATCCATCCATCCATCCATCCATCCATCCATCCATCCATCCATCTATCCATGCATCTATGAAGTCTATCAATCATCTATCATATATCTATACATTTATCTGGAAAAATATTTCATCAAACATTCTTATACTTACTATTTGCTTACAGTGCATTCTCAAATACTCATAAGAAGAAAAAAATAATTTAAGTACATTTATTGATTGAGAGAACCTTAATAGGTCATTCTTTGCAATACTCAGGGTTATGATCTGCAATTTGAAAAGTACTACTTATCATTGGGAGCAGTTGGCTTTGTGTGTAAATTGGCTTGTGTCATTGGGACTTCTCTTTCTTGCTGTTACAGTGCCTCATTTAGCTTGTGTATTTCCCCAGTCCATGTGCTAGCTTGTGCACTCACATTACCCTAACAAGCTGCATGCCAGTAAAAAAAGTCAGCTAGTGTAAGCTGGATATGGTGGCTTATGCTTGTAATCCCAGGACTTTTGGAGGCTGAGGTGAGAGGATCATTTGAAGCCAGGAGTTTGAGACCAGACTGGATGACAAAGTGAGACCCTGTCTCTACAAAATGAAAAAAAAAAAAAAAAAAAATTAGCTGCGCATGGTGGTACATACCTGTAACTTGGGAGGCTGAGGCAGGAGGATTGCTTGAGCCCAGGATGTCCAGGCTGTAGTGAGGTATGATCACACCACTGTACTCAAGGCTGAGTGATAGACCAAGGCCTGGTCTCTTAAAAAACAAACAAACAAAACCAGACAAGTCAACTAATATTAGGAGTTCTTGGCCAGCTTCTGGGAAGTTCTGAAAGCATTTGCTGCACTCCAGTGGGTCCTATTTTTGTGAAGCCCCAGGCTAATGATTAATTGTTGGATAGTGCCATAGTCTAGTCTTGGTCTGTGCCTGAGCTGGTTTGGATGTAGCTCTCCATAAAGGCAGAGGATTGCAAATAGTAACCTGTTTTAAAGTTCTCTCCACAATGAGCATACTTTTCCTCCATACAGATCCTGAAATAAAATTATTAATGGATTTTAACACTTTTAAAGTCTTTTTCTTTTTTTTTCTTTTTGAGGTATCTGTACTTAAATTTTATACTCACTGTAGCTATGAAGAAGGAAGAAGATGAGGTAGAGAAATTGATGGAATTAAATGTTTTGATAGGTGTGAGAACTGTGAAAGTCTTTCATTTCCTGAGAAAATATGTGAGAGTAAAAAGGATAATATATTCAAATGTTACGTTCATTGTGAAGTAGGACTGGGGATCCTGTTTCTGTTCGTTTTCTAATCTTCACCAATTTTTTGGATTATCTGACTAGAAAAAGCAATATTGTGGCTTAAGTCTTGAGTAAAATCAGGGTAAACTATCTAGAAGAATTAATTGAATATGAATTCTAGCATCTACTCAGGTCTGAGTGCCATAGCTTCGCCAGGGTATCTAGAATGTCATGAGCCAAGATCTGGACCTGGAAACTCCTCAGTTGTGTGGGTGGGATGGGCACTGGGGAGGGCGTAGGTTTACAGAAAGAGATTGGCAGGCTAAGGATGAGAGCCGCAGGGTTGGTGAGAAGGCAGCTGGTTGTGGCCTAATATAGCCATTGGCACCATATAGGTGCAGCAAGGTCTAATGAGTAAGGGTTGACAGATTGTGGAAGCTCAGTGATGGTCACCTCCAAAGCAGGTAATATTTGGAATTCCAAGGAGCAGACAAAATAACATTGAGTTAACATTGCTGTCCGCACGTGGACAGTCCCAAATTCTGAGTTGAGACTGGTAAGAATAATTCAGGGTCCTAATCCCAGAGGATCATACATCATGAGACCAATGATGAAAGTGTAGACAAAAAACAAAAACAAAAACACAACTTACATTATCAACATGGAGTGATAAATGGAGACTTTGTCTGTAGCTCAAGGCACATGCCTGGCTTTCAAAAGTGAGTCACAAGGATGGGTTTAATGACAAACAGCAGGAGTAACTTGACACTGACTACCAGAACATGAGGATCGTGTTCCTCCTTGCCAAATCAAGATCAGTCCTTGAGAGACAAAATCGGAGGTGACCCTAAAGCTGGGTGGTGTTCAAGGGCTCCAGGTGTTCAGAAAAGGAAATGGAGAGATGGAAATCAGTCAGGGCCCTGGCAGTGGGCCCCTCATACTCCACCCAAGGGCATTTTAAGTGCAGGTAACAGCACCAGAATAAGAAGGGCAGAGCACTTGAAGTTAACACGGAGTAAGTCAGAATCACTGAGGCTCATAGTAACCTGGGGTGTGAAATATCTTTTAAATAGTTACATTGTAGTGTAGAAATATTATATTTGCCTTTCAAGACCATTGATAGGGGATAATTGAGAAAATAGAACAGTGTTTCTCAACTGGGAGAGATTTGCTGTTCAGGGCATTTGGCAATGTTTGGAGATATTTTCTGGTTGTCACAACTGTGGGGTTGGGGACAGGGTTTGCTACTGTCTAATGAATAGAGGCCAGGGATGCCACTAAACCTCTTACAATGCACAGGATGGCCCTTCACATCAAAGAATTAACCAGTCTAAAATGTCAATAGTGCTGAGATTGAGAAAAGCTGAAATAGAGTAAGATTACTGCTGCATAGTCTTGATTGAATATTGAATTTATATGAGCAATGCAATATATTTCTGGGTGCACATAAATTGGTTTTGACTTTGTTGTTGGCAAAACATGACTCGACTAGAGAGTAAATAGCCTAGGCATATGTTGCCCTGGAGATGCAGAGCAACCCAGTCAGCAAGCAGAGTGGAGTTGCCCTGGAAAACATTGATCTATGGGCTGTGAGGGAACCTGTGCTTCTAGCATGTGTGGCACATTGTCCCCAGTTGTGACCTGGCTTCCATGGGATTCTTTGTAAGGTTTATTATATTTACTAGGGATCACTTGGCCTTTCCAGCTACTCTGACTTTTTCACTCTATATAACTTTGGATAGAAAGAGCTTAAAGTTAAGGATTCGTGTATTTCTTTTTTTTTCCATGAATTTCTGCCTACTGCCTGGTCTTGGTCTACTCTGATACAGGCTTTCCATGAGCTACAGAGATCTAGTGCAGACAAAAGAAAGCAATCGTAATGATGTCCTTGCAATGGAAGGTGCTGGTGAGAGGTTGATGATTATCTTGAGGAGGTTTGATGACTAAAAAAGCAACTGATTCCAAAGCTGAAACTTAAAGTCTTTGCTCTGGGGTAAGTGAATATTGCTTGAAGAATATATACCAGGATTATTTTTCAAACAATAAGTCTACTTACTTGATTACCAGGCAGTTTGCTCACTGCTCTTTTCTTTCTGAAATTTTTTGCTTTCATGGCTCCATTTTTCAAGATGGTACCACACTAACGTGACTACTGTGAGTTACTGTGACTGTCATAGTTTGCCTCAAGGTTAGATGTACTCAGGTTACATTTTGTTATCTCTTTTCTGTGGTAGGAAGAACCTGAGGCCCTCAATAGGTGTGTGACGTGTTCCAGATACTGTCAAACTTCCTGTGCAAATGCAGTGTCCTGGTTCATGGGAGAAATTTCTGGATAGCTTACAATCATGAAACTGTGAGAACACATTGTTCTTTCCACTATCCACCCTATTGAAGCTGATGAGCTGCAAGTCAGCATGACAAAGTGGTTAGAATTTGTGACCTCAGAGGTCAGACTTAAGTTGGAGTTCTACCTCTGCCAGTTTTTATTACAGAAGACCTTGATGTGTTGCATATATGTGTCTGCTTACATTTCCTTATCTGTGACATGAGGAATATGTTGTGAGAATTAAGTAATATATATGGCTCCTTTGACAGAGTGCCAGTGTAAGGACAGAATAAATGTTTTCATTATTATCACTGCTGTTGTTAATTGCATTGGACTCTGTTTTCTTTGTTCTGATTTTCTTTTTGTTTAAGATAGAGAGGGTGAGCTGAAAGTTGGGTTTCAGGTAGGTTGCAATTTTGGGTGCTC
Source organism: Mandrillus leucophaeus (assembly GCF_000951045.1). NCBI lineage: Eukaryota > Metazoa > Chordata > Mammalia > Primates > Cercopithecidae > Mandrillus > Mandrillus leucophaeus. Next base: position 7,933,211 of record NW_012105364.1, read on the forward strand.
TTCAGTGCTTTTCCTCACTAAAGAGAGTTGTTTTGTCTCTTTCCTTTGGGTTTTTCCTTTTTCCAAGGTTGCCGCAATATGTGTGTATGTGTGTGTTACAAATACAATTTTTAAAATTTCTAATGACGCAGGTCAAATTCCAAGAGACAAACGCTTTATTAACCCAAATACTACTTATAATGAAATGGAAATGCTGTGATCCCATTAAACTCCAAGTCATTCATATCCTGACCCTGGGATCAGTCAGATGACAGGAACCTTCAGCTTGTTTGTACAAATGAGAAGCCATGAAGAAAATCTGCCTGCCTGGGCTGCATATTCTCCAAGTGAAGGGCTAGAGTGGTATTTCTTGTATGAGGATCATTTGGAGTGCTTGTGAAAATACAGGTTTCTGGACTCTGTGTGGGGAATGGAAAGGTTCTGCAGATTGCTAACTGATTTGATTATCTAAGAGATGATGTGTGTAGGGAATATTCAAGCCTCTGGGTATACAGGCCCAATTATATAAAATTAATAAAAAAATAATATTTCAAAAGAAGAATGCAATGGGTGGGGAGGAGGATTCGATCATATGATTTTCTTGTTTGGAAGAGGTAGATTGAAGACAGGGCTTTGCAGCTGTGCCCTGAACCTTTGAGGACTGTGGAATCTCTCTGGTGCTATGTGTTTTCAACATTCTTTGTGAAGCGGGAATTGGAGGTGCTGCTTGTATACTTTTGATTGGGATTGGAGAACCAGTTTAGAGGAGAGAGCGAGCAAGAAAGTAAATATCTGATTTGTGGCAAACAGGCTGCTGTAATCTTGGCAAGTTGTTAAAAAATTAGGATCTCATTTTTAAAAGGAATGAGCTCAAGCAATTAGTACAAACTCTAAATTGAAACTTTCCTATGGGTTTAGAGTCAGGTAAAAAAAAATTAATTTCTTTTTTACAAAGGACTGTAAATGAAGATTGCCTCTAGCCAAAACTCAGTTATTTAACTTTTTACCCAGAAATTTTATTGCATTTTGAATCAAAAAAGAAATTCATCTGGTATTCAAAATTCATAGTTCTGTTTTTATTTTTTATTTTTTATAACAAAGCAAATTAAATTTTGGAAAGGGACCCAGACAAACTCAAAGATGGTAAAAAATGGAAGAATTTTAAATTTTAACTTTAAGTAGAAAAACAGCAGCTCATTGTCATAGCTAAGTAACCTACCTAAGTTTTAAAAAGGAGAAAATTTTATAGGTTAAGAATGAACACTCTTCATTTTATGTTTGATTTACTTGATAAAATCTATTCACGTATAGGAAGAGCCAACTGCTATTACCAAATATAAGTAGCAGTTTATTAGTTTCTATTATACGCTATGTGTTGTGTTAGATCTTGGGATTACAGAGTTGGATATGACATAGTTCCTGTCGTAATGGCCCATAATGTAGTGAGGTGGTGAGAATACGAGCAGATAGTGCCTATGCAACTTAGAGGTATCCACATTACTAGGCATTTATAGCTCCAGTTTGCAAAGTGCCTACTCTGTGGCATTGTGCTAATGACCTGACTATATGGAATGTGTGTGTGTGTGTGTGTGTGTGTGTATGTTTATGCATGTGTATGTGTGTAAACTCCAACTCCTAGAACAGTCCTGCTTTTATCTTCATTTTACAGATGAGATAATCAAGGCTTACATAGATTAAGTCATCTAAGATCACATAGCTAGTTTTTAACGGAATTCAGACTTGACCTTGAAGGTCTGAATGACCTTAAAACCTATGCTCTTTGCAGGATAGTGTGACTTTTACCGTTTAATCTAATTCTTGCATACATTCTATCAAGCTAATATGCAATTATTCATTTTTTTCAGAAATATATGTAAATATCCTTGGATTGAAAATCTTTTAGAAATTGCCTATATCTGATAGGGAATTTTCTCCGAAGTGGAATATTTAAAAAGAGAGCTTGAGCTCTTAGCAATCTCGAGCCCTTCTGCTTGGTATACATTCCTCTCGGAAAAAGAAGTGTAAGTGTCCAAAACATCCTCAGATGCTGACACATCCTCCTTGTTAAGTGAACAATAAATTGACTCTTTGTAGAGATGTCTATTGCCTGCGTACATCCATGTTTATAGAAATAGTGAGTTGAGTTTCAAAGTACAGCACAGATGCTGACACGTTTTTCCAGTCTTGGGTAAGTTTGTAGCTGAGTTTCGGTACTAGGATTTGAAAGATCTGAATCAAAAAATATATCCCTTCAGTGGAAAGAGAGAAGTCTCTGATCTGTCACAACCTACTAAATTTATGTTTTAAATATCTTCACATTTTATGTTATAAAAGTTCTGCTGGTTTGTGCTTTATAACACGCAGTTGAACGGTACCATTATGGATGCTAGCTTCCTTCCAGGAGGTAGAATGAATGCAACATAATCCATTCTGCCGTAACATGAGCTATTAGAAGTGATGCTTCTGGCTATTAGGGATAAATCATATCTGTGGAATGAGTTAAGAGTTAGACTATTTGTAGTGTATTGGATTTGCCTGTTTCATAACTGCATTCATTAAATTCAAATTTGATGAGAGCTATTCATATTAAATTTGATAACCCCAATTCTAGCAAGTTACACATATTATAAAGCTCCTTTGAAAATTCTATGACATTCATGTTATTTTTGTCCTTTAATAACTAAGGCATTTTAAAATTAGGTGCCCATATGTAGCCATGTGTTACTGAAAATACTTCATAATTTATGACTTGCATTCAATTAGTTCAGAATTCATTGCTCTTGTCTGATTTTATCTTAATGCTTTGGTATTGAAGAATCTAAGATTGCTGAATAATATTAGTCTTTCAATTGAATTTGATGAACTTTTGTGGTACTCCTACAATATCCAGAGCATTGTGCAAGATGTAGTTGGTTTGAAGAGGAAAAATAATTCTCAGTTTTTAGAAATTACTATCTAATGCAATAATAACAGGTAAGATCTATTTGCCAGAAATCAACCTCCTTGGAGTAAGCCAAATGGAGAAAATGACCTATCTTATATTTAAATTTTTATTAAGAATAAGAACAACGATTGTAGATGAATGTAAATATAATCTCTCTGCCCAATTGCATGTAACAGTTTCATGCCTGGTTTATGAAAAAATTTACTCATTAATTCTTAATCTGTCAACTCTGACTTTCTAACTAACCTCTTCTCACCTATGCCCATCCTGAACTACAGAACAATGTTAAATCTGGAGGGAAGGTGGGGAAAGATCAGTTGGAATTAGTAAAATGTCTTTATTATAAAATTTTAAATTTTAGTTCTATTATTTTCAAATATCTATAATAGCTCAAGCAGTACTTAAAATTTGGAACATTTTTAGATTTCTGTACACCTATTTTAGTGAACAGTGAAAAAAGAGATTTATAAGTAGTTTTATACAATGCTGAGATTTATTTATATGGAAATAGGCATTCTTAGATTTCACAAAATAGTTTCTTTTGAATGAGTTAAATTTTTTTTTTCCTGAAAATGTTTTCATCCTAGGATTTACTGAGTACACTTCCTTTTTGAATGGATGTTAAAAACATAAACCCTGACTCAACCCAAAACTTCTCTAATTCGAAATTAGTAAAGTCAAAATCATTGATCTAGGAAAAATGACAGGTAGTCATGTTTTTATGATTAGAATTATTTAACACATCATTTTTAGTAATGATGTGTTAAACATAAAAATCTTTTTGCCTATATTTTCATCGTGTTAAATTTCTGTTATTCATATGTTTAATACATTTATTAAAATTGTTTATGACGTTCGCAGAAGTGTTAGCTGTTTTAAACGTCTTTGTGAAAGTTGCAGACTTATATTCAGAGCTCAGGGGGAAGCTAGATGAAATTTTGATAGACTTTTCACTTAGCTAAAATTTTTTTATGTCCAGAAGATGTATGTCTTGCCTACATTTTATGTTAAGACCTTAATTTTGTTTGTATATAAGAACATGCCTATCAGTTAACAGACAAGGAAATATATGGGCACTGCTCTGCTATTTATGTTTTAAAATATTATGGTAGCAAGATGAACAATGTTGCATTTTAATTTTAATTTTTTTCTCTTTAAAATTTGTTTTGCCTTTCCTACAATTCAAATTCTATTAATATTTTGGCCACCCACTATTGATATCAAAATGTTTTAGTTCATGCTTGAAATAATCCCATTTGGTTCTCACACTTTCTTCACTGAATCATTACATATTTTAAGATAAATCAGGCCCATTGGAATTTATGTAATGGTGATTTAACAAGTTGAGGTGATATTTCATGCAGGTGAGATCTGTAACAAGATGTGACTGTGTTTAAATTGATCTTTGAAGTGTTGAACAACTTTATTGCAGCATAGTAGATATTTTCTCAACTTTTCTTCAGTAATTTTTGCCATTTTTTTTCTCAATGAAGGAAACTTTCTGAGCACAAATGTACTTAGCAACAAGTTGTTGATTTGCCCGGAAGTTAAATCTTAATAGAGTGCCTGATAAAGTAGATGATAATAACATGAAATTATAATGATAGCAGCTAATGCCTAGTCAGTACTTTTATGTACTAGGCTCTGTATTAAATGCTTTACATGTATTATTTAGTCTCATAGTTAGGCCTACTTTTTGGAAGAGGAAGCTAAGGGATAAACCTATGAGGATGAATAGAAATAATATCCAACTCACAGAGATAAATAAGGTGGAAGTAGTGTACACACCCAGAATTTGCCTGGATGACAAAGTTCATGTGCTTAATGAGTGCATCTGTCTCAATAAAGATACCTTTCTTGGCAGCCCGCCTCCTTTAGTCAGCTAGAACTTTTAGGAAGATAATACTTTTTGACTACTTTGTTATTCAGTAGCATACACATTACAGAGACTTAAGGAAAAAAAAAAAAACCAAGAAGGGTGAAAAAATGCCAGTTTACCTTGTTATTTGTATTTATTAATTTTTTGTTTGTTTTTTTAGAGACAGGGTTTTATTGTTGTTGTTTTTGTTTGTTTTCTTTTTTTTTTTTGAGACAGACTGTCACTTTGTTGCCCATGCTGGAGTGCAATGGTGTGACCTCGGCTCACTGCAATGTCCACCTCCCGGGTTCAAGCGATTCTCCTGCCTTAGCCTCCTAAGTAGCTGGGGTTACAGGCACATGTGCCACCATGCCTGGCTAATTTTTGTATTTATAGTAGAGATGGGGTTTCACCATGTTGGTCAGACTGGTCTCAAACTCCTGACCTCGTGATCCACCCACCTCGGCCTCCCAAAGTGCTGGGATTACAGGCATGAGCCACTGTACCAGGCTCGAGACAGGGTCTTCTTATGCTGCCCAGGCTGGCGTGCAGTGCCTGTGAACAGGCACAATTATAGTTTGCACTACTGGCTTTGAACTTTTGGGTACAAGCAATCCTCCTGCTTCTTGAGTAGCTGGGACTATTGGCATGTGCCACTGTGCCCAGCTTGTTATTTGCTTTTTAAAATGTTGGTAGAGATTTATGGGACTAATTCAATTCTTGAAACATCCCAGCTATTACTCTACCAAGGGCCTTACTTGGGGAATGTGGGTCTGGGGACTGATCATGCTATATGCCCTGCTTTTGCCAGTGAACATCTAGGACTTCTCTTGTTCATTTATCCACTCCAGCCACAGAAGCATGTCCTAGAGTGCCCAGACCTTTTCATTTCTTGGCATAATCACATCAGCTCTTCCCATGCTTGGAAACCTCTTTCTCAGGTATTTGCAAGGCCAGAAGGCCAGGCTCCCTCCTGTCCTTCAAATCTCAGCTTAAATGCCATGTTCTCAGAAAGTTCCTATTTGACCCTCCAAATAAAGTGAGATTCCTCCTCACTTTCATCTCTCCCACACACTCTTTATTTCCAATGTACTGCTTTCATTAGCTTCTGTCAATTTATTGTCTGTATCACCTACTAGATCCTAAGCTTCTTGAACCATGTCTGTCTTATCATGTCTCTAGCACTGAAAAGAATGGCATGTGATAGATACTCAGTAAATATTTGAGAAATGAATGAATAAAAGACTGGATGACTCAGAGAGCTTGGAAAAGGAGAAGAAATAATTAAAAGGAACACAATGCAGTAAAAGTAACTTTCTCGTTATAGCTTAAGCAAAGGAATTGGGATGAGTAGCAGGAAGCGAGAGGGGAAAGCATTTTCTGTTAGTATGTGAATCTCAGATTTGCCTGACCGCTTTGAAAGTAAACAAGGGTGTCCCAACTTCATCTTCTGAGAAACAGCTGTGTCCCTGGTCACTTTTTTTCTAACAAAGCAAGACCCTGATTCCAAATCCAGGCCTCAGATTTGCTGTATCCCAGAGAAGGCTGACTGTGGCTTGCATTGATAATGAACACTGGTCTGTGGTGCATAATGGATTCTAGTTTGTCCCTATTTTTTTTTCCTTAAGACTGCCAAATTCAAAATAAATGACATGTTTTAAATGACTACTCTTTATTTTGAAAAATGTTATCATTAGAGTTAAAAATTAAGTTTATGCTGTTCAGATTACTCTTTTGCATTCAAGAGTTCAGAGCTGCATAGGTTTAGTGAGGAAAACATAATTAAGCATAAATAACAGATTCCAGGAAACAAAGGATAAAACGAGGAAATGTTAAATTGTAAGAGTAACATAGCAAGAAATAAGAGACAAGCAGCAAGTCTCCCACCACAAAATTATAGTAGATGGGTTCAGTGAATTCTGTCTTTAAAGCCTGGTTGAAAAAAACACAGAAATGAGAATTATGGAAAATTGACTGCCTAAAAATATGTAAGTCATATTATTTTAACAAAATAAGAAAATTAGGAACTTGGGACTGTGAGCTACACTAAACCAGTGTCCCCACAGGCAGAGAAGAATTGAGACAGTGATATAAGGAAGCCCTCATTATCTGACAGTCCCTGACCCTGGAATATGGTACTTGCATGTGATTCTACTTAGAATAGGAATAAACTTTTCCAGATAAATAGTTTAAAAAATTGATTGAGGCCTTATATTAAAAATCAAAACAAAATTATGAAACCACTTTCCTCTGAAAACTTTATGTTGTCTGTCCCTTGGTCTAATCATCCCAAAGGTCATATGTCCATGACTTTGCGCATGATTCTGGCAAGTTTTTAATACTGCTTCCAATGACTTTCTATAACCCTGGATCTTTTATAAGATTTCCAATTTCATTTTGCGGTTATTTTGCATTTTACTTTTGGCTATTGTAAGCAATCAACAAGAAGTTGATTAAAAAATTTGGACTGGAACAAAAGTGAAGGTTGGGAGGGAGCCTGTTTCAGAGGTCAATGGCTTAGTGAATGTTTTCAGTTATGACAACTTGCATCTCCATGCAACTCCTGCACTAAGGGTTCTTGGCAAACACACGCTCAGACAATTAAGAGCTCTTGTAATTCTGCTCTCAAACAAAAACCTCTTTGTATTAGTCTGTTATCACTGCTACAAAGTTATTACCTGAGACTGGGTAATCTATAAAGACAGGAGGTTTAATTGACTCACAGTTCTGCATGGCTGGAAAGACCTCAGGAAACTTACAGTCATGGCAGAAGGTGAAGGGAAAGCAAGGCGTGTCTTACATGGCAGCAGGAGAAAGCCATCAGATCTCATGAGAACTCCCCCACTATCATAAAAACGGCATGTGGGAAACTGCCATGATCCCATCACCTTCCACTAGGTCCCTCCCTCACTCTTGGGGATTACAATGCCAGATGAAATTTGGGTGGGCACACAGAGCTAAACCATATAATTCCACCCCGGCTCCTCCCAAATCTCATGCCTTTTTTCACATTTCAAAACCAATAATGCCAGAAATTTCTTCTGCCAGATACACTAAATCATCTTTCTCAAGTTCAAAGTTTCACATATCTGTAGGGCAGGGGAATACTGCCAGTCTCTTTTCAAAAGCATAACATGAATGACCTGTACTCCAGTTCTCAATAAGTTCCTTATTTCCATCTGAGACCACCTCAGCCTGGACTTCATTGTCCATATCACCATCAGCATTTTGGTCAAAACCATTGAACAAGTCTATAGGAAGTTCTAAACATTTTTCTGTCTCCTGAGCCCTCCAAACTGTTCCAACCTCTGCCTGTTACCCAGATCCAAAGTCACTTCCACATTTTCAGATGATCTTTATAGCAGTGCCCTGCTCCCTGTACCAATTATCTGCATTAGTCTGTTCTCATGCTGCTATAAAGATACTACCTGAGACTGGGTAATTTATAAGAAAAAGGTTTAATTGACTCATGGTTCCACATGGCTAGGGAGACCACAGGAAACTTAAAATCATGGTGCTTCTATGATTGGTAGGGGAAGGAAGGTATGTCATACATGGCAGCAGGAGACAGAGGAGGGGAAACGGTCACTTTTAAACCATTAGATCTCATGAGAACTGTCTATCATGAGAACAGCATGTGGGAAACTGCCCCCATGATTCAATCATCTCCCACCAGGTCTCTCCCTGACACATGGGGATTACAATCCCAGATGAGATTTGGGTGGCGACGTAGAGACAAACCATATCATTCCTCCTGACCTGCCACAAATTCTATTACTGAGAAATGACTCAGAGATTGAATAGCTTCAAAATTATCTTGATTGGCTGCAACAGTGGTCCAAATTCAGAAAATTATGATTTGACCCATGTATTAGTTTTCTAGGAGAAACTGGAAAGAGTAAAGACTCTCTACCATGACTTTGACTTAAAGGAAAATAACTACATTCATGATTGGGCTGCCAAGGGCAGTCTTTTGGATTGATTTTTCTCATTGGTTTAGCTTTCCATGGTCTGGGAATTAAATCCCCTACTGTGTGCAATTTACACTTATTGAGAAGGGTAGTATCATGGCAAGCTGTTCTGTGGCATGTCTAGATGAGGATGAAAAATGAAATTTTTAGCACTTTTGCACAAGTGTTTGGGAATTTGACTTTTGGCTATTTTGAATATTTAACTTACCTAAGTACATGTATATTTTCAGTATATAATAAAGTGATGATTAAAATTATACAAACAAACAAGAAATTTGGTTTTATGCCCAACAGTTTAGTTTCTCAAAGATATTGAGCACTTTGCCTTGATGTGGGGAAAGCAGTTCAAAGGAAATAAATATCTTTTCATAAAGTAAGGCTATTAGCTAATAGCTTCAGCAAGGAATGGTAAATAAAAGTGTTCAGTCTTATTTATACCTCAACTGAAAGGCTAATAATTTTTTGGTTTATACCTTTGATTTTATAGATTTATTAAAAATGTCAGGATATGAAAATGTTGACTTTAGCTGGGTTTCTGCTATGAAATTCATGATGCATGAAATTTTGACATACTTATAGACATTCCTACACATCATTTATTCGTAGGAAGAAATAATTCCAATTTATCATGTTGGATATGGTGAATGAGGAGTCATTCTGAAGTCATATGATTAATATCGATAATGCAGTTGCCATAGGACCTTAATTCATGTGGTTTTATTTTTTGTCCTGTCAGTTTTCTTCCTTGTTGTAATCAAATATTAGCTATTGTTCAGTCCTTTGCTGGGCCTTCTGCTGCAGCAGCTGCCATCCAAAAACTGACTGGAGAAGAACAAATTCAGAAGGTAGTTATAAAGGAAGCAGTACATATGACAGGGAACATTTTTTTCCTGCTTATTCCTAGGGAAACTATATAGTATCATAGAAAGAATGTGGTCTTTGGAATCTGACAGATTCTGGCATACACCTTACCTCTTATTCATTAGCTGTATGTAAGTAAAGGACACTAACTTTGAAGTCTCAGTTTTCTTACCTATAAAGTATAGATAATGATATCTGCTTTATAAGATAGTTGCAAAAGTTATAGTATACATAAAAGGGCTTGGGAAGTTTACAGTAATTAGTATTATGATAACTACTACTAATACTTTGCCACTTTGAAAGGAGCTTTCAGATAAATGCAGATCACTTTGGTAAGAGTGAGTGGTAAACCTGGTACTTGGTGGGCAGGTTTCCTAGTGGCTAACTGCCAGGCTGTATGGAAACAGTGGTATAAATGAAACAACTCAGCTTGATGGTCTTGGCATGAGACTTAACCTTCCAGTAGCTCCACTGACATCAGAGTAGTATGATCCTCAAAACTAGAAGATTATCAGGATACTTGGAGAAAGTGCCTGGTGTCATCCTCAAACTGGATTAGAATCTCCATATGAGGTTAATAAATCTGATTTTTAAAAAGCCATCTGGGTAATTCTGATACTCAGCTTTGGAAACCACTTCTTAAGATTCAGACCCAGATTTTTCAAACCAACTTTGAGCATCATTGGGTGAGTAGCTTCACATTATTTTTAAGACCCTTTATCTTTTATATTTTTTGATAACTATTACTGTTTTCCACTGTGAACAAAATTAATATAATTCCTTAATATCATCTAAAACCCAGTCTGTATTCACTTTGTATAAATTACCTCAAAAATGTCTTTTTATAGTTGGTTTGTCTGAATCATTATTAAAAAAAAGTCCACACATCACATTTGGCTAATACATTCCTTAAGTCTTTCTTCTTTTTTTTTATATCATTGATTTGTTGGAAACACTGTGTCATTTACACTGTAGAATGTTCCAAATTTTGGATTTGACTGTCTTCTCATGGTGTCATTTAACTTGTAGCTCCATCCTTGTATTTTATATAAATTTACATAATTTGACATTGAGGCTTGATTAGATTCAGGTTCAATTTATTTGGGGATTATAATATTTTTAATGTGTTCCAGTTCATTGCAGTAGTTATTTTTTAGTGCATATTGTCCCATTTTAGGTCAGTGGGAACTCCTTCATATTGACTGTGGTGTTTTTGACACAACATGGTATCCTTGATAATGTCCTTGCTCTCTGGCACAATAAGCTGTCCCAGGTTCATTTTGCTATGTATCTAGAGGGCTGATTATTAAAAGTACTTTGCTTCATTTCAGTAGGGGAATGGTATTTAGAGACCACAATCTGAGTGCCAGGAGAGCTCCTGGCTACTGCATTGTCCTTGCATTTAGCTTTTTCAGAAGATAGAGCTGGGAAATGCACACTTGAAAATAAAATAAATCATGAGTTTAGACTGACATTTACAACTCAAATTTAAGATTACAGAATTTTTACTGAATTTGCTTGATTTTATACTAGTATCTCTTTAGTCTTCTGCTGAAAATGTGAAATCTTTCATCCTAACCTGTACAGTTGTGCTGGCCCTCAGTCTATTTGCTCTTATATCCACTCTCCATCCTCTGGTTTACCCTGTAATGTAGCGGGGATGACCCCTGAAGTTTTCATTTCTCTGGTTCCCCTGTCAACTGGCTTATAACTGGTCTTTGTCCTAGTAGGAGATTAGCAGATGGGAAGGAGAGATATTTCAAATTATTTCTTCCCTTCCATCTCTGCCTATGAATCATCTCAGGCAGCAGCTGTGTCTCCCCTGAAGTCTCAGCTCCCACTGTAATGGCTTGTGATGCTTTCAACTTTCATCGGGTGACCCTGGCCCCCCTGGCTCTAGTTGTACTACCTTCTCTCTTTCTCTCTGGTTTAGGCATGGTAGTAGCTTCCTTTTGGTACTAATGTCTAGGTTTCCTCACTGTCCTTTGATTTTTAGTTCTTTTGCCACCCATGTAACTAATCCTTTACATTATGAGTCTTTCTGTTTTATTATCTTCCAGTGGTTTCTATTACTTGATTAGACTGATGCAGTAGTATTGCTTAGTCATTTCACATTTTATTTTACCAACAGAATGTTGTGAATCTTTAACTGTTTAGAACTTGTAAACTGAATCCTGACAGTCATTATTATCATGTCATTTATCAATCATCAGTCATCACACTGTGATACCATTTCATACATTTATGCTTTTCCTTTTTTAATTTCAGCTGTTAGATTTTGTCTAGTTGTGCTTCCCCTCTGGCTTCTGAATTTGCCATTCCAACTATCACCCCACTTGAGGCCATTATGACAGCCTCCTTAAATATTGTAATAACTTCACAACTCTTTCTCCACCTCTAGTCCCTCTACTCTACAGTCTATTTTAATATTTGCTGTCAGATTTATTTTTATAAAGTACAGATCCGATAATGTTGCACCATTAGTAAGCGAGAAAACCTGTGGCTCTCCACCACCTACCAAATTCAGCACAAAATTTGTTCTGGCCTTCAACATTCTCCACGAAATATCCCCAAACCTACCTCTATGTTGTGACTCTCTTCATACATACTTCAGCCTATTTATTGACATGCAAAATCCTTGGAAGTCAGGAAGACATCTCTGACTTTGCCGTGGAGGATGTGTTGTTTGAAATGTCTTGTGGAGAGACCCAGTCAAATGAGGCTTAAATATAGTAAGCAAATTTGTTTGTCACCATCAGAGAAATGATTCCCTGTGCATTTATTAGAATTATTTTGATTACTCCAAACTCCTGAAAAGGCATATTAAATATTTGATTTTTTTACACGTTTATTATCAGTTTTCAGGGTAATAAATTGGTGCCCAAGCAAATTCCAGTGGTGATCAGTGTGTTTTTAGTATTATTATGAATTCGTGAATCATTGTATATTTTATACATTTGTATTCATTTAAGTTATTCTAGGTGCACGTTGTCCTATCCTAGGTAATGAGTCTGTCTCTTTCAGATTTTAAAACAGAGATTACAGTGAATAAGTCCTTAAAGATAAAATGACATTCATATTTTATAGGCTTGTTTATTCAAGGCTGAGTCCTGGGTCTCTCTGGACTCATTTTAGAAGCAGAATGTTAGTGATTAAAGAAGCTACTTACTCTCAGAGAAGGTCTTTGTTGACTATTTTATTGTCTCTGTGGGCTCACTAGGTTCTTTGTCATAGGCTATATTCATTCATTCATGTTTGTTGAACCTTTTAATGCTAGTTACTCGAAATATGGTAGTAAATAAGATGGACAGGGCCACTGTCTTGCAAAGTTTAAATCCAACAGGAGCTACAGACATTAAACAATAAGTTACAATCCCAATGAAAGCAGATACTGTGAAGGAGAGATTCGGAGTACTATGAAAGCCTGTGTCACAAGGCTTTGACTTGCTGTGGGAGTGGAGCAGGGAAGGCTTTCCTGGGGAAGTGATGTTTAAGAAGAAATCGGAAGGATTAGCAAGAGTTTGGGTGGTGATATATGAGCAGGGAAGATGGCAATTGAGAAGGTCTTAAAGAGAGAAGAAACACAGTCTCTTCAAGGACTGAAAAGCCACTGTGCTGAAGTGTAGAGACCCAGAGGATAACTGAAAGAGATTGGAGAGGCATGCAGTGGCCGGGCCACATGAGGCTTTCTTTGATCATGGTATGGATTGCACAGTTTTTAGAGGGTTGTCGTAATGAGATCTGCACTTGGCCAAGGGTGGGAAATAGATGGGAAGGACACGAGAGTGCCTGCTGAGATGTCACAAGAGATGTGAGTAAGAGCTAATGGGGCACAGGCCTAAAGGTGCCAGTGGAGATAAGATAAGTCAAGATGCTGAGATGTTTTGAAAGTAAACAGAATACAGTGATTGCATGAACATGAATATTGAGGGATATGGAAGTAGGAAAACATGATACCAAGATTTCAGATAACTTAAGGAGGACTTGGTTTTGAAGGGCATGTGCTGGGGTGGAAGGAGAGACCAGGCGTTAATTATTTTAAAAAATCTTTAGTAAAGAATAACTTACATATAATAATATGCACCTATTGTAAATGAATATTTGATGAGTTTTGACAAATATATAAACCTGTATATCACAGTCACTATCAAGATATAGCATTTTTCCATTACCTAAAATGTTTCCTTGTGCCATTTACAGTCCCCTCACCCTGCTCTGGCCCCAGGAAATCACTGATCTGTTTTCTCACTATAGGTTAGATTTGCCTTTTCTGGAATTTCAATAAATAGAATCACACTGTATGTAATCTTTTGGGATTGGCTTTTATTGCTCAGTATAAAAGTTTTGAGATTCATATTACTGTGTTCATCAGTAGTTTATTTTTATTGCCAAGTTGTATTTTATTCTGTTGCTACATCCACAGTTTGTTTATTCCGTCACCTATTGATGGATATTTAGGTTGTTTTCAATTTTGGTCTACTATGAATAAAATTGCAGTGAACATTTGAGTACAAATCTTTGTATGAACATATGTTTTTGTATGTCTTGGGTAAGTATACCTAGTAGTAGAATTGCTGGATTATGTGGCAGATGCATATATTTACATTTTATAAGCATACATACATAGGTACATATGTGAGTGTGTGTATACCCCCCACACACATAAGGGATATATATATATCTGCCAAATTATTTCAGAAGTGGTTGTAGCAATTTGCCTTCTCAACAGCAACGTAGGAGAGTTTAAGTTGCTTCACATCATTGTCCACACTTGGTATTGTCAGTTTCTACCTTTAGGAATTCTAGTAACTATGTAGTTATATCTCATTAATTTTAATTTTAATTTCTCAAAAGATTAATGTGATTTAGCATCTTTTTATTTATCCATTTGTATATCTTCTCTTCTGAATTTCTGTTCAAGTTTTTTACCCATTTTAAAATTTGGACTGTTTGTATTGTTATGAGTTGTCAGAGATCTTTAAAAATTCTAGGTAAAAGTCTTCAATCAGATATATCTCCCAAATATTTTCTCCTCAATCTGTGACTTGACTTATATTTTATTAATAATGATATGTGAAGAGGTTTCTTATTTTGGTGAATTCCAATTTGTTAATTTACTTTATGAACTGTGCCTTTTGTGTCTTAACATCTTTGTTTACCTCAATTTTGTGAAAAATTTCACTTAAGTTTTTCTAATAGTTTTATTAGTATTATTTAAATACATTTAAGGAGTACAGCGCAATTTTGTTACATGGACATATTGTATAGTGGTGAAGTCTTGGTTTTTAGTGTATCCATCACCTGAATAATGTTCATTGTACCCATTAAGTAATTTTTCATCACCCATCCCCTGTTTCTCTCCCCAACCCTTCTGAGTGTACTAGACCTACCATTCTATACTCTGTGTGTACACATTATTTAACTAATAAGTGGGAGCATAGCATATTTGACTTTCTGTTTCTGAGTAATTTCATTTAAGACAATGGCCTGCAGCTCCATTCATGTTGCTGCAAAAGACATGCTTCATTATTTTTACAGTTGAATGGTATTCTGTTGTCCATATATACCCCATTTCCTTTATCCAGTCATCCATTGATGGACACTTAGGTTGATTCCATATCTTTAGTAAAGATTGTGTGAATAGTGCTGTGATAAACATATGAGTACAGGTATCTTTTTGATATAGTTATTTCTTTTCCTTTGGGTAGATACCCAGTAGTGGGATTGTTGGATCAAATGATAGTTTTAGTTCTTTGAGAAATCTCTTTACTGTTTTCCATAAAGATTGTAAAAATTTACATTTCTACCAACAGTGTATAAGCATCCCCTTTTCTCTGCATCCTCACCAACATCTGTTTTTTTTTCTTTTCTTTCTTTTTTTTTTTTTTTTTTTACTTTTTAATAGTAGTGGTTCTGACTAGTGTAAGATGATATCTCATTATGGTTTTAATGTGCATTTCTCTGATGTAAAGTATTTTTTCAAATGTCTGTTGGACATTTGTATATCTTCTTTTGAAAACCATCTTTTGCTCACTTTTTAATAGAGTTATTTGTGTATTTTTTTTAGTTGTTTGAGTTCTGTATACATTCTGGATATTGGTCTCTTGATGGATGTATAGTTTTCCAATATTTCCTCTAATTATGTAGGTTATGTATTCACTCTGTTATTTCTTTTGCTGTGTTAAGGTTTTTAGTTTAATTAAGTACTAATTTATCTAGTTTTGTTTTGGTTTCTTGTGCTGTTGAGGTCTTAGTCATGAATTCATTGTCCAGAACAGTTTTGTCCTGAAGAGTTTTCCCTAGGTTTTCTTCTAGTATTTTTGTATCCTTGCATGTATTGCTGCATAGTTTTAGTATTTATGTTTGGATCAGTTGTCCACTTTGACTAATTTTTATGCATGATGTGAGAATTAAGTATCTTTTTTCTTCATACAGATATTCAGTTCTAGCACTGAATATTTATTGAGAAGTTATCCTTTCCCCTTTGAATTTTCTTGGCACCTTTATAGAAATTCAACCTACCATTTCTAAACTCTTCACTTTATTCCATTAATATCTATGTCTAGCTGTATACCAATCCTTTGCTTTGTTGATTACTGTAGTTTTATAGTTTGTTTATGAAATATTTAATGAGTTCTTCAGATTTGTTCTTATTCTTCAAAATTATTGTAGATATTGTAAATTCTTTGCATTTCCATACAAATTTTAGAATCAGCTTGCTAATTTTCAGTGAAATGGACAGTCTTGTGTTTTGCAGACTCTTGGGGAAAAGCATTGAGCCTTTCACCACTAGGTATGATTTTAGATATATTTTTTTCAATAGATATCCATTATCATGTTGAGGACATTTCTGTATAGTCTTAATAATCTGAGACTTTACTTGTTTATTTATTTTGTGAATGGATTTGAAATTTTTTTCAAATGCTTTTTCTACATCAGTTAAAATGATTATATGGTTTTGTATTTATTCTGTTAATATGGTGAATTTATTGCATTCCTTGTTTATTATTTTTTATATACTCCTAAGGTTGATTTCATAATATTTTGTTAAAGGGTAGGAGTTACATCTGGTTCCAGTTATTTCATTTCGGCCAGAAGCACAAGTCTGTTCAATCAGTTTTGATCATGTTGAATTTAAGGTAAATTTAAAATTTCTAAATGGAGGTTCATTATCCAATTCGTAGTAGGTTTGCATTTTAGAGAAGTCTGAGTTGATTTCTTCAGAGATAAATTTGGGCATTGTAGTTATACTGATAGTGATCAAAGTCATAAACTTGTTGGACGTTGTCATCTTGTGAGAATGAAAGGGTGCAAAAAAATTGGCGCTCAGGTCAGGCCTCAGGGAGCCTCACTTTTAAATTGTAAGCAAATAAAGATGAACTAGAGGAGATGACAAAGAAGGAATATCTAGATGGGTAGGAGAAAACCAAGAGAGCGTGTTGTAGAAGCCAAGGAAAATAGTGTCAAGATTTTAATGCTGCTGATTCAAGTGACATGAGGACAGAAAATTGACCGTGGGATTTTGTGACATGAAAAGTTTTATGATCTTGCTCAGAGCAGTTTGAATACAGCCCTGGGACAGAAGCCAGTCTCAATGCTGAAACTGAATGGGAGGTAAGACAACGGAGAGGGTATTTAGTTGAATTTTTAAAGTTTGGTTGTAAAAGGTAGACAAATATTAGCATGACAGCTGGAATTGGATGAGGATTTGAGTAATGGTTTCTTTTATTTTCTTTTTTAAAAATGTTTTCTTTTTAAATTGGAGAGGCTTGAGTATATACAAATGCCAGTAGAAAGGACCCAGTTGAAAGTATGAGGTTAATGACTTGAAAGAGAGAGGCAATAATCTATAGGGTCAAGCTCAAAAAGGCTGCTGCATGTGCAATTCAGAGCAGAGTTGAGGCTTCACCTTAGATAGCAAAGGTGACATTTCTTCTTGTAACAGAAAGAAGGAAGGAAGGAAGGCAGGAAGGAAGGGAGGGAGAGAGGGAGGGAGAGACAAAGGGACAAAGGGTGCCCAGGAAGCCAGGTTTGTCATTCGATGGTGGGAAATTAAGAGCTATCTTTAACTGATGGCTTCTATTTCTTATGGGGAGGAAAAAGACATTTTACAAAATGTTAGAAAAATATTTGACCCATATTGAAACAGATCTGAGGAATTTTTGAAGAAAATTTGGTAATGTTTTATTAGAAACCATGAGCAGAATAATAAAGTTGTCTTAGTTCATTTTGTGTTGCTATAAAGGAATACCTAAGGCTAAGAGTAATTTATGAAGAAAAAAGGTTTATTTGGCTCACAGTTCTGATGGCTGGAAAGTTTAAGATTGGGCATCTGCATCTGATGAGGGCCTGAGGCTGCCTCCACTCATGGCTGAAGGCAGAAAGGGAGCTGGAGTGTGCAGAGGTCACACACAGAGAGGAAATGTGAGACAGAGGGAAGGTTCCAGGCTCTTTTAAACAACTAGCTATTGAGGGAACTAACAGAGTGAGAACTCACTCCCCCAACCTTGGAAGGGCATTAATGTATTCAGGAAGGATTCCTCCCAGGACCCAAACACCTCCCATTATGCCCCACCTGCAACATTGGGGATGAAATTTCAACGTGAGGTTTGCAGGGGACAAACCTTCAAACCATAGCAGTTGTATAGGCACAGACATGTTTGATTGCAACATCTGGCTGATTACTGGTTTTGAAGGGACTCAGTAACCCTGGTGACTATTATATGGATGAAATGAGACACCCTAAACCAAGGCTATGCCAGTCCACAATGATGACTTACAGATGATTAATTCAATGGTAACCACTTAGCAGGGATGGAAGGCTGGAGGGAAAACAGTGACTTCTTTGCTTATTCCATCTCCTGCTACAGGGGATTAAAAGTCTTTCTTTTTCTCTTTCCCATCTTTTTCTCCTGTTCCTGAAGTTCAACGTTGACTCAAGCCACACTGCCTTCTCCACTCATCCTCTTACCCTTAGTCCCTAGTCTTACTTCTCTAATGCTGGTTTCTCAACCAGTATATTTAATCTACCCCCCGCCCCCGACTCTTCTCAGTCCCTCTACTGAAAAGTCTTTTTATGATGTGTTGAATTTTTTTTAATCTCAGTATTTCCATTTTCTCTTCAAGTGTTTTTCCTCCTACATTTTTTGAGCTATCTTGAATTCCACTTGTTGTCCTCCTATTTATTTATTTACAAAAGAAAAAGTCTACGTTTGCAGTATTCTCAGTCCTAATTTAAGTTAGATTATTTTCTTAAATGTCATCTTAAACTACTTTAAATCTCCTCAATATTTTTCTTAGAATTAAAAAAAATTGAAGGGCATCCAAAAAGCAATGTGTGTGTCTCATCAAATTTGAGGTTGAATTGGTATTTTTTTTTAAAGACAGAAGTGCCTAAAAGGTTTTGTGTGTGTGTGTTTTTTTTTTTTTTTTTTTAATAGAAAGTCTAATGATATTTACATACAGTCTCTGGCAAAGTATTATGGAGACATTTACATATTTAGATTATTTAGAAAATTAGAGAGAATTAGAAAGACAATAAATGTCTTCATATATTTAAGTTATGGTCTATGCAAAAGGATTCAGCTACTCATAAAAAAAGAAAAGTATATTTTCATTTAAGCGCCGAAAATGTGGGAAGCTTTTGAGAAGCAGTTTTACTGGGTAGACTGTAGATATTAAAAGTCAGGAATCCTGAGTTGTTATACTGTCACTAGTAGGCAGTTAATCAACAATGTCCATGTGTTACCTGCAATCAACAATGTCCATGTGTTAAGTGCTTTCCTAGGATCTGCTGAAGAATAGCGGTGTATCCCAGCACCTCAGCTCATAAGCCTACTCTCTAAAGTAGGTGTAAGAAAAGAATTTGCTCTTCAAAACTGAAGTGAAAGGAACTTTTTTCTTTGATATCAAATAACTCTGACATTGAGCCACATTCACTAGGGTGTCAAAAATTCAGTCATATTCATAGTTTGGAGACCTAGCCTCCAGTTTCCAAGGCCACTAATATGGTTTGGCTCTGTGTCCCCACCCAAATCCCATGTGGAACTGTAGTCCCCATGTGTTAAAGGTGGGACCTGGTAGGAGGTGAGTGGATCATGGGGGTGGTTTCTAATGGTTTAGGACCATCCCCCTAGTGCTGTCTCCTGATAGAATTCTCACAAGATGTGGTTGTTTAAAAGTGTGTGGCACTTCCTCCTTTGCATGCACTCTCTCTCCCTCACTCCTGCTGTGCTTGCTTCCCCTTTGTCTTCTGCTATGATTGTAAGTTTCCTGAGGCCTCCCAGCCATCCTTCCTGTATAGCCCACAGAACTGTGAATCAGTTAAACCAATTTTTCATAAATTACCCAGTCTTAGTAGTTCTTTAGAGCAGTGTGAGAGTGGACTAATATGGCTACAGAAGAGTTAACCACAGAGATGCTCACTGTAGCCCCTGTGGGCTATTAAAAGGAGGGGGATTCCATTCCTTCTATGGCAAGCATGGGAAATGAGCTTCTTTGAGGGTTCCTGGGTTCTCAGGCACTATCAGGAAAGAAACTGAAGATCTCCCTCATTCCCAAGTCTCTGTGAAGTACTATTCTCTCCCTCCATTTCCATTTGCAATTCCTCCTCCTCAAACCTTGGGAGATGCCCCTCCTCTAGTAATTAAGCTCTATAACCTCTATAGGCCAAGTCTTCTGAAAATGAGCTAATTCTCCAAGACATGCAGGCTTGATTGCTCATGTGGAGGGCACAAAGGAAAAGAAATCTTTTCATCAGTCTCCTAAAGCAGTAACAATCAGACAGAAATGAATATCTTACTAAATTATCCTGCTGCAAACGAATGCTATGGAAAATGTATTGATGACAAGGTACATTACATCTTTTATTTGGCATTTCATCATGCAAGCTTTGTGAAATTTTTATTTTTCAAAAACTCATCTGTTATTTTCAAATAAGTAAGAAATATATTTTAAAAGCTTTTACTGACTCAACACTTGATATGATATATTCACTGGTCTATAGATTATCATGACACTAAAAATAAACTCCATGCTAGCATTTGATGCAAGAACTGAAACATAATACTCTTAAAAATAGAAATTTGGATGCAGAATATTTTTGAAAAGAAATTTCTAATGTTCAGGAGATGTTCACCCTAGGATAAGTGAACATAATGTTCAAGGCATCAACTTCTTCATAAAGTGAATTAGAGGGAGCTTTTATATCTCCTCATGATGACAACATCCAGAGCTACCAAAATAATCTGCAATGAATGTGTTTAAATCCCTTCGAGCATGATATGGAAAAATTTCAAAAGGAAACACAGGACTCTTGAGTACACATTCAATGTTTTATACTATATAGCAGAGCTTTTCCAATTTTATTGTGAACACAAATCCCCTGGAGATCTTGCTAAAATTCAAAGTCTCATTCAGTAGGACTGGGGTGGGGCCTGAGATTCTACATTTCTAAGAAGCTCCCAGGTGATGCTGATGCTGATGCTGTAGGTTTGCCGTCAGCACTGAGTAGCCAGATTGTAGAGAAAACTTAGTGCCACAGTTACTGTAGTCAATACTGTTGAATTTATCTTTTGCAATGTGAACGTATCTTTCGTACCAAAACATATGAGCATATGTTTTCCTCTAGAGGAAATTTGAACCTTAAATTTAATTTTTAGAGAGTCTTCATTTCTGGTGGCCAACTGGCCACTGAGAGGTATAAAAAAGAGAGGGCTAACGAAGGCAGACCAAACGCATACATAGATGACAGCTGCATAACTGGAAACTTCATAGTTGGAAAGTATGTGGCACTCACATAATTCTGGAACCCAGCCAATTGGCCAGCTATGACTTGAGGACCCCTGGTGTACCAGATGATCTTCAGTTTATGCTGGGATTCGTGTATGTGACAAGTTTTGGGCAAGTTGTTTTGAGATACCTGTTGAACACTTAAGAGAGAGGTCCAATAAGCAACACATGGTTCTGGAACTCACTGAAGAGATTTAGACTGCATGTATAGGTTTGGAGTGGGTATGAAGTGAAAACAAAAGAGAGTCTAGGCCATATCCTAAATGATAGTAACTCATAAAGGATGAAACAGCAGAAGAATAGCCAACAAAGGAGATAGAGATTTAAGAGGAAAATTGGAGAATGAGTGCTCATTTAGGCCAAGTAAGAGAGTGTTGGCATATAGCAAGTGCTAAACAAATTCTTGTTGAAATGAAAAACAAGAACAAGCAAACAGAAAGCAGACTGAACTGGGCTCATGAACACCTTTCACCAAGAATACTGAATTGTCAGCTTTTCCTAAGCTATCTATAGCCTTTCATAGGTTTGTTTCTATCAGATGCTGTCCCCTCTGCCTGGAACACCTTTCAGTCATCTTCCCTCCCGTACCCTCACCTCCCCTCCTCTTCCATTCACTCCCCTTCCCTCCCCTTCCCTTCCCTTTTTTGTTAAGACAGGGTCTCGCTCTGTCACCCAGGCTGGAGTGCAATGCCACAATCTTGGCTCACTGCAAACTCTGCCTCCTGGGTTCAAATGATTCTCATACCTCAGCCTCTTAAGTAGCTAGGACTACAGGCACATGCCACCATGCCTGGCTAATTTTTGTATTTTTAGTAGAGCTGGGGTTTCACCATGTTGGCCAGGTTGGTCTTGAACTCCTGACCTCAAGTGATGCACCCACCTCGGCCTCCCAAAGTGCTGGGATTACAGGTGTGAGTCACCACACCTGGCCCCATTTCTTGGTTCTTGCCTCTGCTCCCCATTGCCTGTTGTGTTTAGATGTGCTCTCTTTGGAACTTGGGAACTTGGCTAGTCCTTTTTGCACTTACCTTCCCCTGTTGACCTATGTGATTGCATCCAACCTGCCCCAAACTTGTCTCAGACCATTTTTTTGGTACCCAACTGGGCCAGGAGGCCCCCCTCCCCAGAAGGAACTATAGCAATTGGGGTTGATGAAAACCAAAGGAGGCAGATAATATTTAGCTGATCATAGATGCGAGTATCTCCTATTCACTGTGATACCATATATGGTGATGGCTGCTGATGTCCAAGCTCCAGCCAAGCCATGACTTATGACTCCAAAGGAGTTGCAGATGTGAACAGAAGTGGAAACAGGGAGGAAGCTGAACACCTGTGGGTAAAAAAAGCTACTGAAGAATTAATATCAGATTTAAAAATGGACCCAAAGTAGTGGAGGGCAGAGGTGTTTAAGAAATGAATCCGGGGTCGGACTATCTGGATTTGAATCTTACTCTGTCATTTACAAATTACTTGGTCTTGGGCAAGTTACTTCTCCAGATTATGATTTAGTCATTCATGAAATGAAGCTAGAGCACTAAGCACAGTTCTTGGCCAATATAACATGTTAAATAAATGTTGGCAAAATGAACATGTACATATGTGTATACACACACACACGCACACATTAGGTGTGCAGATGGAATATGACACATAAAGAGGCTTATAGGGAACAGTAAGCTAGGCTTCTCAAAAATGTTGATAGAATGAAAGGGCTAATCAATTTGTTTAGGGGAAACTTAATGTATTGCCCTTTGGATACTGAGATGATGTCTTCTCAGAGGAACATATCCTTCCATTCTGTAGTATGTAGTGGAATAAAGGACTCTGAGTTGTTCACATCTTTTAATCAACTTTTCCTGTTACCAATGATAGCCATTTATGAAATCAGCTATTTGATCTTTGGAAATGGAGTGGGTTTTCCCACTGTGTAAATGGAGCTCGAATGAAAACCTTTAACCTCATATGGACCTTCTTCAAACCTACTAAGTTTACTAACTTGGGTAACAGAAAATAAATGAGAATTACCAGTGCTATTAGGTGTTCCGAATCAGTAACTGAATGCTAGTTGGGAGATAATGACTTGAAGACCAAGATTTTGTGAATGTGGATAATCACTAAAAATCCATGAAATTGCCAGCCAGGAAACTTACTTGCACAAACAAATGTTCTTATCAATGTTCTTCTTTATTTGCAAGAGTCAAATCATGTATTATTGGGTGGCAGAATGCCAGTCTAAATTGAATATTTGCCAGCTTAAAGTTTATGACTTCAATTTGTTAGTTATAATTACTGACTTTCTATTTTATAATGTTCTAGTGCTGACATGCTTGGGGGGAAAATTGAACCCCAGCAGTGATTGCACAGTAAGGAAATCATCAGAAGAGGAAAATTAAATGCTAGGTGATAGTTTGAAGTCAGCAGTGATGGGAATGAGTGGATGGGAGAGTTATATTTTTAAGTAACTTAGCAAATGATGCTAAGAAAGTGCCATGGCATCATTTTGGTTTTTCTATTATAACAAAATGTAATTTATTATTTTTTGGTACTCATGTAAGAAAATCACTTTATAGAAAACTTTCACTGTCCTAAGCAGCTCATTTCAAAACTTCCCCTACTTTTTGTTTTAAAGAATATTCAGTGATTTCACCTTGAAATTCCAAACTGCTTGAAAACTTTACCAAAAAGATATCAAAGAAACTTGCAGAAATAGTGAAATAGAATAGAATGAAATCAGGGAATGCAATTCTCCGTGTCTCCCTGGGATGCTGCCTCACTGAGCAGAGTTTCCAGAGGTGGACAGATCCATGTATTTCTCTTTCCTCCTATTGAGAGGTGCAGAAAATGTATGTTACCTTGTAAAGAAACAAAGCCAAGCCAAGCCAAGCTATCTTTTAGGATTAGTTCTAACCTGCTTCTCATATAGCTTGAAGTCCTATCCCAAAACCTTCACTGCCTGAGTACAAAGAAGAGAGTTTCCTCCAACTTTTCAATCACTTATTTTTTACTTTCCTAAGGAAGGAAACAAATATTAGAGCTTATAAGTAATATAAGTATACGTTTATTTTTTTTCTGGGCTCTTAAAGTTGCTTCTTAATGTCTTCTGTTTTCATTCATCTGTTTACCTTTCATCTATCCATTCATTTATTTATTCATGCCTTACTCTTACAAGCCTCAGGACTCAGAGATCTGTGAGAATGTAATGCAAGTCCCTGCTGATAAATTATGTAGCATTTTCTTGATAGTCCTGCATAAGAACCCCAGTTATGCATATAGTATTTGAAAACATTATTTGTAATAAGTATGGGAGATGGTGGTCTATGGTTCAATATTTTTCAGCCTGTGGCAAGTTTCCTAAAATTAAGTACCTGTCAGTAGACTGCCTGTCCTCTTCATTTCTGCAAATTGGGTGGTGTACACATCTGAAGGAGATCTCAAGTGAGAGGCAATCTGTGGCTGGTGTCCAACGTTCATTCCTTTTTCTTCTTCATTTTTCAATGTGTCAACTTAATGTCACTTCATCAGGGAAGCTTGCCCTGTCCTTTGCTGACCAGGTGAGTGGCCCTGTAACTCTTAGTGACAGGTACATAGCTTTCACAACAACCATTACAATTGGGGCTAAATGTTTATTTGGTTGATTATTTATTGAATGCTTGCTTTTTCCATTTGACCATATGCTCCATGGGGCTGGGAGGACCATGTGTTGTTTATAGTCCTGTCTCCAGGGCCTGTCACCGTGTCTGGCACATAGTGGGAGCTAATTTGTTGAATGAATTAATAAAAAAGTAACTATTAAAAAACATTTAATTTAACTATTAGGATAAGTGTATGTATTGGTTTAGCCTTTTACATTTCTGTGTAATTTTGCATATGTACTGATTATTATTTTTTAGAATCACAGAGTACTGAAATATATGGAAATTTAAATAAAACTGTTCAATTTTTTAAAAAGGCAAAATTGAAGATAAGGAGATGCTATAAACCAGAGAAACTATAAAATTAGTTGGAATATTAAAGTCCTCTTTTTAATTTTTTAAGTGACAGTGTCTTTCTCTGTCAGCCAGGCTGGAGTACGGTGGTGCAATTATAACTCATTGTCACCTTGAATTCTTGGGCTCAAGTGAACTTGCAGCCTCAGCCTGCCAAGTAGCTGGGGCTACAGGTGCATCACCATGCCTGGATAATTTTTTAATGTTTTCTAGAGATGGCGGTCTCACTATGTTGCCCAGGATGGTCTCAAACTCCTGGCCTCAGGGATCCTACAGCCTCAGCCTCCCAAAAGGCTGGAATTACAGATGAAAGTCACTGGACCCAACCTAAAGTCCCTTTCTTTGAAAGTGAAGGTTTTAAATCCAACTTGCGAGTAAAACTTTTAGGGTAGTTAGGCTTAGAAATCCCCACACTACTAGTAACTTGATGGATTAGAACAATTCTTTCCCTAAGGAGCTGTTGTGCTTCCTCATTGTAAAATGTAATTAGCAGATGTAAAAGAAGGTTTATTAATCTTATAGGGTATAATTATGGTTGCTTATATGTGAATTATTTCATATTCATGGATTGCTTCTCTTTCATTTTAAATAAACAGGTTAGGAAGTCAAAACGCCATTACCAATTTGATTAAAATCATTACATTTCTTTCTAAAACATGGTATTAGTTATTTTATTTTCCATAAGAAATCCAAACTTCATTGGTCTAGTTTTAGGATTGGGATTTTCAATGCCAAATCAGAATGTCTTAGTGTAGATTTTCTGTCAAAAATATTTGAAAGCATCAAATTGTGAAAAAGTAATATAATGTAGAAAACTGAAAATCTGCACAGCTATCCATAAATTTAGTTCACGTGTCCAGTGAGCAATGATTAATGGTGCCTGGGCTAGATAGCTTCTGCTTGGCCTGCCACAACCACTTTCTCTCTTTAGCTGTCTCTTGGCTGCCCTGGAAGGTTCCTTTGTGCAGGCAAAGTCAAGTTCTCTTGCTTTCTGGCTTCCAATAGGTTTGGTCAGAGAGAGACTCAGCGAGTGTGTAAGAGGGAAAGGTCAGAATGTAATTTCCTTTTGAGGTTGCCAGGGGCTGGCCGTGTCCTTTTAGAGAGGTTACTGCTCCCCTCAAGGTGGCTTCCATTCATGACTCTGTAATTGCTCTCTTTCTTAGAGCTCATGGGTAACAACCGCCATTCTCAACCTCTGACTCCTTCTGGGTTGTGGCTTTCCACTGCCTTCCCTATATGCTGCCCCTGCCTTGAAAATAGTCCCTTTATTTAGTCTCCTTGAGTCATTTGTTTTCTTTGCCTCTATGACTCATACAATACCCTTGAAAAGGCAGTGAGAAAATGTACCCTTTTACAATTCAATGGTCTATTCAAATGAATTATCTGAAATCAACATATGACTTTATAAGTATAATATTTATTTATACTTTCAGGCAGATATAGATACAAAACATACTCTTTATGCTTCGAAGAAAGTGTGTCTCTCATGATTTGCTGCTAAAATTTTAGGTTCACCATTAGTAACAAACCGTCTTTGAATTATTCATCTGGCAGTGAGAATGGATTGATCTTGTCTCTCTTTTCTCTGGTTGACTTTGTTGGTGTGCTCTGGATTTGTGAAGAGGAAGGTTCTGGTGAGGGATGTGGTATTTATCCTGGCCCATAATGGAATTCAACTCATGACCTTAAACCTATTGTGTTACACTCAGCCGTGTTAACTAACCACAAGCCCCTTTGGTGCAGGCATGTGTGTAAAGCTTTGCTTGGTCTTAGTGAGCTCATGTTGGGGAGACAGATAAAAATATGGTGCAATATAGTGTACTCCTGGCTCTCTCTGACCCCACGATTTCCCATTTCAATAGACTTCCTCTCCTTTGCTTTTGCTAAGCTTCATTGTGCATCAAGAGCCAAAGGCTCACATCCTCCTCTGAATCAACTATGGGAACTCAACTGAGTAAAAAAGGGCAGAGACTGAATTTCCTATTTGACACCAACTTTACAAACAGGAATCTTATTAACTGTCCACTATGTGGACAGAATTATTCTGAGCCAGTCCTGATTTGGGGAAAGAATACTACTACTTCATGTTTTTGGATGCAAACTTGGGACAATCATCCATGTCCTTTTTTGTTTCACTCTCTGGCTTTACATTTCCTTTCTTCTTTTCCCTCTCCTTAGCCTGTTTTCATGAAGGTGGGAGGAGCGTGAAAGCTCAGGGCAATGTTGGGAGAGTTGGGCCAGTGCTGGACATTGATTTCTAGCCCTAACTCCTCATTTATATCTAATTTCTGATTATATACTGATGTTTTGCCACAAGCAACTAGTAGTTTTAATACTAGAGAGCAGTCAAGTATAAAAAGACAAAGTTAATGGCTATAATAATTATGCTTTTTCTGACCTGGGTTTTGCAGCAAAAACAAATCTACCCTGAGGCCAGGTGGCAGGAAGCTATCATCCTGATGGCCACTGTTGCTAACCACCATCACTGGAAAAGTGCTCAGGCAAGCACTACCCCCTAAGGGAAGAATGCAGCTTCAAGCTGATCTTTCACTGGAAAAAACCAATGATGTTATTGAGTAGCACAAATAACCCACCCCGCAAACCTTCTCCACCAATTAAGTTCCACGATCAATGGACAAGGTTGTTTGCAGAGAACAAAAAACTTTTCTTGGCAGGGGGGAAAAAAACCAGAAAAAAAAAAAAAACAAAAAAAAACCCTTTTTGGTGGCGAAAATATATGTGATTCAGGTCTTAAATTGTCTTCTGTTTGCAAACCTGTACTCAGATGTGTGCAAGTTTCTTGCAGAAAGATTGAAATTTCCTAGAATCGGGAGGGGCTTCCTCTAAGCTGTTCTTTAGGTGGCTTTTTGCTAGCCTTGTCAGGGATGTCTTGGCTTCCTTGGGATCTTTAGCAAACTAGTAACTGTGGTGAACAGATGCAAAACTTATGGCATTCTGAATAGACAAAGGAAGTTTCAAGCTTATTGCAATATTTTGATGTGCAAGCGGTGGGAAACCTTAAGGCAGCTGAAGTTGTAACTTCCTTGGGCCACAAAAAGAGTATTTCTGGTATCTAAAAGTCTCTGAGCCCCTTGGAGCCTCAGAAATCCTTTATTTCATCACTCAGTCACGTACAGTAAGGCTCAGTGAAGGCAACATGGAGAGACACAGTTGGTTTGGGGAAGACGTAAGCACTTTTTCCCGTCTAGAATATCCGTCTTACAGATAAAGATAAGCAAGAATGGGTAAATGATTAAATAATCTATGATGTTGGCCTTTGATTAGAAATGTAATTTTTGTTCTTCTTTAATGACACACTGAAGTCCATGGACTGTCAATGTGTTTGCCAAGATAGTTATGAAGTTTTCATGGCCATTTTTTGGCATTTCGAAAAGCAAAATGGCAGTTGTACACTTCCCTACCAGGAGACTGCACAGACTACAACTGAAGCGGCACTTCAGTGATTTGAACTGGAATTCTATCACTTCAGCTTGGAAAAAAAAAAAAAACAAAAAAAAACATGTATCTTGTGCTGATCAGAAGTTTTGCAGCTTAACAGATCTTTGATTTAAAAAGAATATGGGAAATGGGTGATCTTTTAACTTAAATAGTTTTGTAGTAAAATCTTTCCGAGTTAGGATACATGGAAGAAAACAATAAAAGGAGTTCTTGATTTATGGATGGATGGGTTCATTTTGCTTTCAATGAATATTTATTGAACACCTACTATCTCCTAGGAGCTCATCTTACATCTGTAAACAATGCAGAAAATAACCCTGTGGAGTCTACATGTTAGTAGGGGAAACAGAATACACACATTAATGCAGGTTGTGAAAGAGGAAGGAAATAAGTAGTGTGATGAGATCATAATGGAAGGTAAAGAGACAACACTACATGAGGTGGTCAGGGAAGGTCTGTTGAGCTGAGGCTGAAAGATGAGAAAGGCCAGGAAGGACTTGCTTGGGAAAATGTATGTGGTGATATGTGTGAGTGCTGGAGGTGAAACAAAAAGGAAGCCAGTGGGGTTGGATCAGGTGAGTGAGAGGGATAGGTGGTCAATTGCTAGTTCAAAGGATCCTGTGACAAGAGGTTTGGGCTGTATTCTAAGGACAATGGGGAAATGATTGAAGGACCCTAAGCAAGATTTTTCTAAGATCTATTTTTTTTTTTTTTTTTTTTGAGATGGAGTTTCGCTCTTGTTGCCCAGGCTGGATTGCAATGGTGTGATTTCGGCTCACTGCAACCTCTGCCTCTTGGGTTCAAGCGATTCTCCTGTCTCAGCCTCCTGAGTAGCTGGGATTACAGGCACCCACCACTACGCCTGGCTAATTTTTGGTATTTTTAGTAGAGACGGGGTTTCTCCATGTTGATCAGGCTGGTCTCGAACTCCTGACCTCAGGTGATCTGCCCACCTCAGCCTCCCAAAGTGCTGGGATTACAGGCATGAGCCACTGCACCCAGCTTCTAAGATCTATTTTTGTAAAATATCAGTTTTCTTGCTGGTGTAGCGTAGATTTGAGACGGGCATGAATGGAAGCAGGAAGAAGAGTCAAGTGGCTTTAGAAATCCAGATATCACAGTGGCTTGGACTAGGGTGTGACTTTTTGCTCCACCATTGCTAGGTCGAAGCCCAAGATAGCTAATGGAGCTCCATGCATTATGTCCAAAGTCTTGCCAGCAAGAAAGAGGGAGGAGCATGAAAAAGGCATGCCTTTTCCCTTTAAGGATCCTTTTCAGAAGCTTCACTTACCATTGCAAGGAAGGCTAGGAAATGTAGTCATGTTCTGGGTGGCTAGGTAAAAATTGGAGGTTTCATCTAGAAGGAGAACAGACACTAGAAGACAATAATCTCTGCTAATTTCTATTAATAATATATGTAAATAAATTTCTTTTGAAATGTAATTTTAATCTCCTTGAGCTCTAAGTCAAATTTTTGGAATTTCTTAGAGTTTGCAAGTCCAATATTCACAGAATAGCTAGTTAAATGAAGATCAAGTAATTAGCTTTATTAACAGCTGGGCAAGCACTAAATAACTCCCCAGGCACATGACTCTCTGTTAAGAGCTGCACTGGAGATAATTCAGCTTGAACCTGTGCCTCCCACTCTTGCACCGTATCTCAACCTTGGGACCCACTTCTGCCTGCACAGAAGACTTAAAGTTCACTTGCAATGAGTAGCATGGACTTCAAGTATTTCTCAAGTGTCTGGTTGCCAGTGGAATATGGAGAGAAGAGGGTGGGCTTCCTTTCCAAGAATTGAGGCCCTGCATGGTCTCTTGACATTGTAGAGAAAAGAAGCCTGAGATGTACGTGGACAGGTCAGAGAATAAAAGGAGAGCCTGCTGTCCCCTTTTGCCCAATAAACGTAGAACTCTGGCTTCAGTTTCTTTCCCCCTCCATGTTGGGGAAAGTCAGTAAAGGAATGGAGAGTGAGAGACGAAATATTTGTTCTGGAGCTTCCAAAGAGGGTGGGGTTGGGGGAGTAGGAATCTCCTCTTCTGTGGGCCGAAGTGAGAATGTAGTGAGGGAAGAAAAAGGGTTTTTCCTAACCAAAATAATTATTAGAAAAGTGGAATCTAAAACAGTTTTTTTTTTTAAAAAGAGGATGATGAGTGTCCTCAGTTGTATAATTAATTGACTCAAATATGCTTTATTTGAGTAATAGAAATATGGCCTTATTTAAGCACATATGATATTTTTATGAAGTCTCAGCACAAATAAAATAAGCAATGAAGAAAAGCAAAATGACAGATGTTTTCAAATATGCAATAGGATGCCTTAGGGAAATGAAGGAGAATGCCACCTAAGGACAGTGGTAGAGAAGGCTGGAAGGGCAGGTGACTGGAGAAGGGCTAAGAGGTTAGGGTAGGGCTGAGGTTTGGGAGCCACAGCAGTGTTGTCTTCTACAGAGACTTGTCATAGGGGAGTGTTCCTCAGGCTTCTGGCACACTCAGAGGTAATGGAAGAGCAGTTCACAAAAAGACTATTTTAAGTAAGGGCACAGTTAGAAAAAACAAGGGATGATGAAGTGCTCAGGAGCCAACAACAGTGGGGAGACCCTACAGGAGCAATGGTACAGAGTAGTCATTGGAATCTGGCAAAAGCTTTAGCTGTCGGTGAGGGGTTAGGTGGAGAATCACTGAGTCAGCGGAAGAAGAAGCTGGGGGATAAATACTCTAACTTCTTTCTGTCTCCCCTCGCCCTCCCAAGTTCTGCTGGTGCCTCCAGGACAAACTCAACTAGACGCCAGAGGTAAGGAATCCCAGTCAGTATGGTCATAGAGAGCAGCCTCCTAGGATCTTTGGCGGGATAGCGAAGGATCAGGAAGGTCAAATGGAGAATAGCCTGCACAATATTTTGGTGGAATGCAAGGGAGGAAGTGTTGGGGAAGAAGCTGTATTAAATTTCCTGCAGCAGTTTAATAAATTAATTGCCCTCAAACATTCATTGAGCAATTGCTCTGCCTGGTGTTGGGGATACCAAATAAACAGAGACCCTGTTTGGTCTTGAGAGGATCATAAGCCAGCAGAGTCGTGATTCTAACGTTAGATGGTGGAGACTTTGGAAGACAGGAATAGCAAAAGACAGCTCTGCCTGATGGAGTCAGTGAAACTCTCCCCAGAAGGAGATGACTTTTGAGCTGGATATTGAGTTTGTATAGAGGATCATTAGGTAGAGGAGAGTATTAAATCTCCCTGGTATGGGGAAGGGTGCAGATGCTGTGAGAATATGGGGAGAAGGTACAGGTCAGGGGAGGAAGATGAGACAGAATCTGATGATCTTTGCGAACCAGACCAAAGAGTTTGGATTTTATCATTTACATTGGCAATGGGAGTTAACAGAGGCTTATAAAAGACATTGCTTTTTTTAAAGGATGGGGGAACTGATAATGGGTGCTTTTCCTAGCAACTTCTTTTCTTGGTATGCTTTCCTTCTTTTTCCTCTCATTTATTTTTCTTCACTTCTCTTCACCATTCACCGTATTTTTTTCCATTGTTGTGTTTCTGGTAGATGAAACCTCCAAGGTTAAGGGGGTAGTTACAGTGGATTTGATGTAGGGAAAAGAAAAGGAAACATTCCAGGTCTTTAAAAAATTTCTACCTCAGTTGCCAGTAGGGGTTTAATTTGCGGATGGTAGAAATACTGAGGATGCTGGCACAGAAATTAAAATGCTTAATAAACCAATGCTTAGTGGTGTGCCACAACAAAATAAAAATGAGATGTGACACATGAAAACTTGTCTTGAAATACTATTCATATACCCTGATGTGTATTATTGTAGACTGAAAAAATAAAAATACAAGCACATACTCTCACATTACTTTCCCACACATTGATCTGCAAAGAGAAAACTCTTCAAGACTTTGGGGAGGAAGTCCATTACTGAATCTAACAACCATCTTCTATCTGCGCTCTTATTTTATATACCCTTTACACCTGTTTAATTAATCCTAAACATGAGGCTGACTGCTAATTAAACAGCCTGGAAGTGACTGACTGAAGGTAGTAATTTGAGATAATTAGTTTTGGTTTCAAACACTCAATTTTCACACTTTCTGCTCGTTTTTAGAAAGGGTGGCTCATTATTATAGGCAGGGTGGGAGTTGCGTAAGTCATTTTACTGCTGGACTCTTAGTAGCTCAGGAAGTGAGAGTATCGGTATCCAAATAGGACAAAGAAATGGTATAGTGCTATAGAATTTGCTATAGAATGCTCCCCTATTCCCTTCCCCCCACACAACCCATACTTGCACACACACAGAATTTATTCTAAAGTGAAAGTCAGATGGCTAACTTACTTTCATTAGAATATAGGAATGCACATGCTTTTGATATTTGGGAAATTTTTACCTAGTAAGACTTAGATCTCACTAAGTTATCTACGGTTTCCTTCCCAGATCCTCTGAAAACAAAAAAGAGAAGGTGAAAAAGGGCAAGATTTGGTGTGTGGTTTGAGATTTGGAGGGGTGTCCTTGAGAGTAGTTATGTACTATGGAGGCACAAAATCTAACCAGGAGAGGCTGGGTACGGTGGCTCATGCCTGTAATCCCAGCACTTTGGGAGGCCGAGGCGGGTGGATCACGAGATCGGAGATCGAGACCATCCTGGCTAACATAGTGAAACTCCGTCTCTACTAAAAATACAAAAAATTAGCTGGGTGTGGTGGCGGGCGCCTGCAGTCCCAGCTACTTGGAAGGCTGAGGCAGGAGAATGGCGTGAACCTGGGAGGCGGAGCTTGCGGTGAGCCGAGATTGCGCCACTGCACTCCAGTCTGGGTGACAGAGCGAGGCTCCTTCTCAAAAAAAAAAAAAAAAAAAAAAAAAACAAAAAAAAACTCTAACCAGGGGAAAAATTTGTCAAGATAAGGCCAGTATATCTGGCAGAGAAGGCAAAGGGCAGGATGAGATGGGTCAGATGTTTTTCACGGTCCCACAGTGTTAACAAGTAAGTTAACACGGTCCCCACTAGGAGAACAGAACCAGAAAGAATTTGGGGTTAAATGGGCCACGCTATTCTGGGTACTCACTTGTATGGCTAATGTAGGTGGATCCAAGTTACACGGAAGCCGAATGAATAGTCAGCACCCTGGACAGCTCCAAGCACATTGCTCTGCTGCTGCTCCCAGGGTGACTTTTATATTTTAGGGACTTCACTGTCATTTCACTGGCCACCAGTATGGAATAGGACTCTCTAGACTTAGGAAGGTTATTTAGATGTTGAGAGCTTTACAAATATATCAAGGGTGGAGTTGAAACGTCTATATAGATTGGGAATCATTTGTCTAGACTGTGGTGGGGACTATTGGATCCCAGAGTGTGCAGCCCTGTGGGGAAAGATGGAACTGCAACCTCTGACATCCTCTGAGCACTGATGTTAGCTGCAGCAAGTGATGTAGCACACTGTTAATTTTTTTATGTACAAGTCAAACCTGCATCTTCAACCAAGCTACCTGAATTAGGGTGTCTTGGAGTCATTTTGACCTCTGAACTTTCACTCATACCACGGCATGGCGGCAGAGGGGTTACTAGACACAACCACATAGCCCACTCTCCTACATTATTGAGAAATGACATAAGATTCTTCTTTTTGAAAAATCTCTGGCAATTCACCCCGTTAAAAGAAAAATAGTCTCTTCTTCTAAAGAATTTATGGTCTGAATTCCCTTTTCTGTGATGTTTTGGATGGGGTTAGAAAGATTTTTCTATAAGAGGATATGTGGTTGCTGGCAATTCTCAAATCTTTTTGTGGCACTCTGATTATATCAATAAACAGTCAATAGAATTGTAAAACTATATGTTTAAAATAATTTACTAAAAATGTAGTCTTAAGACTGAAATGGCATCAAGAGTAAAAAAATCTCATATTAAATTCCCTGTTAGTTATTGTATAGCATTCATGTCCTATAAAGCCAAAGCCAGTTTCAGAGGTGACCTTTTCTGATGCATATACCTTCGTTTTTCTCTCGTTTCTGCACCAGAGCTTATCATGTACAGACTAAAAAAGCAACATCAACAAAAAGCACAAATGTTTTGCTTTGGCTCCAGAAACAATGGAAACTAAAGCAAACTGAAATTCTTTCTCACTGTTTAGAAATATTTTGCATTGAGAGAAAGTAAGCCTATGGATCATTCAAAAATACTTTCTAATTAAATTGGTAGTCATAAAACTGTATTTTGGCTTCAGGCTGATATGTCTAGGTTTCTGGTATAGCCTTGGCTGTTTAGCTCGTATGACAATCCATCATTCTTCAGGATTCTTCTTGGGTTGAAATGACCCATCATTTGTTTTGCAGATACCTCAAATCAGCTATGCATCCACAGCCCCAGAGCTAAGTGATAACACCAGGTATGACTTTTTCTCTCGAGTGGTCCCGCCTGACTCCTACCAAGCCCAAGCCATGGTGGACATCGTGACAGCACTGGGATGGAATTATGTGTCGACACTGGCTTCTGAGGGGAACTATGGTGAGAGCGGTGTGGAGGCCTTCACTCAGATCTCGAGGGAGATTGGTAAGCATATATTTATCAGATGATTGTATTTGGAGGTGACAGGTTGCTGATGCTTGAGCATCTCCAAGTGCTCTCTTATCTGTAGGGAATAATTAGAACTCCTACAAATGCATGAACTAGGCTGTCCACTCTAGAGGGAAGCTGGGTTTATTATAAATGATTTTGTTGTTCATAGGCCTATCAAGGTGACATTTTGGTGCTAATTTAGGAAGTAGGGCTCCTGACTCAAGTGAACATTTTTTAAAGTTGTCTGTTTTGACAAGGGAGTTTGCTGGCACATTAGAGGCACTGTAAATTTGAATAAATGACATAGTATTTGATTGTTCTAGATGGAAGTTTACATTAGCAAGTCATTAAATTAAAAAAAAAAGTCAGTGGAATTTAACGTCCAACACTAGAGGGATTAAGTCTAGTAATCATCTTAAAACAATGCTGAAGTAGCCCCCAAGGCTATACTTAAGCAATATTCTTATTGTCATGTTTGACTTTTTGCATTTTTATTCTTAACGAAAACTCTGAAGCTTAGGGTGTGGTGAAGGGCAAGATGTAAAAACTTGTTTACAACAAGGTACTGCTGACCTCCATCCTGGGCTTTTTTTCAAAGTGCTTATTCAAGTGTCTAGGCATTTCACCATCTTGTATATGTACCAATGAGGTTATAAATCCATTCTACTACTTTGAAAACACAGAGCAAAACAGAGGAACAACTTAGAGCACAGATCTTAACTGCTGATTTGTCAACAACGTATCTTTGTGAATGAAATATGTTATTGTTACTTAAGTACTATTATTCTTATTAAGAATGAATGAATTTTTCTATAAGAGTAATAATATTTTGTGGAAAGATTAAAGTGTCCATTGATTGTTTTTCAGTAATTTTGAGCCTGTAGAAAGACATGTTGATAAATTTATTGTTTTTCTTAGAGGCCTCGACTCAGAAAAAGATCATGGGAGTGATTTGGGCTTAACCATAATTACCAAGGACAAAAAGTCTGATGTTATTGAAATAGGATTTTCGCTTGAGAGACTTGCAGATGACTGCAAGCTTTTCTGTACATAGTAGGGTATAGAAAATTATAATACACAATATTTAGTATCTTTAACATTTGTTCTACATTTGTGCTATTGCAGAAAATGTATAAAAGGCCTGGTCTTGTTGGACAGATTGGGCTAATTGATTTAATTGGACAACTGTTCACACCTGCTGTAAGTGTGCATGATGCCATAATCTTTGCTCTCTGGGAATTTATATCATTATTGCTATAAAATGGATTCAAAACATTCAATTGATCTTTAAATTATGACAAATTATATTATCTTCTTGGATAAAAATCTAAAGTTCATCTTTAGAGGAAATGCCCACTCAAATGAAAACAATAGCTTCTGGAAATAGCATTAATGTATTATTTAAGCAACTGATGTCAGTTCTTACCAGAGTGATAATTCAACAAGAGAAGGAAACTAATAAAGTATGTATTGAAATAAGTTTTCTGCAGTGATCCTGGACATTCTGCAACTTGAGGACACATTTTGTGTGCATGAGATAGATTACTATAAAAAATTCAAAACAGGACATAATCTGCCAATTGTTGCAGAATCTGACAAAATGCATTGTTCTAAAAGTTAAGTGAAACCACAGCTTTATTCTTTTGACTAAAATAAGAAATACTTAGTTTTTATTTTTTAGGGAGCATTGCTATGCTTTGGTAATACTGTCACATAAAAGGATTTAGATGGTGCCATTCATTATTCCTGTTTCTATCATAGTCATTAGCATGGGAGAAAATAATTTTGGTGCCTTGTATATGCTCTTGATTAGAGCAACACATTCCTTCTGTGTTGATCTTTTCAGTATTCTGTGACTTGATTGGTTGTCCATTCTATTTCAGTTCTTACTTATCTGGGGAATGGAGGAGGGATGGATTGTCAATTAATATGCAGAATACTGAAAAGGCCAAATTAGTACCACACTGGAGTATGCCATGGAATATATTAAATATCAAAATCATCCCTCATTTTAATGACAAAGATTTTTATCTAGAACAAAAATAGCTGAAAATTAAACCTTTTATATGACAATGATATTAATGGGAATGGCAAATGGTAGCAACTTAACCCATTCTGAAATTATCTGATGTCTCTAATGAAAATTCATTAGTTCTAAAACATTTGCAGCTCTTACTACAACACTGATGACATCTGTCACCATGTTAGTAGTGTGTTTTTAAAAAAACCTCAGTAGCTTGACTGAAGGAGATGTATACATTAATTTATTTTGGAGTGTCTGCCCATTAATAAAATTGTATATTTCCCCAACTCATAATGTTCTCTGTACTTTGTTCTGAATTTCTCTTTAGCAACATCGATTGCTAAGAAATTTCAGTGTAAATTGAGGCTTCCTCTGTCTTACCTCTGATTAACTCAAGCAGATCATAATGGAGTGATGGCGAAATGAAAATCAGTTTAGTGATAAATTGCTTCTATGGTTTGATTAGAATGGTTTTCATTTTAACAAAATCAGACTTGGGGAAGTCTCCTTTGTTAATCTGGGAGAATGAAGTTTATGAGTGTATGATGGTCATGATCAGACCTCAGTGATGGCTCTTCCCTAGTTGAGATCTTTCTGAAGGGGAGAGGGCCAGGAGACACTTGATAAAGACAAATAGCCCCTTGATATCCCAGTTGTTGTAGTGTCATCCCAAGGCATCTCTTGACTCTAGGATTATTGCTGGAGAAGGAAAAAAAAATATTTGGTATCAGCAAATAGCACAGTTTTACTGACTGGAGCATAGTTTGTATAGTGAAATATGGGAGACAAAATTGGAAGGCTTGACATAGACACATCATTATTTCAAATCATAGGTTGTTTATTTTATCCTTAGTTTTCTAGACAATGGAGGTGTGCTAGGCCATTCTGCATTGCTATGAAGAAATCCCTGAAAGTGTGTAATTTATGAGAAAAGAGGTTTAATTGGCTCATGGTTCTGTGGGCTGTACAGGAAGCAGAGTGGCATTCACTTCTGAGGAGGCTTCAGGAGGCTTACAATCATGGCAGAAGGTGAAGCAGGAGCAAAGGAAGGAGGTGCAGCACACTTTTAAATGACCAAATTTTGTGAGAACTCACTATCTTGAAGACAGCACCAGGTGACGAGAGATCTGCCCCATGACCCAAACACCTTCCACCAGGCCCTGCCTCCATCACTGGGGATTACATTTCGACGTGAGATTTGGGTGGGGATAAATATCCAAACTATATCATTCCACCCTGGCTCCTCTCAAATCTCATGCTCTTTTCACATTGCAAAATACAATTATGCCTTCCCAATAGTCCCCCCAAATGTCAACTCATTGTAGCATTAACTCAAAAGTCCAGGCTGTGTGTGATGGCTCATGCCTGTAATCCCAGCACTTTGGGAGGCTGAGGTGGAGTTTGAGACCAGCCTGGCCAACATAGTGAAACCCAGTCTCTACTAAAAATTAGCCAGGCATAGAGGCATGTACCTGCTGTCCCAGCTACTTGGGAGGTTGAGGCAGAAGAATTGCTTGAACCTGGGAGGTGGAGGTTGCAGTGAGCTGACATTACACCAATGCACTTCAACCTGGGTTACAGACCAAGACTCCATCTCAAAAAAAAAAAGATGTCCAAGTTCAAAGTCTCATCTGAGACAGAGCAAGTCCTTTCCACCTATGAGCCTGTAAATAAAAAACAAGTTATTTACTCCTAAGATACAATGTGAGTAGAGGCATTGGATAAACATTCTTATTCCAAAAGGAAGAAATTGCCAAAAGAAAGGGGCTGCAGGCTCCATGCAAGTTCAAAACTTCAAAACATAGCAGGGAAGTTATTACATCTTAAAGTTCCAAAATGGTTTCCTTTGACTGCATGTCCCACATCCAGGGCACACTGTTGTGAGGGGTGGGCTCCCAAGGCCTTAGGCAGCTCCAACCCTGTGGCTTTTCAGGGTTCAGCCCTTGTGTCTTCTCTCATAAGTTGTTGAGTACCTGCAGCTATTCCAGGCACCGGGTGCAAACTGCTGGTGGATCTACTATTCTGGAGTCTGGAGGATGGCCTCTTTCTAACAGCTCCATTTGGCAGTGCCCCATTGGGGACTCTGTGTGGGGGCTCCAACTCCACATTTCCCCTTGGCACTGCCCTTGTAGAGGTTTTCTGTGAGGGCTCTGCCCCATCAGCAGGCTTCTGCCTGGGTGCCTAGGCTTTTCCATACATCCTCTGAAATGTAGGCAAAGGATGCCAAGCCTCATCACTCTTGCACTCTGTGCACTTGCAAGCTTAATGCCACATGGAGGCTGCCAAGGTCTATAGTGGCTCATGCTCTCCAGAGCACTGGCATGAGCAATATCTGAGGCCCTCTGAGCCAAGGCTAGAGCTGGAGTGGCTGGGATGTGGGTAACAGTGTCCTGAGGCTGCACAGGGCAATGGGGCCCTGGACCTGGCCCATGAAAGGACTCTTCCCTCCTATGCCTCTAGGCTGTGATAGGAGGGACTGCTATGAAGGTCTCTGAAATGCCATGGAGGCCTTTCCCCCATTGTCTTAGATATTAGGACTTGGCTCCTTTTAGTTATGCAAATATCTCTAGCAAGTGGTTGCTCCACAGCCTGCTTGAATTCCTCTCTTGAAAAAGCTTTTTCTTTCTCTGCCCCATGGCTATGGTATGAATTTTCCAAACTTTTATACCCTGCTTCCCTTTTAAATATAAGTTGCAGCTTTAAGTCATTCCTTTGCTCCCACATCTGAGTGTAGGTTATTAAAAGCAGCCAGGCCACATTTTGAATGATTTGCTGCATAGAAATTTCTTCTGCCGTATACCCTAGGTCATTATTTTCAAGTTCAAACTTCCACAGAGCCCTAAGGCATGAAGAGAATGCAGCCAAGCTGTTTGCTAAGGCATAATACAGGTAACCTTTGCTCCAGAGTACAGTAAGTCTGGCATTTCCATCTGAGACCTCAGCAGCCAGGATTTCACTGTCCATATCACTATTACCATTTTGGTGAAAACCATTTAACTGGTCTCTAACAAGGTACAAACTTTCCCTCATCTTCCTATCTTCTCCTGAGCCCTCTAAACTCTTCCAACCTCTGCCTGTTACCCAGTTTCAAAGTCACTTCCACATTTTCAGGTATCTTTATAGCAATGCCCCACCCCTCAGCACCAATCTTCTGTATTAGGCTGTTCTTGCATTTCTCTAAAGAAACACCCAAGACTGGGTAATTTATGACAAAAGGGGTTTAATTGGCTCATGGTTCTGCAGGCTGTACAGGAAGCATAGCAGCATCTGCTCCTGGGGAGGCTTTTTGAGGTTTACAGTCATCATAGAAGGTAAAGCAGGAGCAAGCACACCACATAATGGAAGCAAGAGCAAGAGACAGTTGGGAATGGGGGAGATGAAACACACATTTCAGTCACCAGATCTTGTGGGAACTCACCATCCTGAAGATAGCACCAAGCCATGAGGGCTCTGCCCCCATGTCCCAGCACCTCCCACCAGGCCCCACCTTCAGCATTGGGGATTACAGTTGCACATGAGCTTTGGGCAGGGACAAATATTCAAATTATATTAGGAGAAAACTGCTGAGGAGAGGGGGATCTATCAGAATGTATATTTAAGGTTGTACTGTGAGAAGTAAAAGACAAGGAGACCAGTTCAGGGGCCATTCCAATAAAAATCTTGGCCTGATATAGGGCAGTGATAATAGAAATGGAAGAGGAGACAGACTTGGGGGTCATTTGTGAGGTGAAGTCTATGGAATTTAGTAACTGATTGGACACAGAGCTTGAAGGTATGAAAGAAGTTAAAGTTGAACTTGAAATTGTATACCTGGGCAACTAGGAAAAGGCAGGTACCGTAAACAGAAAAGAGATAGTAAAATGAACACAGTAAACTTTAGGTAATAGTACATAGCTTTGTGGAGAAGAATAGCAAGGAACATTGATCTAGAGCCAAGCAGGAACTGAGATATAGATCAAAGTTCATTCTCATAAAATTGAGGATGGAAAGGTGGTTGCTAAGGTGAGAAGTAAAGGGGAATGAGGATGGACTCATGGGGAGAAGTTTTCATATAAAGGTGTATGATATGGTTTGGCTGTGTCCCCACCCAAATCTCACCTTGAATTATAATAATCCCCATGTGTCAAGGGTGGGGCAAGGTGGAGATCATTGAATCATGGGGGTAGTTTCCCCCATACTATTCTCATGGTAATGATGAGTCTCATGAGATCTGATGGTTTAATAAATGAGAGTTCCCCTGCACAAGCATTCTTGCCTGCCACCATGTAAGACGTGACTTTGTCCCTCATTTGCCTTCCACTATGATTGTGAGGCCACCCCCAGCCATGTGGAACTGTGAGTCAGTTAAACCTCTTTCCTTTATAAATTACTCAGTCTTGGGTATGTCTTTATTAGCATTGTGAGAACAGACTTATACAGTGTGGGAATAATGGCCTAGACATTGCAATGGGGAGGTAACAGTATGGTGGAGTGTTCTCTTTTCATGGGTTTATGGTCATGGGAGGGCTCTCAGTGTCCTTTAAAGAAGACTTCAATTATTGGAGATGATAAAAGGAGCTCCTCAGAAAAAAAATTTAACAATGTTGAGCAGTGCTTCATAAGAAAACATGAACGTTTGCCAGAATGCATAGCTGAACATGCACAGTAGGGTTGGGGTTAGGGCTAGGGTTCCTATATGAAGTGAGGTCCTTGAAAGGAGATATTTTATAGTAAAGTATAGTAAACTAGGTGGCTTAAAATAATAGAAATTTATCATCTCACAGTTCTGGACACTAGAAATAAAAAATTAAGGTATCAGCAGGGCCATGCTGCTTCTGAAACTTGTAGGAGAGAATCCCTCCTTGCCTGTGTTAGCTTCTGGTGTTTGCTGACAATCCATGGTATTCCTTGGCTTGTAGATGCATCACTACAGTCTCTGCCTCTACCATCACATGACTATCTTCTTCCATCTCGTGTTTGTCTCTGTGTCTTCTCTTCTTATAACAATGCAGACGTATTGGAATAAAGGCCCACCCTACTCCAGTATGACCTTATCTTAGCTAACTATATTTGCAATGACCCTCTTTCCAAATAAGGTCACATTCTGAGGTACTGGGGTTAGGATTTCAATGTATTTTTCTTGGGAGATAATTCATTTTTTAACAGAGGGTGAAGGAGGGTATACTCAGAAAGTTAGCTTCCAGTGATAGGGATGGGAGGTGGGCCAGGAGGACAACATGTTGGTAATAAGGATGAGAGGGGCTTAAGCAGACAGAATTTAGTTAATGGAGAAGCCTGTAATATAGCGGTTTCACAAGTTCCTTTTGGAATGTTATGGAATTCTACTCTCTCAATACTGACTCTTGGGTAAATGAGGTAACCTAATGGATAATTCAGGGTTCCAGACTGGGGTAAGTGATGGGATCCCAGTGTCTGTCTGGCTTTCCTAGGTAGTTGAGAGCTTCCCAATAGGATCACAATAGACACTGCCAACACAGGTGTGTACCTGCTGTTCACCTGTCCTGCTTTGTGTAATTCCAAGAAACTTCTCTTTGATGACACCTGGAAAATTACATAAATCCAGAGAAGTTTTTTCTGGCCTAATTTATTTTTATTTCCCTCTTTAGTCTTTTGGTTTGAGGGAAGAAAATAGCTTAGTTGCTGCTGGTTAAGACCTACATGTTACACAACCCTTAGCTGTTAGGTCCACAGTCATCTATTTCTGTCTTGTTTAAATTCCTTGATATAATGTTTCATTGATATTATAATAAAGGAGTTGATAATATTCATTCATCCTTTTCCATCATAAGCTCTGGGCCTGGTGGCTCATAACTCAATAAATGACTTCCTTTAGTCTTTTGACAGGTTCCTTCTCTTCTTTGTCTTACATTATTATATTATTTTTAAAAGAAGACAGGATAATAAATGTTAATGCTACTGCTATCATTATAAGGGGCAAAGAAGCTAAAGTTTTATCTCTGAAGATAAAAGGAATATGTGAAAACATATCTTTTCACTGTAGATTTGCACAGTATGGTGGCACAGCTTCTTTAATCAGTCATCATGTTTATGAATGGCTTATTGAAGATGACAGGTCTTCAAGTCGTCATTGCATACATTACAGGGGGCAGAATAGACCTGATTCTGTCAAATATTCTACTATATGTGTCTTTCTCCCCTAAATTTGCAAATGCTGGAAGCTTCTGACTATTGTTTGACATGTTCAGAATATTAACGTCTTAGAGTTGGAAGAGACCAGAGAGTTGTTGGGACGGAAGATTCTGTTTGAAATGTTAATGTAATGAACCAATTTAATTAGTTCATTTTTTGTGTATAAAAAATGACAGTTGCCAAAAAGTTTGGAGTTTTTTTTTTTTTTTTTTTTTTTTTTTTTTTTTTGGTGAGGGTCAAGCAATAAAGTAAGGAAAATTTCATCCCTAGTGTACAATTGAAACGTGTTCACTGATCATATTTTTAACGTATCTTCATATA
The DNA here is from genome assembly GCF_000951045.1 of Mandrillus leucophaeus. Taxonomy (NCBI): domain Eukaryota; kingdom Metazoa; phylum Chordata; class Mammalia; order Primates; family Cercopithecidae; genus Mandrillus; species Mandrillus leucophaeus. Next base: position 7,977,109 of record NW_012105364.1, read on the forward strand.
GTTTTAAAAGAAAGTATTTCCCCCTCTTGGATTATAAACAAGAAACAAGTTTCTGTTAACTGAAATGGATTCACTTTAAGATTAAAACAAAGTATTTTCAATGACAGAAAGGAAAGAATACATAAAGAGCAGTGTTTCCCCTCAGATGTTCATTGCTTTGGAAAAATGACTTCCAGCAGGCAAAAATCAATTTGACAAAAGTATTAATGTTGTAAAATACTATGAATGAAAGGAAACAATTTAATTCAATTGAAAATTTTACTTTATATTCGTACAGCTGAGTTCCATTGATAACACCACATTTTGAGTTACAAATCACATTTAATTAATATTAACACCAGGTAATTGGCAAGAATAACTTCAAAGGAGGGCTGAGAAAATTGCAAATTGGAACTGCAGGTGCAGTGATACTGTAGAAGCTTTATAGGGATCCAAAGGACATGCATATGATTTTAACAATTATTGCAGAACCTGATCAAATAGAGTGTCATTTCAAAGCTGTTCTTCACCCCAGCCATTCCTAATATTTAGGGCCTAGTAACTGCCAAGTAGCAACAGCTGCTGTTAATATGAAACAGCAAACAGCATTCAAATAAGTGCTTTAAAACCTATGATTCTTATGCTGTAGTTAAGTTGTTAGTAAACAATGGCAGTTTGATGCAGTAGAACCAACCTTGGAGTCAGAAGCACTTCTTGAAATCCCTATTTTTCAATTATGAGATTTTGTTAACAAGCTTCTCTGAGAATTAATTTCCTTGTCTGTAAAATGGAGGCCCTTTCTGCTCAGTAATAATCCAATGATAGAATTCTTGTGAATGTTCTTTATGAACTCGAAAGTGCTACTTAATATCAGGTATTACTAGTGAAAGGAATGGGGATAGTACAGATTTTCCCCTCAAAGCCATAACAAAGCTGTATATTATCCTAAAGATGGTAGGTATGTTGCCTGGCATGTAGGATATTTGAAATAGCAGAGTGTTTTTGCTTGATCTTAGCTATATGTGGCTAAGATTCTACATGAAAGACCAGAGAGGAGGATTTCAAGTGACTCCTGACCATCTCCTCTCTCTTTTCTCTCTTCCAGTTCTCAATGCCATCCACCCACTCCTGGGCTAAGTATTCTACCATCCTATTCTTGTCATCCTTGGTTATTGAATATTATTTACCATGTCGCCTAACAGTTGTTTCTGCTTAAATGTGACCATTCAGTTGCCACTTTAAAAGGGTTGAGATTTGAGGACAAGTTTGGGGTATTTTGCCTCATCCTTAGCAATGTGTTTCCAGAGTCCCTGTGCGTAACTCTGTGGTACCACTTGCCACTCTGATTGCAGTGCCGATTTCTCTGTTAATCTCTTCTATCAGGACATGTTTTATCTTAGTGGAAAGATCCCCATTACCCAGTACAGTACCTGGCATGTAACAGGTGCTTCATGAATTTCTGTTGAATGACCATTGTCACCAGATTCATGGTTGTGTTAGTAATGTGAGTCTGCGGGTAAGGTTTGCTCAGCCTCTGGGAAACAAAGGGCAGAGCTACTTCCAACCATGCTTTATAACCTTCAGGGGTTACTGTAATGTTAAGTCACGTTTTTATTGCTGGCAAATACCAAGCCGATAATCTGTAGGTTCATCCCAACTCTAATCTCTTAGGCAGCACTGGGGAGTGGTTAAGAACTTCTCACTGGCTGGGTTTATGTTCCAGATTTGTCATATTGTAGCAAAGGGATCTGGGTAACTTACTTAATCATGTTGTACCCCAATTTATTAGTGTGTAGAATGGGGATAACAATTGTACAAGAATTGAGTGAGATCATATTTAACAATGTGTGGCTCATGGCTAGTGTTCAATAATGGTCAATTTTTTTTTTTTTTTTTTTTTTTTTTTTTGAAACCCAGTCTCACTCTGTCACTCAGGCTGAAGTGCAGTGGCATGATCTCGGCTCACTGCACCCTCTGCCTTCTGGGTTCAAGCGATTCTCCTGCCTCAGTCTCCCAAGTAGCTGGGATTACAGGTGCATGCCCCCACGTCTGACTGGTTTTTATATTTTTAGGAGAGATAGGGTTTCACCATGTTGGCCAGGCTGGTCTTGAACTCCTGATCTCAAGTGATTCATCTGCCTTGGCCTCCCAAAGTTCTGGCATTATAGGCACAAACCACCACGCCCAGCCTCAATTTGTATCTTGTAAGGAGCCCATCTACACCAGCAGGTAGCCTATGAGTGTTCTTACTGCCCTGAATATATGTCCAATTTGCTCAATGAGCAAAAGGCAGCAGAGAGGCTAAGTGCTCAATTAAATGCAGCCCATTCTTGCCATTCCTGAAACTTGCTCCGTACCTTAGCAGTGATAAATCTTATTGTTTCTTCACATGACTAATGTACTACCTAGCATAGTGCTGGCCATAGTTAAATACATGAATTCGTGAAATACCAGTCACAAATGGCTCACCAAATCTGTGTGCTTCTTTTTTATTTTGAATCTTCTTAAGAATGAATCAATTCAGTGAGCATTTATAGTGCAAGCTTTGAGGATACAGAGACAAATCATGGTCTTTGCTTTCCAGCAGGTCACTGTGTTTCAGAGGAGGTGGAGATACAAACAATTACAAATTCATGTGATCTTTGCCTTAATGGAGGCATCATTTAGAGGCATTGCCTCCAAAACACTGCCTGAGAGAGAGCATCCTGCAGTTCATATAATGAAAAGACCTGGCATGAGACAGTGGAACAGGACAGCTTATGGACCCCAAGCTTGAAGGAAGTACACAATGGCATATGAGTTAAATTAATTCTGACAACTTGAGTAGAAACACAGTGTCCTAAGAAAAAGAGTGCAAAAAGTTGAATGTAGAATATTATGCCAACTTTGTAATGTAACAGATATATGAGAAATGTTTAATATGTGTAAAATATCTAGTGTTTGACGGTTCTTATTTCTTCATCTGTTGGTGATTACTCTCATGTATCCTCTTACGTGCAATCAGTGTGTGGCTTTACCTGACAGTGCTAGTCCCTGTTTTCCATGATCACCCCTACCCAGCATCACCCATGCCCTTGCAGCGATTTCTGTTTTGTTCAGTTCCTGAGTCTTAGCAGGGCCAACAGCTTCTACCCAACATCAACGCACAAGTTGCCAGGGTTTGGAATGGTTTTGTCATGATGGACCCTGTATTTGACTGTCCTGGAGTGAACCCTGAGCCCCTCTCTGTCACTGCAAACTCACAGTGATGTCCCACCAGACATTTGACTTACACTTCAGATCCTTGGAGATGGACATGTCCCCAAAATCTGGCCTGCTGGTTTTGGACCATGACACACTACCTATTCCTTGTCAACTTTACCTGACTGGGTTGAAGTGTCTCCTCCTCTGCCTTTATTCTCTCACAGCTGGTAAGGTCTGACTATGCATGAAGTCATCGAACAGAATCCTGGCTATCGTATGGGGCCCTGACCCCCTCTAGCTTGTTGTCTTTATATTTATCATGTTCTTTTAGTGTCATACAAATGAATAAATGTGAATTCCCAAGTGTAAGAGAATTTAGCCTCAAGTGATAGTTTGAATCTCTTTCCCAGAGATTCCTGTGCAAATGCTTCAAAAGGGCCAGGAGCTTCACATGAACTGTGTGGTCCCTGTTTTCGGTTATTTGTTTTCCTGCTACCTTACTCCCATTGCCAACTGTATTAGTTTGCTAGGGCTGCTGTAACGAAGTCCCATAAACTGGGTGGCTTGAGCAACAGAAATTTGGCCTCCACAGTTTGGGGGCCAGAAACTTGAGATCAAGGTGTCAGCAGACTTGGATCCTCCTGAGGCTGTGAGGAGGAATCTCTTCCAGCCTCTGTCCTTGCTTCTTGTGGTTTGCTGGTGATATTTGGCATTCCTTGGCAAGTAGAAGCGTCACTTCAATCTCTGCTTTCCTCTTTACATGGCATCTCCCCAATCATGGCTGCCAGATTGAGCCTGATTAATGAAGTTCTCTCTGACCTAAGCCCATATTTGTTCTGGTTCTTTGGGTGAATTTTGGCCCTGGGATTACCCATTTTCTTCTGAGGGATTAGCTTCTGTGATCAGAGCCTTGCCAGCTGGTCTCTGCATGCCTCGCAAGTCATGACAAGAAGTGTGCTTCTCTCCCATGCTTAGCCCCAAAGAAATCACATTCTTTTATTTTCCTTTCCAAAGTCATTTCCTTGTTAAAGCCATTGTGTTTGGAAACTCCAGCACTAGATGAGAGCTTTAAGATGCAATCTGTACTTACTGTGTTGATAGAACGTAATATAAAAACACCCTTCTTCAGAAATGAAGCAACATCAGAATCTATTTATGTCATTTTTTATAGGCCCTAAAAGAGTTGGCCTGGGAATTAGGAGTGTTTTCTCAGTTTACTTCATCATGTATCAACTAAGCAACAAATATAGTTTCCTTGAAAATAAATGGCTTCATAATATAATAAAATCAGAAGGCTATCAGATGAATAGTTGATTGAAATAGGTGCCAGTTATTTCAGGGGTTATGTCCGTTGATAGAACTTGGCTGCAGTCTCTGTCCTCTAGGATCTGTGTGTTTGACAGACTGGGCTGCTTTGTTTTTTTCACTCTTACCTGACCAAAGCCATTTCATGATTCATTGGGGGTCCCACAAGAGGAAGGCAGAGGAATGGAAATAAAGTGAAACTCAAGTCAGCACATTTTGTTTCTTGTTAACAGCTCTGGGAAGAGGTTTGGTTGGGAAAGGAATTTCAAGTAATGATTTAAACATATCTTCTGGCAGTTGTAGCAGTGAGGAAAAAAAATAATGCCTCTTGTACCAGCTCAGATACACATCCAAGGCATTGGTACTTACGGTCATACGACTCTAGAGTTACATTTGCATCATGAATCATGGTTGGCACATGCATAATGGTCTATTAAGGGAAATAGGGATGTTCAGAGTGCATTGCTAGCCTTGTGTGTTTCATATTGTGGAGGGCAATCACTGTTTTCCCCTTTAAAATGTTGCTTGATGTTAGTGTCAGAGGAAACCCTGTGATAGATGGAATTATTCACTTGAGCTGATATGACATTTTATTTAACAAATATTTGAGCCCCTACTGTGTGTTGGGGCCTTGTTCTAGGTGGTAGGGATATGATGCTGAATGAATCAGACCTGCTTCCAGTCCTTGTGCAGTTTCCAGCCAAGCTTACTCTCTTTGCATTTTTCATGTCCTTGTAGTCTCAGATCTCTCTAGGCTGCAGGAATTTTGCCTAAGCCTACAGAGTGAGATGCCATGAACAGAGAGTCCATGAAAAGGTGGAGATGGCCTACATCTATATGAATAACTACTTGACCCCTTGGGTGTTCTGGAGATGCTAGAGTACACTTGAGGTGTCCATGGCATGCTGGGGGTAGGGGTCACACATTTGAATGAGAAAGAACATGTGTGCATGTGTTTTTGTGGGCACACACAGAGGACTAGGCCTGGACCGAGGAAGGAGCTAGGCCAGCTTGCCAGGTGCAGTGTTTGGGAGCATTGCCAGATGCCGGTGGCATGAAGAATTTCATTCAGGCTCACAGAGCACAGATCAGAGATGGTGGTCTTGGTGAGGACCTAAACATACTGCCACATGGCCAAAGAGTCACACATACCACGCTGCAACCTGGAATCCCCGCATGTCCTCGATGTTAGTTTGGTTAACATTTTCTTTTCCTTCTTTTCTTTTTTTCTGAGACAGAATCTCACTCTGTCACCCAGGCTGTAGTGCAGTGGCACAACCTTGGCTCACTGAAACATCCGTTTCCTAGATTCAGGCGATTCTCGCACCTCAGCCTCCCAAGTAACTGAGATTACAGTCTTGTACCACCACGTCCAGCTATCTTTTTGTATTATTATTATTATTTTAGTAGAGACAAGATTTCACCATGTTACCCAGGCTCATCTAAACTCCTAGCCTCAAGGGATCCACCCACCTCGGCCTCCTAAAGTGCTGGGATCATAGGCGTGGGCCACTGTGTCCAGCTAATGTTTTATTTTCCTTCTGTTCTCAGTTTATTTCCAGGAAGCCTTCTCTAATCTTCATCCCCTCCTCTTCCCACCTAAGTTAGATTTCTCTTCTATGTATTCTGTCAATGAAAACAAATCCAGACTTAGATAAGAAGGGATTTTATTCAGAAGACAGACCATTGCCACAGAGAGAATGCTCCGACCTCAGAAATTGACAAGTGTCACAAAATAAAAAAGAAAGAGGCTTCTCTTATATAGGGTAGGGAGAGATAAGCAGAAGCTTGATTAAAATTATAAAAGGGGAGCAAGCAATGGAAGGATGATCAGTGGGATGGTGGGGGGATGATCAGTGGGGCATGGGGGGATGACCAGTGGGACGGGGGCTGACCGGTGGGATGGTGGTGGTGGTGGGGGGTGATCAGTGGGATGGGGGGATGACCAGTGGGAGGGGGGTATGGTCAGTGGGATGGGAAATGATCAGTGGGATGAGGGGATGACCAGTGGGAGGGGGGATGACCAGTGGGGCAGGGGGGGATGATCAGTGGGATGTTGTGGGGGGGGGTGATCAATGGGATGGGGGAATGATCAGTGGGATGGCGGAGGGGGGGGTCATCAGTGGGACGGGGGAATGATCAGTGAGACAGGATGATGACCAGTGGGACGGGGGGGGGTGATCGGTGGGATGAGGAATGATCAGTGGGATGGTGGGGGGGTCATCAGTGGAATGGGGGAATGACCAGTAGGACAGGGGGTGACCAGTGGGATGTAGGGGGGGGGTGGGATGATCAGTGAGTCAGTGAGATGGTGGTTGGGGGGTGACCAGTGGGATGGGGGGATGATCAGTGGGACAGGGGGAGTGATTGGTGGGCCGGGGGTGACTGATGGGATGGGGGATGATCAGTGGGATGGTGGGGGGTCATCAGTGGGACGGGGGGATGATCAGTGGGATGGTAGGGGGGAATGATCAGTGAGATGGTGGTGGGGGGGTGACCAGTGGGACGGGGGGATGACCAGTGGGATGGGGGGGTGACCAGTGGGACAGGGGGGTGACCAGTGGGACGGTGGCATGACCAGTGGTACGGGTACATGACCAGTGGGACAGGGGATGATCAGTGGGATGGTGTGGGGGGGGTGATCAGTGGGATGGGGGGATGAACAGTGGGGTCTGACAGGAATTGTCCTGCTGTGGCCAGCTGATTCTCAGTGCAAGCTAAAAAGGGGGCCACGTTCCAGTGTTTAGTGCTTGCTCAGGCTTGTGGCCAAGTAGAATTCAGGGACCTGTAGGAAGGAGAGAATCCTGACTAAAGTTCTGTCAAGGCAAAGTAAGAGGGTAAGAGGTGAACCACTGTGAACACCTGGTCAGTTTCTGAGGTCCCATGCAGACATCTTACCACTTTTTAAATTACTCCCTTCTCTTTCTTCAGAGGTGGAGAGCATACCACAGTCCTCTTTCATTAGCACTGTAGCTGTACCGTCTAGAAGATAATCTGAGAGTGCTTGAATGAATGAATAAATGGACATGGCAGGTGAGTGCATGCTGGAGACAGGACATCAGGAAGTAGGTAGCTTGGAGAAAGTCAGATACTGTGGCTAACAGTTCACATAAAAAGTGTTCTGTAGCAGAGGATAGGACCCTGCTCTAGGGTCAGGGCTCAGCATCTCATCCTGTTTAGCAGCAGTTGAGAGATATGGGATCTGGGTTCTGGGGCATGCCTGTGCCTGCAACAGGAGGGCACATGGGAAGGAAAGAGAGCCAGGAAACAGAATTACGGCCAAGTTTCAGTTGTGAAACAGAAGCAGTAGCTTAAGTTGATGATAGAAAGATTGACACCTACGTTGCTAAACTTGAGTCTGAAAACCAGAACCAGATATTAAATCTACCATTCTTAGGTTAAGAACCAGAGATCTGCTAGTCAGACAAATAGAATGGATTCAAAATCAGAAGTAGATAAATCGGATGAATATATTATTCCTCTTTCAATTGGTTTGGAATGTTCCAGGTATGTAACATGAGATGTGAATCATGACTGCAAGATGTCCTAAGGTCTAAAGCTTCTGCTATTGAGTCATGACTCCAGGCCCTGATGAACTTGCTTATTCACCATTCATTCAACACATAATTGGTACCCAAATGAAGTTCCAAGAACTTGTTAGGTGCTGGGAATTTACAGATCTGGTAAGAGCCTTTGAAGGGATTTGGTTTGGAGAGTGGTATGGTATAGTTGAGGCTTTAGGAAGATCATGTGCAGAAACTGGATTGCAGGATCAAGATAGAAGCAGAAGATTTGTTAGAAATTTATTGCATGTCTCCAGGCAAGAGCTGGGATTGTGTTGGACTGGAGTGGGAATGAGGGCAGGAAGCAAGCTGGTATTGGCACAAGTGGTCACAAGGTCCCAGGCATGAAGGACGGAAATGACTTGATGCTGTGGGGATCTATGCCATTGAAACAAAACTAATTTAAGACATCTTGGCCAACCACAGTATGTGTCCTGGAGCCCTTAGATTGGGAGGGGCATGTGCAGAATGACTATGTGGCTCCCCAGAAAGAATCCCACAGAGAATGATGCAGAGATGGGACATCAGATGAATTATTTCCTGGCAAAATTCCACTCCAGCTGATACTTATGTGAAAAACAGCTGAAAAGAAAAGTGTCCTCCCCTCCCGCCACCCCGCCCCCACGCCCCCACCAGGTTGTTGTTAAGTTTTTCTTTGACCAAATTCATTTAGAGATTTTATTGCTATTTTTTCCTGCGCACTAGGGGGAACTGAAATTTGGAGTGTTCTTAATAGTTCTAAGTGTTTTCCCCTTAACTCATGTTTCTTGTTGCCTTTTTAACTGTCTTGTGTTTTTATTAATTTATTTTAAGGCTTGTTAATCATCATGTAGTTTTCTGAAAATTTTTGTTCTTTCATCCTACAGCAGTGATTCTGGAAACACTTTGGCGTCCACACAGTCAAGGGTCGTAGGAGTGAGTGATTTGAGATTTTAGTTTCTAAAAATTAAGTTGAGTTCATCTTTCATTTAAAGAATGGAAACTATTATTTGACCAAACTCCTTTTGATTTATAAATTCTAACACAGACCATATTCTGTTCCATGTGGATTATTTGCTTACTAAAGCCTTAATAAAGCTTCAGTGAAGGATGGAGGCTCTCTTGGGTCGTCTTCTTTCTCTGTCCTATTGTCTTCAAATTCAGGATTCTCCTCAGATAATTCACTGAAAGGAGAGGGAACTAATATTTGTTAGAACCTACTTGACATGTACCATCTAGTTGAGTTTTTACTATGCTATGATGGTGATATTATCCTTGTTTTATAGATGGGAAAACCAAGGCTCAAAAAAGCATGGAACAGCCCAAGATAACCTAGTCAGTAAGTAGTAGCATGGGCTAAAAACCCAGGGCTTTCTGACTCCAGAGCACATGTCCTTTTTACTACCTCTTGTTATTTCTCTTCTGAGGTTTCAGATTTTGGCTTCTACAATTGTATTTCTCATCCTTGCTTTGTCAATCTGCAGGGAGGACACAGAAACAGTGCTTCTCAAGCAGTCTAATTTTGTGCTTTTTCTTCTTCTTCCCCTCACCCACTGTGCTCTTGGGCTGCACCTTATGACCTGAGCGTTTTCTAATGTGCCTGGGTTGACCCTCTTCCATCTGCTGGACATGCTGGATCTGCCTGGAGTAATTTTCATTTAAGACCCGGTATCAATGATACTTCCTTAGTGAAGCCTTCCTGGATTCCCTTAAGTAGTGTTACATGAGCTCTATTCTGTGATCGCAACATTGTGTGTGTACCTTTAGTAAAGAAAACATTTATTTCACTGTCTCAGACAGGACTCAAATGTATGTAAGCCTATGAGGGAATTTAGAACAGGGAATTCCAGAAACTTAAAACAGTATAGGAGTAAATCTAACTTCTAAGGCAGGGTTAGCTCTACATTTTAAATGAAGTCTACAGGAATGTATCTTGCTCCAGCTCTGGGCTCTGCTTTCTGGTGTGCTGGCTGTATGCTTGGGTTTTGCCCACATGGTGGGAAGATGGCCACCAGCAGCTGTAGGCTTGCATACTGCCAGCTTAGTAACTGTATTCATTTCCCAGAGCTGCCTTAACAAATCACCACACACTGGGTGGCTCAAAACAACAGAAATTTATTCCCCCACAATTGTGGAGCCAGAAGTCTAAAATCAAGGTGTTGGCAGGGCTGGCTCCTTACAGAGGCTCTGAGGGAGGATCTGCTCCATGCCTCTCTCCTCGCTTTTGGTGGCTGCCAACAATTCTTGGCATTCTTGGCTTGTAGCTGCATAACTCCAGTCTCTGGCTCCATTGTCACATCACCTTTCTCTCTGTGTATTTGTAGTTTCTCCTTTTCTGTCTCTTATAAGGATACTTGTCATTGGAGTTGGGGCTCACTGTATTCTAGGATGATCTTATTCCCTACTACAAATATGTTTGCAAACACTTTGTTCCAGAAAAGATCACATTCTGAGGCTCCAGGTGGACATATCTTCTGGGGTGATATAATTCAACCCAATACAGCACCTTTAGTGGAAAGGATGTGCTTCACTTCCATTTGTGCTAGCATAAGTCCAAGGCTTGGCCCCCACTGTACAAGAAGTGACATTTCATCACTCAAGCAATCACTGTGGCCTGGGGAAGGTGCTATTCACTTTGGCCATGCATGGGACATATGCCCATTCCTGGAGCTGGGGAGAGAAAACTGAGGTGAGCTCCACTTGAAATGTATGGTCAAAGCCACAGAGAGGGGTCATTTCTTAAAGCTAAAGTGCGATGCTCTCCTAGAACAAGAAGAGGAGCTGCCTGGCAGGTGAACCACACAGATGTCCATTGCACATGCTGTATGGTGTCAGTCCATTGACATCTCTGCGTTCTACATAGACTGTAACTTTCTCGGGGGAATTAGCAACCTGGTCTTGTTCATCAGTGCCTGGGGCATGAAAGATCTTTATCAACATATGTTTAATTCAGTTACAGTAGCCAAAATTCCCCTGAAAAATAGAATCTAAATGTAACCATGCATCATAATATTTGTCAAAAATAGTTTTGGCCTTCATCTAAATGACAACAAAGCAGTTTCAAGGACAAGAAAAAGCTTCTGTTGGAGCATTCTCCCCAGCTTTGAAAAGACTCTCCATTTTGTGCTGTCTTCACCAGCCCTAGTGTGTTGGCAACCAAAGGAATTAACCCAGGGCCTTCATGGTTATTGAGAGGATCCAGAGAGAGGAAGACAGGACCTGCATGGTTACTGAGAGGAACCACGTCTACCTACACAGTAGTTATCTGTGGCAGAATACAGACTTTACTCACTACCATCACCACCACCAGTTGAGGCCAGTCAGTGAAAATAGCACATATCACATACCAGCCAAAGAGCTCCCTTAATAGGGCTTCCCAGCAATGGGTCAGTTCTGACCACTAGCTAATTGGATGGAAATCAGAGGAACCCTGGTAAAAAGGAGAGAAATAGACATTTTGTTTTACTGTCATAAACATGGCTGAGTCCTCTATTTTCAGAGAAAATATTTTATTTCTTTTTATGGTTTCTAAATTCCTTTTCATTTCTTCATTAAAAAATGGAATTCCCTGTGTGATAGTCAGGAAGCATGGTAGCCCCCCTTATGTGTTCTGTGAATTTGAAGCAGGCAAGGCAGTCTGGGGGAGCCCTATTATCGAGCACTGACTTTTAAAATGTCAGTGTAACTGGCATATGCAACAGGTGAGACTGCATAGTACCACTTCTTTATTTTAAAATTTTAAATTTTCAGATTCTTCTTTTTATTTTATTTATTTCATTTTATTATGGTAAAAAGTCTTAAACATAAGCTCTATTCTCAACAAATTTTTAAGAACATGCTGCATTAGTGTTTACTGTGGGTGCAGTGTTGTACAGTAGATATCTAGAGCTTATTCATCTTGCTTGACTGAAACTTTTTGCCCATTGATTAAATAACTCCCCATTTTTCTCTTTCCATAGTTCCTGGCAACCACTATTCCACATTTTGATTCTATTAACTATTTCTGATACCTCATTTAAATGGAGTCATGCAGTATTTGTCTTTCTGTAACGGGCTGATTTCACTTAGTGTGATGTCCTCAAGGTTCGACTTTTGTTTTCAGAAACTTCTTCATTTTGCCTCTTCCTACTGATTTTATACCTGTGAAGGTCTGGGATTCTCCCACCCCCATCTGGAAGATATCTGTGGTCTCATACTCTTAGTTCTCTAGTCACTTCTAAATATATGAAAAGTCTCATTTCAGTTATTAAAATGTCCAGTCCTGTGTAATAAAACTGAAATTCAGCGAAACTGAAAGTTTCTCCCCTCCCATAGCTTGGGGTTGCTCTAGGCTGGAACCCTGCAGTGGAGAAGGGCCCAGGGCTGAGGCTGGCTTCTTCTCTGCTGCCCCTTTCTCTCTTTTTCTCCTGCCCCAGCTGCAGGTCCTGTGTTAATGTCCTGTCACAGTTAAGGAAGCACCTAGCAGCGAAGGCATTCCTGGTGTCAGGTGTCATAGTACCTGTCCTTAACTGGAAGTGCTCTCCTTTCCACCCCTATTTATTTTTTCCTTGGAGAAACTTTAGTTTTCTCCCCAACTTTTGGCATCAAGCCCTCCCTGTGGGCCAACATATGCTTCAGGTCTTGATCTCAGCAGCATGAACTTGTGAGTTCAGCTTTTCTCTCCCTTGCTGGTAAACAACAAGCTGGAGGTAGGACTTGATTAATGAAGGTGTAACAAGAGCAGAACTCTGGTTTCTTTTATTTATGCTAAAACAGGAGCTGTCCCTTGGTCACATTCCATAAGATGCACTGCACCCTGGCTATGGGCACGGCGCTGTGATAGGCACTGGAGAGGACACAACAGTTGCCCTTCAAAGTTTAGAGCCAAGACGAGAAAATAATTGCTAGATATACAGACATAAGCTATACAGGTGCAGAGGATCAGGTGACTGGTTCCAACCAGGGACATTATGGGAGGGCTTTATGGAGGGGAAGCTTGAGCTAGGTACTGAAGGAAGGGGAGGTGCATGTAGACAGAGACCAGGGAAAGAGAGAAAGGCATTTAAGACAATGTATGCTTTATTGAGTTAAAGACTTTCATTGATGACTGCTCAAGATTGCTTCAGAATTTGGATACATAGCTTTCTCAATTATTTAAAAAAATACTGGGCCAGGTGTGGTGGCTCACGCCTGTAATCTCAGCACTTTTGGAGGCCGAGGCAGGCGGATCACGAGGTCAGGAGATCTAGACCATCCTGGCTAATATGGTGAAACCCAGCCTCTACTAAAAATACAAAAAATTAGATGGATGTGGTGGTGTGTGCCTGTGGTCCCAGCTACTTGGGATGCTGAGGCAGGAGAATCGCTTGAACCCAGAAGGTGGAGGTTGCAGTGAGCTGAGATTGTGCCACTACAGTCCAGGCTGGGTAACAGAGCGAGACTCCGTCTAGAAAAACAAAACAAACAAATGAAACAAACAAAAAACTTTGCTTCCTCTGGCATGAATGCCTTTGTTTTCTCCTCCCTCCGATTTTATGATCCAGAGGGCCCACTCTGTTGACAATATGTATGTTTCCAATATTCTTGGTATGCATTGTTTTATCCCACCATATTTTTTTCCTGTGCATGGTGATAGAGAATGGTCACTCTATTCTCACCCTGAAACATTAAGTAGTCTGAATGCCATTGCCATTAGAACTGTGGTCTTTTCTAAAATCAAGCAATGGGAAAAGGATTCCCTATTTAATAAGTGCTGGGAAAACTGGCTAACCATATGTAGAAAGCTGAAACTGGATTCCTTCCTTACACCCTATACAAAAATTAACTCAAGATAGATTAAAGACTTAAATGTAAGACCTAACACCATAAAAACCCTAGAAGAAAACCTAGGCAATACCATTCAGGACATAGGCATGGGCAAAGACTTCATAACTAAAACACCAAAAGCAATGGCAACAAAAGCCAAAATAGACAAATGGGATCTAATTAAACTAAAGTGCTGCTGCACGGCAAAATAAACTATCATCAGAATGAACAGCCGACCCACAGAATGGGAGAAAATTTTTGCAATCTACCCATCTGACAAAGGGCTAATATCCAGAATCTACAAAGAACTTAAACAAGTTTGCAAGAAAAAAAAAAACCCATCAAAAAGTGGGTAAAGGATATGAGCTGACACTTCTCAAAAGAACACATTTGTGCAGCCAACAGACACATGAAAAAATGCTCATCATCACTGGTCATCAGAGAAATGCAAATCAAAACCACAATGAGATACCATCTCACACCAGTTAGAATGGCGATTATTAAAAAGTCAGGAAACAACAAATGTGGAGAAATAGGAATGCCTTTACACTGTTGGTGGGAGTGTAAATTGGTTCAACCATTGTGGAAGACAGTGTGGGGATTCTTCAAGGATCTAGAACTAGAAATACCATTTGACCTAGCAATTCCATTACTGGGTATACACCCAAAGGATTATAAATCATGCTACTACAAAGACACACGCACACGTATGTTTATTGTGGCACCGTTCACAACAGCAAAGACTTGGAACCAACCCAAATATCCATCAATGGCAGACTAGATTAAGAAAATGTGGCAGGTGTACACCATGGAATACTATGCAGGCATAAAAAAGGATGAGTTCATGTCCTTTGCAGGGATGTGGATGAAGTTGGAAACCATCACTCTAAGCAAACTATCACAAGGACAGAAAACCAAACACTGTATATTCTCACTCATAGGTGGGAGTTGAACAGTGAGAACACTTGGACACAGGGCGGGGAACATCACACACCAGGGTCTGTCAGTAGGTGGGGGGTTGGGGGAGTGATCACATTAGGAGAAATACCTAATGTAAATGAGTGCAGCAAACCAACAGGGCACATGTATACCTATGTAACAAACCTGCATGTTGTGCACATGTACCCTAGAACTTAAAGTATTAAAAACCAAAAACAATAACAACAAAAACTGTGGTCTTTCCTTCCACCAGCCCTCAGTAGCAGTGACTCCTGCACTAACACCACCAGTATGAGTGGGTAAGTTAGTGATGGGACAGAAACACTTCTCAAGATCTTCAGGCTTGGCCAAGGTGAGTGAGGCTTAGAATCACTGTCTCCCTCAGTGATGATCTGCTCTTCCTTTCTGTAGATGTGACATAATTGTGCCATGGCTTAATTTTATTGACTTACAGAATCTAAGGCTTATTACAACCTCATGTCCCTCATGTTATCGATGGTCTTGTGTCCACAGAGAACTGTAGCATTAATCTCCTCTATAATGAAGGTGCTCTGTGGCTTTATGTGTTATTTATCATAACAAACATGGTTTATAGTGTATTAATATCCTAAGGGATGTTATGTCTACTATGTCTACTCCCACATTTCAGGTACTCAAATGCATAGCTGTTGGAGATAGCAAAAGGACTATATTTTTACTTATTTTAAAAAAATATTCCAATTCCTGTTTTGTGTTTTAAAATTCTAGTATTTGCAAATACCTTGAAGGAACAGCCCAGCCTCGCTCTATTTTTAATATTCTACCAATCCTTTCTCCCTTGGCCACCAACTCTCTTTAGAGTTTGAGAAACATCTTTTTAACTCCTAAAATATCAAAAATATCTTATTAAAACCCTTCCCAAGGAAAAGTAGACCTACTTGCTATTTTTAGGCATCTTCAATGATTTTTAAGCCCCGTATTACATTATGAGATACTAAGTACTTTATTTTTTTCTTTCCCTCACTAAAGGAGCAGAGAAACCACAAATGTATTCTCTAGAAGTTTGTATCTCTGCTAAGGTCTCCAATACATGTACAAAGTACTTGTTCTCATATTTCCAGGTACTATGTGGTCAGGTGTTCAGGTTTCCCATATGAACAGAACATAGCACTGTCTCCCAGGGATTTATAGTCTAGAGGAGGTGTTACTTACAGTGGTTGGTAAATTCTGTATTGAAGCTCTGGGAGGACAAGGATGAAGGTACTTTATTTTGCCCAGAGATATCAGGAAATACTTTCAGATAATAGTGGTGTTTGAGCCGATTTTGGGGGAAAAAGGGAGCAGCATTCCTTTTGAGAAAGAGGTGGGTAGCATTTGCAAAAGTTTAGAACCAAGGAAGGGTTATGGCAATTTCAAGGAAGCAGACTTTGTTGTTGTTGTTGTTAGGTAGGATGCAAGGAGTATGGGGGCTTAGGAAAGGGATGATGGGGGACCTTTTTTTTTTTAAACCAAACTGAGGAGATAGGGCCATTGAAGAATTATATAGTGGGCAGCAGCATGACCAGGTTTGTGTTTGAGGGAGTTCCTTCTGATGGTAGGCTGAAAGATGGATGGAGAGATTCAGTCCATCTGTAGGCAGCAGGTTGAGTTAGTAGAGTGTTGCAATAGTCCAAGCAATGAATAACAAGGTCCTAAATAAAGCTGTGGTTGCAAGGATGGAGGTGAGGTGACTAGTAGGAGGACCTTAAGAATCAACAATTGCAATTGAATCAAACAATTGCAAGCAATGGGGTGTACAGAGTGAGGGAGAGGGAAGAGACAGGGATGGTGCTCAAACTTTTGGCTTTGGCACTTAGGTAAATAATTATATTGTCAACTGAAGTGAGGAAAACAAAAAGAAATGCTTTTTGTTAATATTTGAAGAAATATTATTGAGTACTTTGTTAAGTGCACAAGTGTGATGGTTAATTTTATGTGTCAACTTAGCTAGGCCAAGTTGCACAAGATATGTGGACAAATATTATTTTGGATGTTTCTGTGGTTTTCATCCCATCAGCTGAAGGACTGAACAGAACAGCAGTTTGACCTTCCCCGAGCAAGAGGGAATTCCTCTTAGTTGTGTTTCTGTGGAGAACCCTGGCTAAAGCAACAGGCTTTGAGGCCATGCTGCCTGGGTTCCCATCCTACTCTGGCACTTGCCTGGTGACATCACTGTGTGACAATGTTAGACAAATGATTTCTCCAAGCCCCACCTGTCACGTCTGTTAACAAGGTTAACAATGTTCTTGATCTCCTATGGTTTTTGTAATGATTAAAAGAGAAAACCCATGTAAAGTTTTAAGCTTAGGATCCAGCATGCAATAAGCTTTTAAGAAATGTTTGGCATTATTATTATAATCGAGGAAACATTTACACAGTAGTGTTAATGACTAATAACAGCTAAGATTGCTACTTTCCCAAGAGAGATTTATGTCATAACAGGGATCAGAGTTTTCCATTAGAAGAATTAGCCTCTTAACTTAATGCTTTGCACATTGAACTAATAGGTAAATATTCATTAACTGGTCGAATTTTTTCCTGGTATCATTGAATGGGACTGAGAACTAAAGCAGGTTAAGACAGGAGAAACTGAGGCCCAGAGACATGAATAACTTAATAAAGATCAGAGAGCACGTTGCAAGGAAAGGCTAGCACCAGGGACTCAGGTTTCCTTGCTCCTGGTCTATTGGAGCAAGGAAGTCCGCTCCTGAATCCATACAACGTAACCAATCTGTCACACCAGCCCTGGCAGAGTGGACTACATTTTATATCCTCTTTGGCAAAATCCCTAAAGAGCTTATTCCTGAACAGACCAAAATATATAGAGGCATTGTATTTTTTAATTAAATAAAAATGTTTTCAGGATTATCAGCCCATATGAATATGGAATGAAAGAAGGCGAAGAGCAGTATAGTTTGTTCTCTTTCTTTTCTGGTGAGCATCTGCAGGACCAGTGTAGGCTCAGTGTGTACCCACAGACTCTGTTCACTCTCCCCTGAATCCCTGCCACTAGATTTCCTCTCTACTCACTCTGGTGAAATTACTATTACTTTCTTAGAGGTTCTCTCTCAGAGGCCAAGTCCAAGGCCTTTTCCTGGCCCCCTTCCTTCTTGACCCCTTTGCATCCTCCAGCAATGTTGATACCTTCAGAAATTATCTCCTTGATCAGCACTCAGAATTCCTTCTTCCATGCTTCCCTCTCTGCCCCTTTACCTCCTCCCACTCCTGATGGCAAATGTTTCTAAAGGAACTGTTCTTGGCAATCTCGCCCAAGCTTTCAGTTTCAATTGTCATATGTATGCTGATGACTCCCCAAATGATATCTTCAGTTCGGATGTCTCATCTGCGCTCCAGACTTACGCTGTCTCATTCATATTCATCTGCTCTCCCTTTTTCCCTCTACCTCCTCCCTCCCCTTCTGGCCCAGTCACAGTCCTAGGTGTGGGGGTTTACCCATGAAGGCCACAGTTTCTACCTTCGGGGTCCAGGTTAGTGGGAGAGAGACATGCATTGACTCACCCGATTACAGCACTTCTGACAATTTGAAAAATACAGGGCAAAGATGCACCTAAGGTTCTGTGGGAACACAGGTAAAGTAAGGTTACTAATGTTTCACTCTCTCTGGGTAGGGGTGATGCCAGGTGTGGCTCCATGAAGTCAATATCTGCATTACATTGTGAAGAATGAGAAGGTGTTAGGTAAAAGGGCTCTAGGGACCATCCTGCTCTATCGCACAGGGATGGAGAAAGCAAGCATGTGTTTGCAATGGCAAGCTGTTCAGTGTGACGGGGCACAGGATACATGGAGTTCAGGGTGGAGGCAGGTGGGGGAAATGGAGTATGAGAGAACAGGCTGTTCTGGGCAAAGGCTAGCCCAGAAAGGACCTTTCGTGCTATTCTAGGGATTAACTGTCTGCTAAACATCTCTAATTAGAATCTCATTCCTATATTCTCTGACACTGAAATCTTCCCCCTTAAATATCTCTGTTGACCATATTAAATTTAAGCTAACAAGGGGATACTGAGTGATGAATGTTTTGTTTACAGAATGCATTTATTTTTGGTAAAGGAAAGAAAGGTTGCTTTTGATGGCAAGCAGGAAAGACTCATCCCCAAACTAGCTTAAATAATGAGTGCGTTTTTCTTCCTATATAGCAAGAAGTCTGGAAGTGGGTTAGCTAGTTACGTCCCTCTGCAAATGAAGGCAGCAAGGATCCAGCTCCTTCCCACTGTTCTCTGCTTCTACCCTTAGCATGTGGCCTTTCTTATCAGTCAGCCCTCATTGTCTCCTGATAGCAGGTCCAGGGATCACAAGTAAATGGTGACATCTATGGAAATACAAAGGGAAGTTTGTCTTAAAATACTGAATCTCTCCATTTTTTTTTAAAGAGTCAAAAAGCCTCCAGAAACTTCCAGGAGACCCTTCCTTATATCTCCTTGGCCAGAATTCAGTCGCATGCCTACTTTTAAATTAGTACTTGGGAAAGAAGTGAGATTACAATGACTGAGTCAAACTATACATTCTCAGTGGTGGCAGAATTGCTACCGTGATGACCAAAATTGGTTCTTGGGGACAGGGGATATACTAGTTTCCTATGCTGCCATTACAGATGACCACAAATCTAGTGGCTTTAAACAAGATAGATTTATTATCTTTCATTTCTGGATGTTAGAAGCCCAGTAATTAAGGGCTGTAATTAAGGTGTGTTAATTATTCAGCAGAGCTGTGCTCCTTTCTTAATCTATTTCCCTGTGTTTTCCAGCTTCTAGAAGCTGCCAGCATTCCTTGGCTATGGTCCCCTTCTATCTTCAAAGCCAACAATGATCGAGTCTTTTTTATGATGACATTTCTCATTTATGACTCCTCTGCCTCCCCCTTCCCCATTTAAGGACCCTTGTGGTTACAATGGGCCCACCAGAATCATCTGGGATCATCTTCCTGTCTCAAATTCAGCTGGATAGCTACCTTAATTCCATTTGCAACCTTAATTTTCCTTTGCAGTGTAACCTACCATATTCACAGGTTCCAGAAGTTAGAATGTGGATGTCTTTGTAGGGATGTTTTTTTACGTACCACAGGGACAAAAATAATCTTAGATGTTACAATGGTTTATGTTCCTCCAAAGGACATTGTATCTGTGGAATTAAACTTTTACAGGATGGGGAAGGAGGTTTGAGAATACTTCAGGAAAAACTATACCTACAAAGTCTCCATTGGGGACCTTTTTGTTTGATAAACACTGGGCATAACTAACTAAACTGAGATTCACCAGTTGGGCTCTGGTAGGGCCAATGTACCCTGAAGAATATGGCCACTGCCAACCAGTAGTCCATGAGGAAGGAAAATGGAGAAACAGCTACTGGATCTACAATAGGTAGGATTTGCTCTAGGGGAGTTGTTTGAAGCTGAGGCAGGGTAGAGAAAGGGTAATTAGCTGGCATGAACTTTGTCAGTGAAGATGTCCTGCAAAATCCAGATGATTTCTGTAGCTGTTAGCTCTTCCTCACTACTGTTTTCTATTTGTTTTAATTTTATCTTTAAATAAAGGAAATGATGAAATATCTATCCTTAGAAGGCATCAAAGTTTGATTGTCATTAACTTTAAAAAATACATGGCTGGACATGGTGGCCCACACCTGTAATCCCATCACTTTGGGAGGCCGAGGTGGGTGAATCATCTGGGGTCAGGAGTTGGAGACCATCCTGGCCAACATGGTGAAACCTCATCTCTACTGAAAATACAAAATTAGCCAGGCATGGTGGCGGGTACCTGTAATCCTATCTACTCAGGAGGCTGAGGCAGGAGAATAACTTGAACCTGGGAGGCAGAGGTTGCAGTGAGCCGAGATCACACCACTGCACTTCAGTCTGGGAGACAGAGCAAGACTCTGTCTCAGGAAAAAAAAAAAAAAAGGAAAAAACCCATAAAAAAAGCCCACATGTGTATATAAATAAATGACATTGCCTAATACTTCAGTTATGCTTATATATCATGGTTGGATGGCTTGATGTAACAATATCTGGAAGATGAGATCAAAATAATTGATTAGATGATTGTTAAATTGTTAAATTGAAATTTCCTATTTCTTTCATACATCCTTTTCCTTATAGATGAATGTCAATTTTTCTTTCTCACCAACCAATTGTTTATCCAGAAGTTACTATTTGAAATTCCATTACTTAATGAAGTGCTTACAAAGCTTTGGAAAATTACTGCTAATTCTAAAATAATTATACCACGTATCCTTAGTCAAGAAAAATGGGCATTTATGTGTGCTTTGGCAATATTTAGATAGGCTGTTACATCTCTTCCTTTAAAATAGCCCTGATTGCAATGCAAATTGAAAGCTGTGATGCCATCACTGAAAACTGGGATGGGGACCATCTTGTCAGGTTGATATCCTCTGTCGACAATGGGTGTTTCTGAGAGCCATGTTGAGTCATCCTTGGATCTTCACATTAAGTGTGGTCTTTTCAACCAAGGCTGTACCGTGCATCATCATATAGTCATCCCCATGACATTTGTACCTTCTCTAACAAGAGTTATTATTACCCTCAGCTACCAAGATAATCTCCACTCTTCTGCCAGGCTTGATACTAAGATTGGAGGAGCTGCTCTGTGAAGATCCAGTTTCATTCTACAAGCATTATTAAATACCAATTCTATGCCAGGAACTGTGCTAGAGGAGCTAAAAGGGAATGATATATGCTGCTAAGCGGCTATAGCCTAACAAAGTGGATGGATGGTAGGACGGTGGTATGTAAAAAGTGTCGTGAAAGCACAGATGGAGGAGTGGAAAGAGGGACCAGGAAAGGCTGCCAGGGGAGGTGACATTTCATCTGGATCTTGTTAGTGCAACCGAAGTAAGAAAATGCTATTTTAAACTATTGCCACGTTCTAAGGAGGGCAGAAAGAATCTGGATATGCCTAGGACTGTAGTTGGTATTTGAATAGACATGGCTATAGCAAAGTCACTATAGATCAGGGTTTCCCAACCTACAGCCTTCTCAACCCCGTGACATTTGAGGCCAGATAATTTGCTGTTGTAGGAGCTGTCCTGTGCACTGTAGGATGTTTACCAGCATCCCTGGCCTCTACTTACTACATGCCAATTTCCAGCACCTCCTCACTGAAACAACCAAAAATGTCTTGAGATATTGTTAAATGTTCCCCAGTGAACAAAATCCCCTCCATTTGAGAGTTACTACTTCTAAGTAGTAGAAGAATAAGAATATAGAATCTCAAGTGATATTGAAAGGAGGAGAAAGAGGGAGCATGAGAATGAGAAAGAAGAATAAAAGTAAGTTAAGAAGATGGTAAAACTTGAGTTGCCAAAGGGGTTGTTACCTTGCAGAGAGCATAATTAAAAAATGAGCATGTCTACTGGGGCCAGTTGGGTTTGTTTTAATGCAAACTGCCTCTATATCTCATACTCTCATATTCACAGTGGCCCTGTGTGGGTGGTTTTTGTTTTGTTTTGGGTAGGAGTCTTTGTAAGGGGTTTGATTTTTCACATATGATATAGGACAGAGAATGTCATCTTCACCCCAGTAGCTAGGCTATAAGTAGAACTTGTGTTAGAAAAGGAGCTAGAAGCACAAGGCTGGAACCAGCTCTGGAAATCACAGCAATTTGGGAGAAGTCCATGAATGCACATGAAGAACAAATGAAGGTTTAGGCTAATACAGTTTAAATGTCAAGGAGGGAAGAGATTCTGGTTGAGATCTGGGTTATGTGGGAAAGAACATTCCAGTTAGAGGAATATTACTTATGAAAAGTCCTGACATGTGCTTGGCTGAATACCAGAGAGAGGGCTAGAGTGAATACCTGGGCTCTCTGAAGACCTCTTGAAGCTCTTATTCCAGCACAGTTGCCCTGCTCAGCATAGATACAGACACATACTCACACAGACACACATCTGCACACACACTCCATTGAAGACCTGGACTTAGGAAAATAATATGGAAATAGTATGGGACACAGAGTAATGAAGGCCATAAAGGGAGCACAGCACATACATACGGGGTGCAGGTAGTGGTCGAAGGATTGGACTGGCTCACCCTCCAGCTATTTGTGTGACCCTGGAAGTCATTCCATCTCTCTGGACTTCAGTTTCTTCCTCAATTAATGGTTTTGATTGGCCTAAATTGTCCACTGTTTAACCACAGACAGCTCTAAAATACAGTGAATCTCTGAGAACGATAAGGCATAACTGATGTGACTTCTGTTCTCCACTTGGGCAGGCCTTACTTAGAAGGGCATTTGTTTAAAGAGCTTGAGCCAGACCAGCTCAATGGATGCCAAAGTCAGGTTTGGAATGGACACGATGACCAAGCGCAGAGGAAATGACCCTGTTACAACATGGGACTCTAGTCAGCCACCAGATCCCTGGAGGGTCCCTACCAGTTCTTGCTCTTCAGGGACCCCTTAAAGGGCATTAAGATCTAGGTGTTGTCATTGGAGGAAACTTAAGGAGTAAAAGAGAAGAATGGAGGAAACTTAAGGAATAAAAGAGAAGAATGGAAACCACTTCCACGTCAGGCGCTAATCCTCCTGAGCAGCTTCCTGCCTCATCCCAGGCTTGGGGACTCTCTCTGTTCTTTATGCTTTCCTGGGCTTAAAGCCTCATTCCTTTTAGTAACTATTCATTGCTGATAATGATGAATGAAAACTAGCCTTCTCCCCCAGATACTCTGAGTGTTTTCTGTGCTCTTGAGATGGATCTGAACATGGAACAGAAATAGAGGGCTTCCATTTAATGCATATTACAGCATTAAAAGTCTATTTGCCTCTTTTTTTTCCTTTGTCCTCAGGTTATCCATCCCTGTTTGGGATTCAGGGCTGCCTTCATGAATTTTTTGCTATACTATGTCAAGTTGTTTACCAATTTCTGCTTCTAATGCAGCTGTCAGATGCTCAAACTGTCTATTAGTCGAAGTGGCTCTCTACTGACCACCTTTCTCAAGATTCTGCTTCTTATATACAATGTTTTTGACAAGACTAAGCATATCAAACCATCTTTTAACAATTGTAAAGCCTAATATTGGCCAGCATACAATTCAATTCATTAAACATTGTAGCACTGTCTCTGTGTCAGGCCTTCTGCTGTGTGCTCTTGGGTGGTATGAAGGTGAATAAGGTAGGGAGTCATTCCCCTAACTAATGCTACCATTGTCAGTGAAACTGGTGGGAGCTTGGGAGGCAGGTATCGGTGAGCAGGCTGTTTTGCCTTCTTTCTTTCAGGATCCCAGTGAACATTAGCCCAACCAGGTGGTCAGTGCTGGCCATTCACATGCCTTCTTCTCCTTCCCCCATTAATGGGGAGAATCCCCTTGGCAAGTGGCTCAAAAACAGGTCTGGACTATGTTCATAAATTAGATTCAACAGCTTCTTGGCAGGCTTCATAGGCCACTACTACTCCCTCCACAGTATCCCACTGAAAACCAAAGAAGGTAGATTTATCTCATGGATAATAAGACAAGTGTCCTTATTTATTCCTGATTTCTCTGTTGTCAGATGTACCTCCCCCCACCTCCTGCCCCACATATACTTTGCCCTGACTAAAAGTTTAAAATTCCAACTAAAACCAATTTATGAATGCATTTATCAAGTAAATATTTTACTATATTTCTATCTAGTTTTTGTAATCACTTCCATTTTACTAAACTATGAATGCAGCCAAATTTTCTGTAGTGGTCCACTAGCTAAGTAATTGTGGGAAATATATAATTATAAAGGACTTAAAGTAATGCTACATTTTGTGGAAAACACTATTTGTTACCTGTGATTAACTGGGTAACCTATAGATTGAGCTTAAAGCCTCGCCTGGTGAACCTATAAGATCCTGGTTGCCACCATCCCATCTCCCACCTTTACCCCTGAGGTCTTTACGAGGAACTTGACTATGGACAGCATTTTTTAACACAGAAATCTCCGGGAAAATAAAATAAGCCTTTATACAAAATGAGCAGGACTCCTACATAAAATGTGGCTGTCTATAGGAAGGAAACACACCTATAACTCTGAGTGAAATTAATTTCAAGAATACACAAAGGATGAGGCCAGTCTTCTGTTGGAATACTCTGCTTGGGAGACTGCTTGTAAATGAGACACTGATGAACACCTGAGGAGTATCTTAAGATCCAAAGTTTTCAATCAAGAGATCAGGGTGAGCCCTAGACAGGGCTTGACTGTATCAGTGAATCCAACTGTGGCAGGGTAAAGGCACTAACTTATCCAAGAGGAGAAGGTGCCAGCAAGAGATATTATCTGTCTAGCATTTAAAAGGGGGAGTGGTGAGCATGTAGAAGGCAGTTGATCAATATCCAGCACTGTTAGGAGAGAGGGCCGGGAGACTGGATGAAATATTTTGGTCTTACGGGCAAGGCAACTTGTATAATGGGGAAGGATGCTTTGTGTTATCTTGAGAGGCATGTCTGAAAATCATCTTCTCATTTCAAATGATAGTGTGGGTTATTGTGAGCCAGTTCCAAGGTGTCTAGCAAAATTGAGTTGCTGGATGCACAAAGCTGAGAGTCATCACCTAGAACAGGGCAAGTGGGGACATCTCAGAAGTTCTGTCCCTAGAGAAGAAGCAGCACCCTGCCTCATTCTCTTCCAGTACACACATTGTGACCCTCTGCTGTCCTTGTCCTTTGCCTGTATTGCACAATTTCATGCTCAGATGTGATGTGTGAAAGAAAATTGGAAATGTGAAACATTGACTATGTGGAATTAAATTTTCATGAATGGCAAAAAGGCTGAGTTTTACATTGAAGTCCCCAGTAGCCACCCCTACCCCAATAATGTTGCCCATATTCTAGATTATAATAAACAGAATACTATTTTATTGCTACCTTCTATTATTTAAAAGTTTAATATTGTTTGGAATATCAGATCAATTCAGGATACTATTGTATTGCCATCTGGGCTTATCAGTAGCAACTACTTCCATTTCCAAGTCTTATTAAACAAAACACATTACAGCAATTTGTATGTGAAACATTCCAGCATTACTAAAACTTCCATAATGCTGAAAACACAAGTTAGATGAAAGCATACTCCTTTGGTTACCTAAGGTTTGATTAATGTTTCAATCTTGTCTGTAGAAGGATTTTCAAGGACAAAAACTCCTTACAAAAACTTCAAACTATTTAAGAGCTAATGACTCATATTCAACAGGACTTTCTGTCTAGTTGGAGGAGCAAAGTCTTATTATATACATAAAAATGTCTGAAGAAAGCTGGTTGCAATCTAGAGGATCCTCTGGGGCTGGGTCTCTCCTCGTGCCCTCCATCTGGTGGCTTGCTCCCACCTCATGATTCGTGAGAACCTGAGTGGCTCATAAAGCTTGAACTCCAAATGACTCATGCTGTTTCTGTTAATTTGCTGGGTCAGTTTTAGTTTCACAGACTTTGGGAAAACCAAGCCAATCAGCCTGTGGAATCAGACAAAATAATAATCATTCCCCTGACTAATAAAGGTCCCTATACCACTGGGGAGTAATAAAGGAGTCTTGTGGGTGATGCAGAGAACAGAGCCTATACTTTCATTTTCCTGAAAGAGTAAGTGGAAGCTTCTCAGCTAATAATCCCTGAGCCCCTCTAAAAGTATCTGTCTTCTCAAAGCCTGCACCCATTATAAGCATCCTGAAGGATCATCTTCAGGGTTTCACTGATGGGGCACAGACCATCTGTCTCTGTACTTACTCATCTGCCCACTTTGCAGTCATGGACCATTACTCTGCTCTGGTGTTCATAGGTTCAGAGTGACCCGGAGGCACTGGCTTTCCACCCTCCATGCCTTTTGTGTGGCTGATCCTTCCTGGCATTTAAGCAATTTTCTAGGTCCCTCCAGTACTTAGAAGTCTGATCCCTCGCAAAGGTCTGCTCAGTGGGCTGGAATGTGGTGTTTGTTCCTGCCTTCTGGGCAGAGGAAGGCGTTCTTCCTACAGCTGTGGCAGTGATGACTGACTCTCCTTCTCATTTCCCCTTCACTTCTTTCCCCTCCTCTGAGAGTTGTTTCTGTAGAATACTACTCTTTGGAGAAAAAGGGGAAAAGAAAAAGGAAGAGAGGATGGCCTTTTTTGAAGAAAGAAAAAAAAAGGGAGGTGGGCTAGCTTTGCCTCCCCTAGTCCCTTGTCAAAACAAAAAATGTGAACTAGAACAGTGTCTGACCTTATCTTGCCCATCTTCAAGAACTCCCTAAAAATAATGTTTAAGATATATCATGTGGGTTGGAAAAACACCTACAGCTTTCTCTCCCCAAATTGTATTTTTTACCTGCTTATGAACATCCTTTGTGTTTCTCTGTTTCTAGGTAGCACTGTATTTTCAGTCATTCACTCATTCCATCTTACTGAATTAATATTTTTAAGTGCCCCTGATTTGTGTGTTGTTGAGCCAGATGCTGCAAAAATAAAAGTATTATATGAGGGTTCAGCATTTAGTGCTGGCAGGATGGGCAAGAAACACACATACAATTCTTATGAAACAGTGGAAGAAAGCCTATAACCAGTTTGAGAACAAATGATGCAGATACAAATGCTAAAAAGTTTCAGAGAAGATCAATATAATCTGAAGTGGTTGGGGAAAAAAAATCCACAAACACAGTGAGACTTTGGAGAGCCTCAAAGGCCAGGCTGAAGATCATACTTTATTCTACAGATAATGGGAAACTTTTAGGAAGTATGTTAGCAGTCCCAGAGATCCTATTGGAAGAGGGGAGCACATAACTCTTTGTGGGTATGAAAGAACTAGCTCAGTAAAATGTGAATGAAGAGTTTGTGCAGACAGGGAGAGCTTCTGACACCCTGAAATGCAAGTATGAGGATAACAAAGGAAGGGAGAATGTTTGCTGAGCTGAGACTACGGGGTAGTTGGGGGAAGTGCAGATTGTACAGGGTGATGTTTGGATGAACCAGGTATTGAGCAGGTGTGCACAGGCAAGGAGGCATGATATATTACACAGAATGGTGGAAGCTAGTTGTCTCCGCCTGAAAACAGCTTAAACCTCACCATGTCTCAGTGGGAAGAAGAGCGGCACTGAAGACAGCTTGAGTAAGAACTGAGCAATCAAAGGGAATGGAGAGAAATTGGAGTTCAGGGGGTAATTTCAGTGGTATTAGTGGCATTCCACATAGCAAAGCTGGGCACGTGGGAGTAGAGAGGGAAAATACTGAAAGCAAAGATGCATATTTCTATTTTTACCATACTGAATTTCAGCTGGGGGTCTGATATTCAGTTTGAAAATCTTGAACGGAGAAGAGGCTTTATTTCTGGCCAAAAAAACCCAAAAAGTATAGAAAAGATCAACCATGAACCTCAACTATGTCACCATATTTTTAATCTATTAATTTGATTTGCATTCAGAGACTACATTATCTTTTGAGTTGCAATGTTTCCTATTATCTCTGAACTGACCTCTACAAATAAGAAGAGAAATAGGAGAAACGTCCAAGTTGTCAGGAAGGGTTATTTCCACCTAGCTTTTGATCCAGTCCAGCTAACTAATGAATCCCCCGTCAGGGGCTAATAAAGGAGGCTTGTTGTGAGTAATGCAGAGAACGTAGCTCCAAATGGTCTTAAATTAATGTCTGTTCACCTTCATGCTTGACTTTGAGTCTAATGACATCCACGCACAAAGAAGGCAGGGTGAGGTGGTCTTAAATCATTATCTGAAAACCAAGTCTGTAGAAAAAGGTCCAGTTTTAAGCTCATTAAGGGATCCTGCTGAATACTCTAGGATATCAAATTAACCATTTGAAAAAACCTTTTAAAGTTGAGTTGAAAAACTAGGACATTTTTTCAAATCTTTTGAGATTCCGTTTTTGAAGTGAATAAAACTCAGAGCTTTTTAGTTTTTTTTTTTTTTTTTCCCCAGCCATGATGAAGAGAACATTAAAGGACATTTGCTTAAACTACTTACGTCAAGTCTAAGAAGTTACTTTGGAGAAATAACTTCTTTGGCAGTGATGTTATTTTCTGTGAAATAGTAAGGATTATCTGGAGCCTGGGACTCAGAAAATGCAGTTTGTAGACCCTGATGTTTGGACTAGCTAGACAATTTGGAAGGTAAAACCCAGGTACCTATTGTGGTCCATTATTTAATGCTGTTAGAAACTGAAGATGAAATGAACTGTTTCAGAATTTTTCTTAGGAAGAATTATAATATTTCCAAAAAGAAAAATTACCTTTCTTCTCTTACCCAGTTTAATGACTAGAGAGTATGGGCTTTGAATTCAGAAAGGGACAGGTTCCAGTCTTACCTTTGTTGTCACCAGTTCTAGAACCCCGGGTTATTTTCCAAGTTTCACCATCTTTAACATGGGAATAATCATAGTCCCTTCAGGACAGAATTATTATGAGAGTTAAACCAATTTATTTATACATATGATGTGCTTGCAAGAATATACATGGTGATAGCTCTTAATTTTCACTAGTAATAAAAGTCAAAATTGAGAAAAATAATCCCTGTGCTAGCTCATTGTTTTCAACAGGCTTCTGAGAGTCATCCTGGTTTATAGTGACTTGAGGGGTCTTTGCTGGGACAAGGTTTAGGAAGTGTTATTGGCTGTATTGACGTCTATGCATTATTTCAGAAAGAACTCACAATTTCTGTCATTTTTATTGTTCAAAGATGGTGGTGAACTTTATGTCATCTTCCATTTGATGCTTGTGTTTGTGATATAAGTAAAAATCAACTTCAGAGGTTTTAAAGTGTAGTATTCACTCTTCCAACTATAAATCATGATTTTACTTAGAAAACAACCAAACACAGTGAGGGGCTCAGAATGAGGCTTGTGTATAATGATCCTTATGTAGAAACAAGCACACTTGTCGACAGATACACACACAAGTGAGTGGATGAATTGGCTGTCCAAGTGCATTTTAGAACATTTCAAGTACAAATATCAGGTTGTCTCTATCAGATATCCACTTATTTTAGTGAATGATATTTTTAGAAGACAGAACTTGAAAGCTAAGGTAAATTTAAAAGAAAATGAACTAAATATGTCCATCATACTGTTACTGAGATTGGCAATAAATAGTGATGACGAATAATTTTTCAAATTTGATAGGGACCTATTTGTTTTCAGATGGGATATTGACAGGGAAAAAGGAAGGAAAAGAATTAACATTTGTCGAACACTTACTAATGTTGGGCATGCTGTTCTACATTTGCTATTTTATGACTTCTTACAAAATCCCTGCCAGTTGTGGGTTATGGTACCCGTTTATCAAATGAGGAAAGTTTGTCTCAGAGAGGTTACAAAACTAGGATCATACACTTAACCAGTGGAATAAACAAATACCCTTAATCATGACACTATATTGCTGCTTCATTTTTAAAGGAATATTTATCTCCTTTAGTAAAATAAATCAGTGTATAGAATATCACTAACTTTTAGTTCTGAGAGAGGAGCCTTCTGGTGGGAAGAGGTGAATGTCAACAGTTCTCTACTTTCCTCTCGGGGTTCTCTCATCTGTTTTGTCCTAAGTGTACAGTCCTCACCCTGACAGCAAGTCATATTCATGAATCCCTGTCTTTACAAAAGAATTTCCTACCCAGAAAGGGGTTATTTCTTTTTTTAAAAAAAAAATTAAAATATTTGTTATTGGCCAGGCACAGTGGGGCTCACGCCTGTAACCCCAGCACTTTGGGAGGACAAGGCAGGTGGATCACTTGAGGCCAGGAGTCAGAGACTAGTCTGGCCAACATGGCAAAACTTCATCTCTACTAAAAATACAAACAATTAGCTGGACATGGTGGTGCACTCCTGTAATCCCAGCTACTCGGGTAGCTGAGGCACGAGAATTGCTTGAACCCATGGGGTGGAGGTTGTAGTGAGCTGAGAGCATGCCACGGCACTCCTGCCTGGGCAGCAGAGTGAGACTCTGTCTCTAAATAATAAATAAATAAAAATAAAATATTGGTTATAATGGAGACAACAATGTGTACTGACTGCCTGTGGAAAGAGTGGAGAGAAACTTTGTCTTCCAATGAAAATGGTTCAATATAACAGAAACCCCAACCTGAGTACCATATATTATGTTTATAATAACATTAAAGACTTTTCCTTCACAAAAGCAGGGAAGCCCTATAATTCTGGTGTGATCCTCCTCTCTTTATGTCAGTGTTTTAGTGGGAGCTTTCCTCTGTCCACATACGCTCAAGTATAAAGTGATGCATCCTGGCATAAATGAAAGCAAGAGATCAGCTGACTGGATTCAGCTAACAGGAGAGCACAAAGAGAAGACAGGCCAGGAAGATAAGGTCTTCTTATCCTCTCAGTAAATATGGGTATTTTATTCCCATATTCCTCCTCACTGTGTGGTGTAACCATCTCTACTCCAAGATTCAGCCTGTCTCCTGCTCTGGGTCCAATCTTGTCTTCAATAGGGAGTTGGTAAAAAGCTTTTTTTTTTTTTTTTGAGACGGAGCCTCGCTCTGTCGCCCAAGCTGGAGTGCAGTGGCCGGATCTCTGCTCACTGCAAGCTCCGCCTGCCGGGTTTACGCTGCCTCAGCCTCCGGAGTAGCTGGGACTACAGGGGCCTGCCTAATTTTTTGTATTTTGTTTTTTTTTTTTTTTGAGACGGAGTCTCGCTCTGTCGCCCAGGCTGGAG
>NW_012105364.1:8008599-8014514 GCF_000951045.1 Mandrillus leucophaeus
GTTTCACCGTGGTCTCGATCTCCTGACCTTGTGATCCGCCCGCCTCGGCCTCCCAAAGTGCTGGGATTACAGGCGTGAGCCACCGCGCCTGGCCAATTTTTTTGTATTTTTTTAGTAGAGACGGGGTTTCACCGCGTTAGCCAGGATGGTCTCCATCTCCTGACCTTGTGATCCGCCCGTCTCAGCCTCCCAAAGTGCTGGGATTACAGGCTTGAGCCACCGCGCCCGGCCTAAAAAGCTTTAATTGAATACTCCTGTTGCCCTTGCATCAAGGTCTTGAGTCCAGTTCTGACCTTGTGTTCTGGCTCCAGCAAGGCAGCTTTTCTCCTGTTTTCTAGGAGGAAGTCCTTCTCCATGTGTGCCCCAGTTGTAGTTGAAGGTTTTCCCTCAACCTGACCCTACAGTGACTAACCTGGTTTGTCTAGGACTGTCTTGGGTTTAGCACCAAAAGTCCCATGTCTCAGGATATGTTGCTGTCCCATGCATCCACAGATGGTCAGTTACACTGCAAGCCCCCATTCTGATAATGTGCCTGGAATCCCCTTAGCACTAGGTATGACATTCTTATTGTCTCTTGCTACGTTTGAAACCTTTGAATAAATTGCCAGAATACTCTCTGGCTGTTGATGAGGGAGTTAATAAATTGAATTTGGAATGCTGGCTACAAGTTCCCCTAAATAATGTGATTTTGACAATCAAACCACCCACATCTTTTGAGCACAAATTCTAAATGATTACAATTTTGATTCATAAAAGAGTTTCATTGATACTAGATATTTCAGGAAATTATCCTTGACTAATACAAGGGATGGAAGGAATGGGGGAAAACTCAAAGCTCACCATATCATGGTAAATTGTTTATTTAGTGGGAAAGGATCTGCTCTGTTGTGTGCTTTCACTGGTCTAACGGGATTTGGCACAGTTACCTAAATAGGTGCAATTATAAACCATATCTCCCTTTGCTGTTTTCCCTGAATCACCAGCCACCTTTCCCAGGACTTTGTTTAAATTCAAGTTTTACATGATCCTTGGAGTGCTGTTATTTGTAAGTAAAAAATTTAAATAATAATAATAAGACGAAAATGAAGATTATTGTAACAATGATTTATCTAACAAGTAAAGGTGGGACCTGACATACTATTCTAAATTGGATTGAGTTTACTTTTGCTATAAAAGAAATGTCAGTTTTATCTAATGACACTTTTAATTGCTTGCATTGAATGCAGGATAATACCCTTTAAAACAAAGGGGAGACATTTAAGCATAATGAGGAACTCTCAAGAGCAGATTACAGAAATAAAGCATTGCTTTTATCCATCATCTCAGAGAGAGAAATAGACAAACCCAGTAAAGACTGTTTCAGATAGTTTCTGAAATCAAGCTAAATATTGAATGGGCAAAACAAACTTTCACAAAATTAGCTTACAGCAAGGCAAGTCTCCTTTAAGAATTTTAAATAAAGAGTAATTCTTGATTGGGTAGAATTCTGTGTGCTGTTTACATGAACTGTCACATGGCAGGAATCATTGAAAAAAAGAATACGGCAACTGTTACTACCAGATGTGTGGCTTCCTTTGCTACAGGATGATGGGTATATGTTGTAGAAATGCTCATGTGTGATTTGGTTCCTGAGAAACAAGCATTTTTTTTTTTTTGCTCTAGAAATGGTAGTTTATGATGCTTCCCTCGAAGGGTCTCATGTGAGAACTCTTGGCCACCAGAGGGAGGTGGTCAACAAAGATGAAGGGCAACAGGGCCCTCACACGGGTAGGTTGTTGGTGCTGTGTGGAATGGACAGAGCCTACTTTAGAAAACCTGTTGGTATTTGGGCCTTTATCACATCGGAGTGCATACTGGTACAAGAGACAGCACAGACTGTTGGGGGAGAATCTCAGCTCTGCCACTTAATAGCTAGGCAGTTTTAGGCAAACCACTTGGCCTCTCTGAGCCCTGTTGTTCTCACTTATAAAATAATACCTCATTACGTTGAGTGAAATAAGCCAAGAACAAAACGTTAAACGCCACATGTTCTCACTCATGTGTGGAAGCTAAATAGTTAATCTCACTGAAGAAAAAAGTAGAGCAGAGTCTAGCAAAGGCTGAGAAGGGTAGGAGGAAAGGAGACATAGGGAGAGATTTGTTAAAGCTTACAAAATTACAGCTAGCTAGGAGAAAAAGTTCGTGTTCTCTAGCACTGTAGAATGACTACTCTTAGTAATATACAGTTTCAAATAGAAGCAGGATATTGAATGTTTCCAATACAAAGAAATGATAAATATTTGAGTTGATAGATATGCTAATTACCCAGATCTCATCACTATACATTCTATGTATCACAACATCACTATATAACTCATAAATATGTACAATTATGTGTCAATTAAAACATTTAAAAAACAGAATAAAAAAGAATACCTTTCTCACAGGTTTGATTTGAGCATCAGATGAGATAAGTTTGAGAAAGTACCTTGTAAATTCTTAAATGCTACACAAAGGTTAACTGTTTTCCCATAATGTGGTTTATAATTGCATGCATTTAGGTATTCCATGAGTCACAATGTTACCTTCAAAACCCAAGGCCTGATATCAGTTATTCTGTGACACAGATATTAGTCCTCTCCCCAGGTATAAGCATTATAAAAGGTTAGCACTATATTAAGTAATAGATCTATTGCTCTACTAAATTATTCATGATTATGTGTTCAGTGAGTGATCGGTTTGATTGAAATAATCATCAGGTGTTCTCAGGGCTCTGGAGAAGAAGCTGATAAATGACAAAAGGTTTCTTCAATGTGATGACTTTGCTACCATTAAACCTTAAGAAAAACCAATTAATTGAATCACTGTGGGAAAAAAAGTCATCAAATTCCAGTCTAGAGTGTTAAAGGAATCTGTTTTTTGAAGTAATTATTCTTTTTAATAAATCAAAGCTTTTCGGCAAAAGTTTCAGAATCGTGAATGATTTAATGATATTCTGAAGATCAGTTTTTGAGTAAAAAAGAGAAAAATTCATTTCTTTTTTAGAGGGAAAGACATGTTAATTTTTTTAAATGAAAGAATGAATAGGTTTGGTTCATTTTGACCAGGAATTTTAGTAGTTGTTGAAAAGGTTTGTGCTGGGAAATGGGTGCCTCTGCCATCTCTGTCCCAGACTTCTCTAGTGGGCTCTGCAACTGTAGCGGTCACAAAAGAATGAGAATTCCACTTGAGCAGCCTGTTGTGATCTTGACTTGCTCACATCTAAATTAAACCACTTTCCACCTCCACCACCACAGCCCCCTGACATCCTCATTTTTGTCCAGTAGCCCAACATTCTTCTTATCTTTCATCCTCAAATTATTCAGAGTTGTGCTTGTCTTTTTTGCTTTCTAGCATTTCTTTTTTTAAAACATTTAATTTATTTTAGGTTTGGAGGTACATGTGAATGTTTGTTACACAGGTAAACATGTGTCATGGGGGTTCATTGTACATACAATTTCATCACCCAGGTATTAAGCCCAGTACCCAGTAGTTATATTTTCTGCACCTGTCCCTCCTCCCACTCTTCCACCTTACGTGGACTCTAGTGTCTGTTGTTCCCTTCTTTGTGTTCATAAATTCTTATCATTTAGCTTCCATTTATAAGTGAAAAGATGTGGTATTTGGTTTTCCATTCTTCCATCAGTTTGCCTAAGGATAATGGCCTCCAGCCATTCCATGTTCCTGCAAAAAACATGATCTAGTTCTTTTTTATGGCTGTGTAGCATTCCATGGTGTATATGTACTATATTTCCTTTATTCAATCTGTCATTGATGGGCATTTAGATTGATTCCATGCCTTTGCTATTGTGAATAGTTCTGCAATGAGCATTTATTATATACAAGTGTCTTTATAGTAGAATGACTTATATTCCTCTGGGTATTGCTGGGATAGAACGGTAGCTCTACTTTTAGCTCTGAGGAGTAAAAGTAATGGGATTGCTGGTTAGAATGGTAGCTCTGCTTTCAGCTCTGAGGAATTGCCATACTGCTTTCCACAACGGTTGAACTAATTTGCACTCCCACCAACAGTGTATAAGTGTTCCCTTTCCTCTGCAACCTTGCCAGCCTCTTATTTTTTGACTTTTCAGTAATAGCCATTCTGACTGGTATGAGATGGTGTCTCACTGTGGTTTTGATTAGTAATTCTCTAATGATCAGGGATACTGAGCTTTTTTTTTTCATATCCTTGTTGGCCACATTTATGTCTTCTTTTGAGAATGGTCTGTTCATGTCATTTGCCCACTTTTCAATGGGGTTGTTTTTCCTCTTATAAATCTGTTTAAGTTCCTTATGGATGTGGGATATTGTCAGATACTAACCTTGAATAGCTAAATACCCCACTTAAAAGGCACAGAGTGGCAAGCTGGATAAAAAGCAAGATCCAGTTGTATACTGTCTTCAAGAAACCCATCTCATGTGTAATGACACTCATAGGCTCAAAATAAAGAGATGGAGGAAAATCTACCAAGCAAATAGAAAACAGAAAGAAAGCAGGGGTTGTAATCTGAATTTCAAACAAAATAGATTTCAAACCAACAAAGATTAAAAAAGGCAAAGAAGTACCTTTACAAAATGGTAAAGGGTTCAATTCAACAAAAAGACCTAACCCAAATATATATGCACTCAACACAGGAGCAGCCAGATTCATGAAGCAAGTTTTTAGAGACCCACAGAGACATAGACTTCTGTGCAATAATAGTGGAAGACTTCAACATTTTACTGACAGTATTAGAGAGATCACAAAGGCAGAAAATTAATAAAGATATTCAGGACCTAAACTCAACATTGGACTAAATGTATATGATAGACCTTCACAGAACTTTCCAACTAAAACAGTAGAATATACATTCTTTTCATTGCCAAATGGCACATACTCTAAAATCAACCACATAATTGGACATAAAACAATCCTCAACAATGTAAAAGAACTGAAATCATACCAAACTCTCTCAGACCACAGCACAATAAAAATAGAAAGTCAAGACTTTGAAAATCACTCAAAGCCATCCAATTAAATGGAATTAAGCAACACGCTCCTGAATGACTTTTGGGTAAATAATGAAATTAAGGCAGAAATCAGGAAGTGCTTTGAAAATAATGAGAATAAACATAAAACATACTGGAATCTCTGGGGCACAGCTAAGGTAGTTTTAAGAGGGACATTCATAGCACTAAATGCCCACGTCAAAAAGATCTCAAATTAAAAACTTAATTTCACAACTGTAAGAATTAGAGAAAGAATAAATCAACCCCAAAGCTAGCAGAAGATGAGAAATAACAAAAATCAGAACTGAACTGAAAAAAATCGAGACATGAGAAACCATGAGTTTATTTATTTTTTCTTTTTGTTTGTTTTCGAGACAGAGTCTCACTCTGTCACCCAGGTTGGAGTGCAGTGGTGCAATCTCTGCTCTCTGCAATCTCCGCCTCCCTAGTTGAAGTGATCCTATTGCCTCAGCCTCCCATGTACTTGGAATTACAGGTGCCTGCCACCACAAGTGGCTAATTTTTGTATTTTTAGTAGAGACAGTGTTTCACCACGTTGGCTGGGCTGCTCTCAAACTCCTTAAGTGATTTACCCACCTTGGCCTCCCTAAGTGCTGAGATTACAGGCATGAGCCACAGTACCTAGCCTGGCCTAGGAGTTGTTTTTTTTGTTGTTGTTGTTTGTTTTTGATGGAGTCTTGCTCTGTTGTCCAGGCTGGAGTGCAGTGGCACGATCTCAGCTCACTGCAAGCTCCGCCTCCTGGGTTCACACCATTCTTCTGCCTCAGCCTCCCCAGTAGCTGGGACTACAGGTGCCAGCCACCATGCCTGGCTAATTTTTTGTATTTTTTTTTTTTTTTTTTGTAGAGACGGGTTTTCACTGTGTTACCCAGGATGGTCTTGATCTC
>NW_012105364.1:8014564-8044114 GCF_000951045.1 Mandrillus leucophaeus
TCACTGTGTTACCCAGGATGGTCTTGATCTCCCGACCTTGTGATCCGTCTGCCTCAGCCTCCCAAAGTGCTGGGATTACAGGCATGAGCCGCTGCGCCCAGCAAGAGTTGGTTTTGTGAAAAATAAAATAAAATAGGCCACTAGCTAGAGTAATAAAGAAAAAAAAGAAAGAAGATCCAAATAAGCACAATTGGAAATGATGAAGGGAATATTACTACTCACCCCCACAGATATAAAAACAACCATCAGAAACTACTATGAACACCTCTACACACACAAACTACAAAACCTAGAAGAGACGGATAAATTTCTGGACACATACACCATTCCAAGACTGATCTAGGAAGAAAATGATTCCCTGAACAGACCGATAACCAGCTCCAAAATTGAATCAGTAATAAATAGGCTACCAACCAGAAAAAGCCCAGGACCTGATGGATTCACTGCCAAATTCTACCAGATACATAAAGAAAGGTACCACCCATTCCTACAGTATTTCTTATATACAGTGTGTTCACAAGTCCTGACATTTATTTTGCTGAAAATATCTCTGGTTGGACTCTCACACCCCCATGTCCCCTGACACCAGCTGAACCCCAGCTTTCATGCTTGCAGTGTCATGATGGCTGTGACTCCTGGAATTCCTCCAATTCCTCCTGAATCTTTCTACAGTACTGCTTTTATTACACCCATTCCTTCTTCTATAAATGGCAGTGACTCCCTATCGCATGCTGTGTCAAGCTAGCTCCTTTCTTGGTGTATCCTTTTTAGTCATGTTTGTTTCCCCAGATTTGCTGGGATCCTCCTGTGCACCTGGCTTCACCAGCTTGGCTATCTACCTTTTCCCCACATCATCTCTTTGCCTCAATTCTCTGGGATTAACCTTTCTTCTTCTTTTCTTTCTTTCTCTCTCTTGCTATTTATTTATTTATTTATTTATTTATTTATTTATTTATTTATTTGACAGAGTCTCGCTCTGTTGCCCAGCCTGGAGTGCAGTGGTGTGATATCGGCTCACTGCAACCTCTGCCTCCTGGGTTCAAGCGATTTTCCAGCTTCAGCCTCCTCAGTAGCTGGGATTACAGGCTCATGCCACCACGTCTGGCAGCCTTTCATCTGTAGGGAATTTTGGATGGTCCAGCATCAAGGAGGTCAAGAAGCTGCTTTGAAAATTGAGATTCACCAACTTCAATTTAGGATTCTTTAGTTAATCAGTCTGGGGCTCTCCTATAGTGTGAAAAATCAAGAACATCCAGTATGGAAGTACAGTAGACTATTTCCATTCTGGTGGGAAAAGTATCCTCCCCAACTTTAGCATCTGCCGGCCTGAATCGAGCAGTGACCAGGTAGACACTGAGATGACAGAAATAAAGTCTTGTCATCAGTAACAATAGCAGAGAGATGTCAGTCAACATCCCAGATGGTAGAGGAAGATCTGAAAACACAATAGAACTTGAGCTTCTGCAAGCATCAGCAGGGGGAGGAAGGATGTGGGGGAAAGAAAGATAGACGTGGAGATGAGTATTCTGCTGCAGGAGCCCCAAAGCCAGAAATTATTGATTAAATTGATAGCTTGATCTGTGCCCATTCACCTACTAACCATGGGAAAATACGTTGTGTTAATTTTAAAATAATAATGCCCAGTTCATAGAGACACTTGAAAATGTTAATGTATTTTTTTGGTTAAAAATGGTGAGCTATCAGATTAATTCAAACAGCCGAATTTTGTAGTTTATATTAGTTAATAATTGTGTACCTCTTCAAGATCATTAAAAAAGTGACTGAACTAAATGAGATAACATATGTAAATCACCTAGCACAATTTCTAGTAGCTAGCATAGTCCTTAATAAGCGGGAATACTTTTGCCCCTTCCTTTCTCTGATTTGATTCAATGATTTAAAGAAAATTATTCATGTTTATAAATAAAATTTAATGTTTCTCTGTGACTATTTTGCTTCAGTTCATGTGAATCTTAAGAGTCCTAAATAAGTAGAAGAAATGATATGGGGACAGAAAGAATAAGTACAGTTGTTTGTTACACCTGTCTCAGGTATACAAGGTAGGTGTGCAACATGGAGGCAGGCAAGTTTCATATGAACATGTTCAGTCCCACTTTCAGGGCCACCCTATCACTATATAACTGGACATATTTGCACAAATGAGTCCCTGTTTGAAAAAGCCAATATGTGGAACCCTGAACTTGCCAAGTAGGCACATTATGGGTGATTATTCTACTACAAAAGATTCTTTGCTCTGAAAGACACAAAATGAGTTGAATTTTTTTTTTTTTTTTTTTTGCTACATGCATCTGTTGCTTAAACTAAATTCTGTCTAGATGAAAAGTACATTAATATACAGCTGAATAAATCTGCAAAAACTAGGAATTTCTGATGTTGCTATTCTTGTTTATCTTCTGGATTTGGAATTAAAAAAAGACATACCATACTTACAATTCTTAAAGAAACAAATCTTAAGAAGTTCACTAACTCCATATTCTACTGTTATATATCATTGGGTTCCCTTTTCTAGCAGGTATTTTGCCTATATTTTCTGTATTCCATTTACTAAATGTATCACTTATTCAAGCAAATTTCATATTATATCTCGTTTCTTACTATCCTATTCATGATACAGTTTTGTATAAACTATCAGTGAAAAAGAATTGTTATTTGAAAACTTTTCCTCTCTCTAACCAAATTATTACATATTGCATGTCTTTTGGAGTGTAGGTACTAGTACTCTTGTTTGTATCATTTTATAAAATAGATACGTTAATGTATATATATGTATTTATATTGTATATGAGTATTTATTTAGCCATACATTAAAGATTCAAAGCCATACATTACAGATTTTATCAAGTTTAAATAGTTGCTCTCATAACTTCCAAAAGGATATATGTTTGTCTAGCTTAACAGTGACATTTTAGAAACTTGTTTGAAAACTTGCCTCTCAATATCATGACTGAAATTCCCTCGAATTCTTATTCTTTTGTCATGTCTAGTTTTTAAACATCTCTTGAGGATTATGGTAGCTGCAGAAAATGTCCACCACTGACTTTCATGTGGGGCTTAATGTCAGAATATATAACCACTTATCATTGGCTAGGCTGAGGTGTTTCTTCAGTGCTTATTTTAAAAGGTGAATCATCAGCAGGGATATTCCTAATCCATCTTTATGTACACACCAGAAGATAAGTTGCCAAGGTTTCTATGGCTAGTCAGATGCTTTCAAGAAAGTACAAGTGGCTTTGATTTTCAGGTTTTATTTGGTTACAAAGAGAGAAGGAACATATTTGGTCTCATGGATGGAATAATGCTCCTACAAGATAACTCCGCTGCATTGATGTAGCGTAGTCATGAGTTATCTAGAGACTGTTTGTAATTATGATGAAGGATTATGGTAATGTAAGTGTGAGTCAGTACCTCTTAAAAATCATTTATATGGGCCGGGTGTGGTGGCAACCACCTGTCATCCCAGCACTTTGGGAGGCCAAGGCGGGCCCATCACAAGGTCAGGAGTTTGAGACCAGCCTGACCAACATGGTGAAATCCAGTCTCTACTAAAAATACAAAAATTAGCCTGGCATGCACCTGTAATCCCAGCTACTCAGGAGGCTGAGGCAGGAGAATCGCTTGAACCCAGGAGGCGGAGGTTGCAATGAGCTGAGATCGCGCCACTGCACTCCAGCCTGGGTAACAGAGCAAGACTCCATCTCAAAAAAAAAAAAAAAAAAAATCATTTATATGAACCAATCATTTTGAGAAAACATCTGCAAAATGATGGAGTTACTCTGATACTTGGGGGTCTCCCACATGTCCAACTTGTCCAATTCTTGCATTTGAATCTGGAATTTTTTTCTCCGCTGCCTATTCATTTTTCAAGATACAAAAATATGTTCTCGCCCCTATAGGATCTTCTTGGCAACCCTAGATTATCCTTTCCTTTTCTGAGTCCTCAGAACATTCTGTCATATCATTAGAGCCCATAGCAGATTGCCTTGAAATCTGTTGCTCACCTGTCTCCCTTATTGCTCTGTGAGCACCTCAAGGTGACACTGTTTCTTCTGTTTCATCTGAGCCCTTGTACCTAGAACAGTGTCTGGCACACAGCAAATGAACTAATGAAAGAGGTCACACACTGACAGTCTGCACAAACCTCCCATTATGTTTAATGAACTGGTAACTACATATTTTTGGAAGAGTTCATAAGTTAATTCAGATAATATTCAGATAAATGTCTCATCCAAATGCCCAGGTTTATCATGGTTGCTAACACGGAGACTCTGCTTGTCACCAAGTCTGTGATGGCAAAAGGCCCTCTCTCACAGCTTTCAACGCCTCCTCCAGCCTTATATAAATGTCTCTAGTCAAAATTATTAACTGGATCTGCCTCCTATCCTCCATTACTTGCTATTCAGAATGTTATAGAAGAGGTATGTTGTGGTGAAGGAAAACAATTTAAGGAAGGTGGACATTGAGGGCAGGAAATTAGAAACAAAATAACTGAGTTTTTTTTTTTTTTTTTTTTTTTTCCACCAGCCTAAATATGATCCTATTTTAGGGCCTGAGAAAAAAAGGAGGAACTAACATTTATAAATGTTTATCTTTAAAATGGGATTCAAGTGTAACTAGTTATGGGACAAAGTGAGTAACAAGCCATGAAATCTATCCCCATGAAAACTATCTCCTCCAACTAACCTGTAACTTTCAAATTCTCCTCCCAATTTGAGATCTAGGAAGTTTTAATAGACCAGGAACTGATTTGTCCAATTGCTGTTCTCTCCTACCGACCAGGAGTGCGTTGACAAGAACAAAGAGAAACTTTAAAGCTCTCTTGCCCTTCCTGGGGCCAGGCTGTGGGGAGTGCTGATGAATTTAATTTGATGATATTATGCCATGACATTGTGTCAATATGCGATGATGTGTTGTGATGGCACAGCGTCATCACGTGGTGACGCAACATCATGACGTAAGACGTCACAACGCCAGTTAAGAACG
Organism: Mandrillus leucophaeus; assembly: GCF_000951045.1. Lineage (NCBI taxonomy): Eukaryota > Metazoa > Chordata > Mammalia > Primates > Cercopithecidae > Mandrillus > Mandrillus leucophaeus. The sequence continues at coordinate 8,019,566 of NW_012105364.1, forward strand.
TGATTCCAGGAGGGTTTCTAAACTGAGCAACAGATCTACAATTATTTAACTAAAAGCTTGAGATTTTAGGCAGCTGAACTATAAATTACAGGTTAGAAAATGTTTCTTTGCATGAATTATGGCTCATTTTAAATTTGTATATGGCTCCTTCTAGAAATTGTAACCTCTGTTCTTGCAAGGTAGCTTTAGAAATCAAAATATAATTTCATTTAATAGACTGTTTCTATCACAAGTTTTCCCTATATTAGGTTTTTTTGGGGGGATATGAGCTGGTGCTAAATTTAAGCATACTTTCACAATGAGATGTAGAAAATATAGTCTTTTAATTTGCATATTTGTTAAAAATTAGTACCTCATAGAACTACAGGTAAAATGATTTATAATTGAAATTACATTGTAACTAATATCTTTTATAGGCATATATTTTATAATAATAATCTTGCACTGAGGTTTTAATAATAGTGATGTGTTAAAAATGATTTGAAAATACATTTTACTTTGTTTGTGTGTGAAATCTTGGGAAAACCTTTATATATTTTGTGCCTCAGTTCTACCATCTTTAAAATGATGAGGATGCTTTTATTTTTCTTGTTTTTATAGGGATATTATATGGACAAACTGTGTGATGTATGTAATGTTCTTTGTATTCTTTGGAACAAATGTTGTTATATAAATCTAGGGTACTATTAAATACCTTCTTCAGAGCTACATAGTCTCTACTCATGAACTTGAAATCCAGTAGGGAAACATTTGTTCAGTTAGAACCAAGATGGGTTTTATGTTTGATTCTTCATCTTAACTTTTCCCTCTGATTGCTTCATTTCTAGATTTACATGTTTAGAAATGAGTTATGCTGAAGTATAGAAGACAGTGGCATAAAAATATTTTTGATATTTAAAGTTTTGGTAATTCTTTCTGTTCTGTAAACGTGGATATAAAGGTGTATGTTTTTCACTGGTGAAAAGAACTTTACAATCCACATTAGGGTGAACATAGTTTGAGCAAAAGTTCAAATTTTTTTTCACTCATACTTAACTTTGTCAATTCACAATCCAGAGAAAACTGGAAAAGCCTGAAGTGTCACAAAGCTTCTTTACATTTAATTTTCCGTGGTGAAGTGAGGAGATTGCTTTGTTGTTTTAAAATTCACTTCTGCTTTATCACTCCTTCTGCAACTCCAGTAAAAATGTACCAAAATTTCATGTCTCCTGAAAGTGATACATGACTTCTGGATGGAATTTGAAATGGTGGCTGATTACTTTTGAATACTTAAGCTCCACCAGTTGACAGCTCACATCTGCAGAAAAACAATTAGCAAATTTGTGAATTATCGTTGGTTTACACATTAAACAAGCAAAGTAATTCTTTATAACGTTAACCAACAGGCTGTGTCTTGATTACAAGATATTGTTGTTCGTTAATAAATTGAGCTATTTTTAGATTTTGCCGGTGTATATACATTTTAGTTGCTTGCCTTTCATATCTCAGTCACCATTATATGCCAGTCTCCGGGACCACCTGCAGCATCTGTGGGGGGCCCAGTGTTCAAAAATTATTGACACTTTTAAGATATTGACAGTAGATCATTAGCTAAGTGCACATCCCTTCTAAGTACAGGCCCTGGGCAGCTGCTCAGTTTGTACACCCGTGCAGACCTGCCAGGCATGTCATGCATTTGGCAGCTTTGGATTTAATGTGCTTCTATAGTTTATGGCCTGTTTGTGTGATCTCCTGCTCCTTTAAGGTGAGTTTTGGACTACTTACTTTTATCTCTTTCTAGATGATAGTTTACTTATAATGCTTATTTTTATCTCTTTCTAGATAATAATTACTTTTTGTTGGCTGGGAATGATCTATGGCCATTTCTTGCTTATCTGTACTCAAGAATAATGTAGAGCAACATATCATCAAAAATTTCCTGAAATAACGTGAATTAATGAAACCTGATTTAAACTTGGGGAATGCCTAGTTGAAATGAAAGCTGAATTAAACAAAATTTTAATAACTTTATTATTTTCAAGTTTGTACAGTGTTCAGTAAGGACTGCGAGCAAGGACGTATAACTGTTCAGTCCTACCTGAGCTGAGTTAAAGAATGGATCATTAAGAAATTGGGAAGATTTATTTGTACAGAAATTGTAAGCTACTTATTTTTAATGGTGTGTTTTTTTGACTTTGGTTGTAAGGTCAATCTTCCTCCCAGAATCTTGTTTACACTAACAATTTACTTCGCAAACATTTTTCCCCCCTTAGAGATAGCAAACCTTGATCCTATTTTCTTCTGAATTATTGCACATTTCAAATGGTAGAATCTGAGCTAATGAGGCTTTGGTGTTTTTTCCACCTTGATAAGAAGCATATGTGTGTTGTGTGAGTGTGTGTGTGTGTATACGTATTTGGGGATGGGTAGCAGATTGTACTTCACACCGTATCTTGCTGAGACCGTTAGTAATGTGAATAGATCTTTTGCAATCACCTTTCTTTTAAGCAATTTGTAGATTATGGATTTATTTTCTTTCAGGTTTGCAAGAGACCTCAAAATTCATTCAGACAAAGCCCCCACTAGTGACTTAATTCCCTATACAATATTCTACTAATTGGTTGTTCAGCCTTTGTCCCTCTACCCAACATGGGAGAACTCATATTCTGATAACTTCATACCATATATTTCTTTATCGTGCCAAGTCACCGTCTCCTTTATTTGAGCCTGTTAATTCTCATTTGGCCTCTTTGGATCCTTCAGAGGAAGACTATTTTCATTCCATAGACTACCTAAAAAATATTTAAAGATAGATGCCATGTCCTTCCTTAGTTTTCTTTTCTGTAGACGAAAGACATCATTTTAAAAAATGTTCTCTTATCTGTCATGGGGAAGTTTCTTCTGGTATAAGAAATTGAATATCCAGTTTATCTATTTCTTTAAGGTTCAACACCAAAATCCATCTGCAGCCTGGAATGAAGTTATCATTGGCAAGGAGAGCAGGCCTATAACCTCACATCTCTGAGAAACTTTTATTTCTATTATTACAGAAATTTCTTGTTTCTATTATTGTACCTAAAGGTGGTATAGCTTATGGGCGGTCATGCCACATTGTTGGTTCATATTGAATTTATTGCCAACCAAAGTTTCTATGTTTCTGTCTAGGTAGCTGCCAACTATTATTTTTTTGTTTTAGCAGTCTGCACTTGAGAATTATGATTTTTGATCTTATGATTATCTCTGTTAAATTTCGATTTGTTCAACTTGACCCGTATCTATACACTATCATTATCTATTTTGGTTTATATGACCTATTTATTATCCCACTCAATGTTTTGTCTTAACATTTTTAGGACCTTGTTGTCTATCTAAGCCATTGATAATATTTGGGAACAGAAAGAGGTCCAGAACAGAATCCTGTGGCTCAATTCTTTTTCTAGGTTGAGGTTCTTATCTTATTCACCAGCCTTTTGGGTACAAATGTTCAACTAGTTACTCGTTGCCCTAACATCCGCTCTACATTTTTCCATCTTTTCTGTTTGGGTATGTTGTTTTCTGTTTTCTGTCAGATGTTTTGCTGTAATGCAATGCATATTATTGACTGCATTTCATAACCAAACAGACTAATAACCCCCTCAAAGAAAGTTACGAGGTTAATGTACGTAATATGATATATTAAGCAGTTTAGTGGAGATAAAATAGGTACCACAAATAATTTCCAAAGTCAGTCATTCACAGGTAGTAAAGTCAACTGTATTTATCTAAATAAGAATAAGGTCTGGATGGATCCCACTAAGTAATTCTCATTTTAGGCCCTCATTAGTTTTGAGTTAGTTTTTTAATCAGCAGCGAGGCATATCATAACAGTGAACAATAGAAAATTTCAGCAGAGTACTAAGGAAGAAATATAAAGCTGTAGTCAATGTCGAATGCCAGTTAGAAGTAATTAGATATACAAGGGTGAAACTCTTAATAAAGCTAATTTACAAAGCATATGTCTATCTTTTGGGTATTAATATTATCACTGAGATGGACCAAGTCAGTCTTAGAATCCTGACTCGTATTTAGTAGTACTGTAAACCTATACCAGTTAAGAAGTATCTACTTCTCAGAGTTACTGTAAGGATTAAAAGAGAAATTGTCATTTAATGTCCCTAGCATAGTGTATCAAGTAGTATGAACTTAAAATTAATCCTGTTAATTCAGTAAGCATTAACTGTATGCTGTTATGTATCAGATATTGGGAATGTTTTGTATAATAACCAAGATGCAATGTATACTTTTCCTTTTTTTTTTTTTTTTTGAGACAGAGTCTCGCTGTCACTCAGGTTAGAGTGCAATGGCGTGGTATCGGCTCATTGCAACCTCTGCCTCCCAGGCTCAAGTGATTCTCCCGCCTTAGCCTCCTGAGTAGCTGGGACTACAGGCACCCACCACCACGCCTGGCTAATTTTTGTATTTTTGGTGGAGACGGGGTTTTTCCATGTTGGTCAGGCTGGTCTTGAACTCCTGACCTTGTGATCCGCCTGCCATGGTCTCCCAATGTGCTGGGATTACAAGCATGAGCCACCGCATCCAGCCCCTTCTGTTAAATGAAATACACATGCATGCATATAATCAATAGAAGTAAGTCTAAACACACACATATACACACTGCATTGAATCTAGCTTGGACCTCATTAATGAGTTTATCATTTCTCAACCAAAAGAGTTCAAAACTTAGACAGACTGGCCGCAATGCCAGATCAGTGGATTTATTAGGTCATTCCACAGAACCAAGGCATTTCAAAGAGGGGAGACCTTATAAATAACAAAGTCCATTTTGTCTATATCATAGATTAGGAAACTGAAGCCAAGAGATGTTGAATGATTTCCTAAAACCACTTAGTGCATTTTAGAGCTAAAACCATACATTAAATGTGTTTCCTACCATATCACACTCACCAAGTGCCTAAAAAGGAGCATGGAACCCTCAAGCTTGTGATATTGGTGTCACAAATCACAAGGTAGAAAATGGCATTTTAACTTTGCCTGCTGATTTGAGTGTGCAAATTAGTAAAACTTAAAAAGATAACACGTATTGATGGTGAGTATATTTTTTGTACATTGGAAATATTTTGTAGTAAATAATAAATTAGTCAAAATCAGTCACCCTTTTTAGGCATAGTTCATCAATATTACGATGTTAATGTTGTTGAAATGACTGAGCACATTCAAATACAGAATCTACAAAGTAACCTATTTGGAAAGGGAATTGCCTATGTAAGGCATAACTTGAGGGAAGATCAAAGGAATCAGTTCCTAAAAATGAGAGGCAAAGTTTTCCTTCACTGAAAAAGTCAGCTAGTTAGTTGTACTGAATGATATCTAATGTTAGGGTGAGAGATAAGGAGATAGAGGTGATGCCTAAAGAGTAGGAATAAAGTAGTGAACATTGCTGTAATGTTGATTTGGAATTCTCTTCCACTTAGTGAAATTCATTGCTAAGGGAAAAGATTCTCCTTCAAGGAAAGGTTGCTTGCAAATTCAAGGTCATTTTCTAAATCCCACACTGCTTGTCTATGTGCCAAACTTTCCTAGTTTTATTTTTATTCTTTTTGCCTTAAAAGATACCTCCGAATTCAGGTTCTACAATTCCTGCTTTGTGATGTGTTATTAGTCCCCAGCCCATTTGCTGGGGCCATTGTAAACAAGGGGCTATTAGAGTGGACAGCTGGACAGGGAACAACTACTGAGAAGGTTGTTGCCTGTGCATAGAGGGGATAAAGAGAAGGGGCTGAAGTTATATCTGTTTGAGCACCAAAATATATTGAAGAGGGTGCAAGAGGCAGAGAACTTCAGAGGTCACTGAACTCAGCCCCTTCTATTTTGCAAATGGGAAATGAAGGCCCAGAGAGAAAGTAATCTGCCCAACACCGAAGAGCTAATACAAAATTGGGCTTACAACTCGGGTAAATTGATAGCAGATTCCAACTGATTTTTTTTTTCTTATCAAAAATTTTCATGAAACATTTTAACTATACAGAAAAATGCATAAAGTAATATAAGAAACTCATGTGTACCTACTTCCTTTCTCCCCAGGTCACATCTTAACCAATTGCTATATTTTCTTTAGATATTTTAAGAAATAAAATGGGTGTGAAGCCCCATGAATACACACCCCTGATTCCCCTTCTTCACCTTTCCTAAGGCATGTGGGCATGCCACAAACAATATTCAGTATTGTTCAGCATGTTATAAATACTATGTAAATATTAGCAAAATGTATGCGTTGTTTTACAACCTGCCTTTTTTTTTTTTTCCTCAACGTTATGTTTTTGAGATTTCTCTGTGTTGATACATGGAACTCCAGTTTATTCATTTTAACGGTGAGTAGTATTTCTATGCACAAATATATCACAATTTGTTAATTTGTATTTGGATAATTTTTCAGTGTTGGAAATGGTGTCATAGTGAACAAAAAGAATGTATATATAGTTCTTTTTACACTGGTGTGAGTTTCTTCAGATCTGAGTTTTTCTGCTGGTGGATCATGAAAAGGTTACGGTGAGCTGCTCAGGCCAACACAAACAGGGCCTGGGGCAAGCCTCTGGCAGCCTTATCCACTTAACATGTGGTATTGTGCAAATGCCATCATTTTCTCTTTTTTAAAAACTTTTATTTCAGATTCGGGGTTCATGTGCAGGTTTTTTGCCACAAAGGGAAAAGGTTGTGAAACACCGTGCTGAAGAAGTGGTTCTCAATCTTAACATGTATCAGAATCAACTGGAGGGCTTATTAAAAAGACTGTTGAGTTTCACTCCCTGAATTTCTGATGCTGTACACCCAGAGTGAGGCCCAAGTGTTTGCGTTTTAACAAATCCCAAGTGGGGACCACCTTTGAGAGCCACTAAGGCATCTATCTAGGAGTTGATTTGCGGGTTCCAACTGATTATTCAAATACATTTTCATTATTGCAAATATTGTATTATAATTAGTATATCATGTAATAAATCAAGAATGTCATTTAAAAATAGAAGTGATAGGATTCAATAATCTACTAGCTTGGAATTTGCAAGCTTTTGTGTGAGAGAAAGATGGAGAGCATTTAATTATGTTCAGAAATAACTTCCCTATAATTGTAAATTCTGTGTTCCTTTTTGAGTGTGCAAACCGGGACAAGGACTTTAAAAAGATAATTATATGAGAAAAGCAGTCCTTCATTCTTTCCCCTCTTATCTTTATGGTGTAATCAATAGGTCTACCACCATTCACCAGGGAAGAAGAAGTAAAAAGGGAAATGTTAACAATTAGAACGTCGTCGGCTCTCAGCAAAAGTTGCAGAGTTATCAGAATGTGTCTTTGATGCACACCTCTTTTGGGTCAGTGTGTGTCTATTGAAGTTTACTCTCACTGCCGTCCCTCCCATTGCATGCTTTGGCTTCTGTGGACACCTGTGCCTTCAGAACTTTCCTTCCCCTTTCGTCTCCCCTTCTCAAAGGGCATCTGTTTCTCTCTCCTTGAAAATGTGATACTCCATTTATACCTTCAGTAAAAAGAGACCAATGAAATAAAATCTTTTGCAACCAACAATTCAGGTTGGTAGGGAGAATTGGTGCTGAAATGGACCTTCACTCCTACCTCCACCTCTAAAACACACCTGAAATGGATTCGGAGCTGGTGTGAAGTAGCACCTCCTCCACGGTTCCAGTCTTGTGAATGGTCTTGGTATCCTCCCTGTCAGAAAATGAGGGCTCCTTATCAGCTCCTGCTGTTCACACATCCCCCATGCACAGTCAGTCCCTGTTGACTTGAATCTGTTCACCTTCATCCACCCTGTCTCTGCCTCTGTTCAGATCACTGCACTTCTCATCTGGGTGATTGCAATGGCCTTCTAAATGTGCTCCATTCTTGTTCCCTTCCAGTCCATTCTTCACATAGTGGCCAGACTGACCTTTAAAAAATAAGAGCTAACTATGTCATTCCACTGCTAAAAATCTTCCCTAAGTGGCATCTCATTGCCCTCAAAGTTAAATCCACATCTTTCAACCCGACCTGACCTGGCCCTTGCCTGTCTCCAGCATCACTTTACATGGCACCCACCTTGTGCTGCTTTCCACCACGCACACCAGACTCCCCTACTTCTTTTTTCCTAAGGTATTGGATTCTCCTCTGTATCAAGCACAAGCCCTTGTCTTTACTTGACAAATTCTTTCCTCCCTCACTGGTTTGCTCTTCTCCTTGCTAACCTATACCCGTCCTTCAAGTGGAGCTTAAGCATCACTTCCACGGGGCTGTCTTCTGGGACCATCGTACCTCTACCATGCTGGCCTGGCTTTGCTCCCATGTTAAGAACAGCTCTACATCTCCCCTCCTTCTCGTGGCTCTCCTAATACTTCTAAGTATTTATTATTTGGTTTCCCTACTGGGCTATGAGCTTAATGAGGATGGGAATCCTTGCCCATTTATTCTTAGCATTGAATCCCCAAGACCTAAGATTGTGCCTAGGGGCCACTTGATAATTGTAATAAATATCTGTGGCTGGTTGATATAAATTATTGACTGCATTTTCACATATGGATTGCACACACATATGTATGCGTTTGAATTTGTCAAGATCATTTACTTGTAAACCCGTGTCAGTGTGCATGGTTTACAAACTCAACACGAATAAACTGGAGATCAAATTTGTGTGACCTACTTTTACGTTGTTTAACATAGAGCCACCCAGTTTGTCACTGAAGAATATACAGAAATATTTCATTAGCAAATCCTTCTATATATATTATTCTTGCCAGTAATGTTGCTACTCTCTCTGTGTGTGTATGTGTATGTTTGATAGAGAGAGAGACAGAGAGAGAAAGAGAGAGATGGTTTTTCTAGACCTACTAAAATTATTACATTTACAGTGTGCAAGATGAGATTTGAACTTGGAATCTATCTATCGGTCAGCAGGCTTGAAAAAGAAGATTCAACACTCAAGTCATGAAGTGTCTTTTAAAGAATATAATTTGTGACTCTATGGGAGAATAAGAATATAATGGTGAGCCTCTAGTTTCTAGGGCTAGAGTAAATAAATTCCTAAGTCTATAGGTTTATTTGAAGCAAATTTAATACGTGAAAACTTAGGGGCTTTTTTTCCATGAGCGATTCAAGAACAAAATTCAGGAGTCTGGATCTATAGCATCCAACTAATTTTTATTTTAAAAGTATGATTTATCTAAAAATTCATAAAATATAAAATATACGTGATAAGTCTAAAATCATGAAACTCTTAAAATAATTCTAATATCATACATTAAATAGTTTATTTATGAAGCATTTTCACAAGGTGAAATCCAAACTGGTCTAACTTCAGATACCAACCTTTGACCTTGGATGGACTCTAGGTTTAAAACCAGCTCTGCTTTGTATTAGTTGTGTGGCTTGGCAAGTTATTTAAACTTTCCTCATCTTAGTTTCCACATCTGGAAGAAGGGCATAGTATGTATCTTATCCAACTGCTGAGAGATTAAATGACATGAATTCTCCCTCAATACTGCCATGGCCTGTTGAGTGGCTTTGCAGCTTCTGTAAACTGTCCTCACCACAATAGCCAAAGTAAGCCTTTAAAAATCTGCCAGATCACCTTATTCCTCTGTTTAAAATCTTTCAGTGACTTCTCATTTTTGTCAGAGTAAAGCCCACCAGGGCCTTTGCAATGTGGTCTCTATAACCTCTCTGATCTCACATCCTATTCTCTCTGCTTCATCTGTCTCAGCTACACCAATCTCCCTGCCATTGCCTGGGCACACCAGGAATGCTCCTGCCATGGGCTCGGGGGTTCATGCTTTTACCTCTTTGAAATCTTTGTTTAGATGGCACCGTTGCAAAGAGGCCTGCTGAATATCCTTTACAAAATTGTAATTCCTTCCCCTCCCTCTCCCGCTTACCATTCTCTCTGTGTTCCTTTTTTTGTCACTTACTATTCGCTCTATTTTTATTGTTCATTTCCCTCAATTAGAATGTAAGCTTCCCAAGGGCAGGAATCATTGTTTGTTCACTGTTATATTTCAGACACCTAGAACGGTGCCTTGCAAATAGCATTCAGTAGATGTTTGTTGAGCAAATGAATTTTTAAAAAAGTAACTTAGTAAAACACCTAGCTATATATTGGCTATCACTAGATATTGAAAAAATGTTGGACAGTTTTATTGTTTATTTAATCAGAGGAAGGTATTTTGCATTGCTTTTTTATTTTTTGTGACAGGGTCTCACTTTGTCACCCAGGCTATGTGTAGTGGTGTGATCACTGCTCACTATAGCCTTAACCTCAACCTCTGGGGCTCACATGATTCTCCTACCTCAGCCGCTCCAGTAGCTGGAACTATGGGTATGAATCACCATGCCTGGCTAAGTGTTTCTGTGTTTTGTAGAGATGAGATTTCACTACGTTGTTCAGGCTGGTCTCAGACTGCTGGGCTCAATCTGATACTCCTTGGGAGTATAAATTCATTTGCAACTTTTTAAAATAAAAACATCTGAAGCAAATATGACAGAATGTCATTTTTAAATTTTGGGTGGTGGGTATGTAGGTGTTGCTATATTTTCCTTTGTATTGTTTTGTGTACTAAAGAAAAAGATTGAAGAAAAGAATACACTTAAAGCACTTAGCATGTTGTTGCCTGACCCACTGGAAGTGGTCAGTATGTGTTAGCAGTTGCTGCTATAATTGCTGTTATGTCCCTATTTAATTACCTCCCTGCAAAATCATATAGCCCTCAGCCTGCCTGACACCATCCCTGGCTGGACATTCCCTCTAAATTAGCTCTGCTGTCCTGCTTGACATGGAGGGATTTGAAGTTTCAAGCCAAACTTTTGTACTTAAATTCCTTGGTGATTATTTCCTTTTTTCTTTAGCTAAACTGTAGTTCAAAAGAGTACCTACTGAGAAACATTGTGTGCATAATTTAGGTAAATTGCTAGTAGAAGATTTATTTTAATTACTTTCAATATCTAAATTGTGCCAGAACTTTTAAATAGACTCAATTTCACATCCCCTGTGGAAAAGTAGATGCATCTTTCTAATCTTGGTTACTCTAGGGCAAGATGTATTAGCCACCCAGATTGATCTTCCTTCTCTGTAGGCAGGTGGAGTAGGGAGAGTGGGCTGTCCACCTGATGGTGGGGAACAGGAAATCTCCAGCCCTTGAGCTTGGTTCTGCTTCGGAGAGAGGGTGAGTGTGTGTGTGTGTGTGTGTGTGCTCGATTTCTGAAGAGAGTTAATTATTCTGGAAACAGTAACTTCCTCTCAGATGCCCTCCTGGGCAGCTGCTGTTGGCAGTATCTGGTGAGCTCTGAGCTTCCAATCCACAGATGCCCCCGCTTCATCGGAGAGCCAGCTCAGTGCTGCTGACAGGGCCCCTTCCTCTGCTTACCTCTCCCTTCTGAGCAAGTGATTAGGCAAGACTTGAGAAAATTAGGTCCTAAGAAGAGGTTTTAAAAATATGGAACTTGTGTGAAAAGGGTAAAATAAATCAAGTCTGTCTTTGGTATTCTCCAGCTCCCCCTTTAGGACTCCTGTCCCCCTAATCTCTAGAAACCTCTTGGCCACTGTTCTTCCAGAAGTCCATTCCCTTACCATGGCCCTGGCTACCCAAGCATCTCCTGCAGGTGACTCCAGAGCCAACTATCTGCAAAGGGTTTTATCTTTAAAATTCTTTTTCCGTTTCTTGTTAAAACCTTATCACCCATTGCACCTCCCCACTTCATCTTAATCAAAACCATGACCCCTTGGCCCTTGCCATTTCTTTGCTCTTCTGTCTAGATATATAGCCCATTTCCTTTCTCTCTGGTGCTCTACTTGGCCCAGTTCAAATGCCAACCTGTTGCAATCCTGTTACTTACCCTGCAGACAGGTATTTTTCCCTGTCTCTGCTCTGCAGGCCCTTTGTACTGTTAAAGTATTCCCTGGCAGACAGAAAATGGAAACTCTGAGGCTAACTGAGGCTCTCAAAGTTAAAACAGAACCAGGTGGTCCTAGCTGGGGGAAGGAACGGTAATTGTGTTCTCAGAAAGATGAGTATCACAGGACTGCTCTTTCTACAATCAAGCTAAACCAGTTCCTGTTGTTAGTGCCAGGATGAACGGTGGCCCAATCCCCCTTCCTCTCACCAGAAAGAAACATCTGCCAAGACTCCTGGTTTTGGGTTTGGAAACCAAACAGAACTCAGTCATAGCTCAACCAGTCAGAGCTCCTTTGACTCGACTGGATGAAACAGGGCTCAGCTGTATTGATCAATCAAAACTCAGCTGCACCAGCCAACCAGAACTAAGCTAGTTTCTATCATTCATTTGCATAAACCAACCTGACTGGAAACCTGGGTAGGAGGTTTTGCTGTGAAACATAACACTCTCTTTGTTCTCCAGAACATAACTTCATTTTACACAGTGGGCTGTATCTCTCTGATTTCCAAGCTGTTCACTGGAATAAAGTCCCTTTCCTCCATATTCCTCTAGAGAACTTTTGTTCATAGAACATAATCTCTGTCAGCATATCTCATACATTGTATTATAATTGCCTGTTGGTACATTTATCTTCCTCTTAAATGGTAGAGAATACATTTTGTTAATTTGTGTTTCCCCAAATAGCATAGCGTCTGATCATCGGCACTAAGTGAATGAATGAATTAATGAGTGAATGGAAACTTCCATTTTATCAGTACAAGGAAGACACTGATAAATTTTGAGTTGAGGTGATGATGATTTGTGGGAGCCCATATGTCATATATTTCAGCCTTTCTCTGCCTAAACGTTACCCTGCACCAGCATTGTAAAGGAAGTAAAACGAAGCACCTCAGCCTCCTCTCTCCTACGGATGCAACCCTGCCCTGAAACCTGCTGATCCCAGCCCACTGTCTATGCCCCATTTTGTTCCTCTGCTTTTGGGACTGGTCCTTGATTCAGGGAACTTAAGAAGAGCCTCATTGCAACTTTATGCTCTGGATAATTTACCCCCTCCTTGCCTGACCACAGACATGCTAATTACTATCATTTAAAGGAACTACTTTCATTTATTGTTAATCACTATAAAACTCGAATTCAATGTGTTTGCCATTATTTATTTCTCATACATGAATTGAATACCTGCTATCAACCACTATGCTACATATTGGAGATACAAGGATTGGACTTACCTGTCAGATTAGTTGTATCTTTTTGCTTTAAACTGGGACATTTTTCTATTCATGTACTGTTTGTTTTTCCCATTTTCTTCCTCATGTAGCATGTTAGACGCTCGTAGCTTTAAGAAAGAGACATTTTGATTCCCCATCCAAAGGAAAGAAGGTAGGCTTGAAAGGTGAGAAGCAGAATGAGTTTGTGTGGTATCTTGGGACCAAGCTCCCAACACCACTTTTGATCTTCCCATTCTGGGGTTAGAAAACTGGGCCTTGCTTTGGACAATCCTCAGTGGGTTCATCACTGTCTTTATTTACATTATAAATTTGGGTAGCCAGTCTCTCTTTTTTTTTTTTTTTTTTTTTTTCCACAAGGAATACAGAAGTAACTTGCAGGACAGTTATCTTCTATGTAGCTATAATTCTTCAGTCAGTGGGATATGGCTACGCTAGTTTTACTCTTATAGAGCATGAAATAATTGTGCTTGAGAGAAAATGAGACAATTCTGTAGTTTCACGTTGGTAGCTGAATAGGAAACGTAGTCAGTGGAAATTTGGATGGGCATTTGTGGCATCTGAGCGTAAATTCCTTGCTGGGCACTGTCCAGAGTGATAGAGGTCTTCCAGTGCGGTGACCATGAGAATGTGTCTCTCAGATTTCAGAATGTAATAAACAGACAAACCAAACAGCTCTGCTCTGAAATCCATCACCAATGCTGCCCATGAACTCTTCTTGGCAGGCGACTCAGCATGGCAGGGAGACTAAAGCAGCCCATTCGTGGAGATACAGGACTCCTCTATAGTCTTGCAAAATTTTCCTTAGACCTAGACGAGAGTATCCCTCCTCCCCCACCCATCTCCCCTCCTTCCCTCCTTCCCTCTCCCCCTTCCTCCCCTTTCTCCCCTTCTTCCAGTTCTTCCCTCCCTCCCCAACCTCCCTTCCTCCCTTCCCTCCTTTCCCTCCCTTCCCTCCTTTCCCTGCATTTCCCAGCCTCCACTGGCTTTCTCCTCATTTCCTCCCACAGGAGTTTCCCCAAATAAATTAGTCTACTGGGACTACCACAACAAATACCACAGACTCAGTGGCTTAAGGAACTGAAATTTGTTTTCCCAAAACTCTGGATATTAAAAGCCTGAGATCAAGGTGTTGGCTGGGTTGTTTTTTCTGAGGCCTCCCTCTTTGGCTTTTAGATAGCTCTTTTCTTCCCGTGTCTTTAGTTAGTCTTCTGTCTGTGTCTGTGTCCTAATTTCCTGTTCTTAGAAGAGCACCAGTCCTATTGGACTGGGCCCATCATAATGACTGCATTTTAACTTAGAGGTCCTTTAACCTTTCTAAAGACCTTGTCACTAAATGCAGCCACATTCTGAGCTACTGGAGGTTGGGACTTCAACATACAAATGTTTAGTGCATCCCATAACACCTACTAAACTTCTTTCATGTTTAATCCTGTATTAACCTTTAGTTTTTAGAGGAAGTGGGCCAATACACCCAGCCTCCCTTATGGGTCCCTCTGATTTCAGATTGCAGTGCTTTGAGTTTGCTAAGCCTCAGACACAACTGTGGGGTGAGTGCTCTCTTTGACCTCCTATCTGTTTTGAAGGGTTCCCAAAGTCTTTAGCTTTAACTTTGTCTTTCATACATTTCACTTTATATGCTATAATAAGTTTTGCTATGGTTACCATGATTAAATGAATTTACTATCCACTGTCATTATTTCTAGTTGTTAGTTGGTCAAATATAGCCATTGTTTTATTAGGTTCACACCAAGAAGATAAAGAAATATTTACCACTCCATTTTAGCAGATTATAATATAAAGTTTTGTGTGTCATCCACTGGTGGCAATTTTCTTTTTCCATTTTTACAATGGATTATGTTTATTATTTAAGTTTTATAGGTAGCTTTCTGGCTTCTGAATTTATTTGCTCTTTCTTTTAACTGACAGTCAAGATAAGAATACATATTATTGTAGGTAAATAAATTTAAAAAATAGTCTTTTTAAGTTCTTTATATGAGTTCACTCAAAGCTTATGATAATGTAATGAGCACATTAATATGACATAAAGAGTTCTTTAAGATCTTAAAATATCTTCTGTGTCAGAGAAAACAATTTTTCTGCCTGGACTGGAATGTCCTTTCACCAAATTTATATCCTATATTTTCTTTAAGGCTAAGTTCAAAGCTCACTTTCTTCACGTTGGTTTCTTACTTTGGTCCATCCTCTCCTCTCGTATTTTTCTATAAATCATGTGTACCATAACTTTCTTATGTAATGTCTTATATTTTTCTTCGGTGGCTTCAGGTGTGTGTACAAACTCTGGTCCCCAGAGCTAGACTATCAATTTCCAGGCATATCTTGTTATGTTATTTAGATGCTAAGGGAAAAAATAAAAGGAGTATAAGATACGGTTCCTGTCAATGGCTCCTTTAATGTTGGAAATTGTAAGCAGCAAATTTTGAGGCTCAACTGACAGAAAACAACATTCAGCATGCAAATCAAGTGCAATTTATAATAAAAATTAGTGATAGATATGTATACTGCCATACGAATTATTTTGCATCTGGTAATAGTCAAAAGTGGTACATGTATTTCATATGTAACTGTAATTGGCATTTCTTTTACATCGTCAAACCATGTTTTCAGTTTTTCTTCATTAATTCTGAGGTATATATTAAAAGCATCCGAGTTGGCAGTTTTTTCCTGACGCTATATATAGTGTAACTAAACACACACACACACACACACACACACACACACGGATGCGCATGCACGCACATGCACATGTCTGGAATTCAGCATCTGACTAGCTATGACTCCTTGTGATCCTGCGTTCTGCAGGGCTGAGATATCTCCGCTATGGTTTGTGGTTCTGCAGTCTCCTCTTTTCCCCTCTTTGTCCTCTGATTTAAAAGGTCCTCATAGCCCCCACTCCTTGCTCCTTCTATCCTCCTTTGAAATTGCGAGACAGCAAAACTTTGGGGTTTGCAGCCTGGGCTGATGGATGCAGCAGGATGGTAATACTTTGAGAGAAAGGAAGCAGATGAGTGTCCAGAATGCCAGGTAAGTTGTGGCATAAAGTGGGGGCAAGAACAGAGCAAGAGGGACCAGCATGTCACAGTCTTTGGTCAGACAGGAAAGAAGTGAGGTTGGGGGAAGGAGAGGCTCAGACAGGTGAGAGACCTGGGCTCTACCTTGGTGACAGTAGCTTGGAAATTTCCTCCAAGTCTACTGGGCTTGGAGCAAGTCCTGGGAGGCAAATTGAGGATTCCAGAAGCCTTGTGTATTCACCCAAGCAAGGGTTTGTTCTCTGGAATTCATGGACATGGCTTCAGCCTCAGAGATATATGAGTTCCTGGAAGATTTTGGATAGGATTGTATATATTTTTTTCCTAGTGAGAAGATCTATACTCTTAGCAAAGGGATCTATGATTCAAACATTGGTTAAAAAGCATTTCACCATCACATAAAATGATTTTCTTAAATCAGTTTTTTGAGCTGATTATGTGGGAGGAAGTGTGGGGCTGAGCAAAGGCACTGAGAGAAGCTGAGTGGTAAGCAGTATTCTGTCTCTCTGGCTTTTATCCTTCTGTTTGTCTATTTTAAATTAAAAGTGAGGAAAATTAAAAGGAAAGGTAAATGTGAGTCATTAAAGAGAATCAGGAGCAAGATTAAGATGACTATAAAACCTGTTTATTTGCTTAGGGTAGGTCATAAATTTGGCTCTAACCAAAAAGAGAAACCTGGTTAATTTCTCTTGCCATAGGATCCAGAAGAAAAGACAGAACAATTGCTTTGGGAAAAGTCTGTCCTTAGTACCAAAACCAGACAGTGCTCTCTCCCCAGAATCATAATGAAGGGCACTCTGTGCAGTGTAACAAGCAGTGTCCTTACAATCTCCTAGCCCCAGGCCCATGGTCAAACCCCACAGACTTGGCTCTATGATTGACCAAACCAAATGGCAACTTTCAAAGTAGCAACTCAATACAAGCAATCCTATTAGGGCCAATACTATGGAGATCCAAGGGTGGGGATCTGCTGCTCTTCCTTGCAGAATGGGCATTAGAGTTTTGAGTATTTGGGCAATATATATGTGCTCTAGGCAGGCTATCAAATACAAAGGATTCCTTCCACCTAGTTGAGGATACAGATTGGGTAGCCATGAGTTTGCATTAAAATAGGTAGGAATTGAACAATGAGAACACTTCCACACAGGAAGGGGAACATCACACACCGGGGCTTCTTGTGGGGTAGGGGGAGGGGAGAGGGATAGCATTAGGAGATATACCTAATGTAAATGACAAGTTAATGGGTGCGGCACACCAACATGGCACATGTATACATATGTAAAAAACCTGCACGTTGTGCACATGTACCCTAGAACTTAAAGTATGATAATAAAAAAAATTGTGGATTCTGTGTTAATACTCATGTGCCTTAACAATAATGCTGGAGAAAGGGTAGATATCCTTGCAGGAAAACTGAAGAGTTTTTGTTAGGATATGTGCCTGAACAGAAAGATACCCCACTTCCATTAAGAAGGGTACAAGGCAGATTTACTAGTTGTATCATAAGCAGATTCCTTAACTCCTCTATACCTCAGTTTTTTTTTTTTAATATGGTAGGTATAAGAATTAGAAATGCACTTATATCAATTGAGTGAAATAAAGTGTAGAACACTGGACAACTGATAGTTATGACTTGTTAATCAATTATTCACAAGAAAGCCAACTGGAATTAGCTTAACAAATATACTTGTCCAAATCTCAAAGGGCTTCATAATCTTTGATGTGAGTGACACACAATAATACTGATAAATGTAGAGCAAACCAGTAGTTTGTAATTAAAAGCCCAAATATTGGGGGCAAGTAACAGCGGAAGTCAGAAGAGAGAAATACTTGTCATATTGTCAGGGAATGCTTGGTGGAAGGTGTGACATGTAGAATTAGAAGAGGGAGAGGCTCAAGAGGAGAACAGAGTGAAAAAAGCCGTCTGAGAGGGAAGCAGTATGGGGATGGGAGCCTGTGTGGCTCCTCTATGGGAAGAATTAACTAATGTTTTTAATAGGTCCCTCTAGGCATGATGAAATCTTTGGGGATTAAGAAACATCACAGATTCCCATGATGTCAAAAGGCAGCTTGTAAATTACCACACCATTGACTGATTTCTCACACTATATAGACTCCGATGCTTATCAATGTGCTGAAGGTGGAAGATGAAGAGGAAGCTGCCCCTGCCTTTTGAGGAGCTCAGTGTTTAGTTAGAGATAAAAGCTGAGAAACAAGTAATAACCCTGGGGAGAGTGGAATTGGGAAGAGAGTACTGTAGCTGGGTGCTGCAAGTGGCCGAAGTGGATGTGGGAGAGCAGTCAGTTGAAGTCCAGCCAAGTGTCCAACCAATCAAACAACCCAGTCAATCACTTGGTTAATTTATGCACACTACACAGACCTGAGTAAATGTTTCAGGAAATTGACTGGCTGTTTGAGTGAATCAACCTAATCAAGTGTTTGCTGGCACTGTATAGACCCAGCCTTAACAATGCAAATATCACTGTAATCTCTTGCCTTTGAAATGATTCTGTGGTGTGTTCCAGGGGATCTGGGCTAGTGGTCTTGTCACGTTTTAACATTCTGCCCCATAGTGGGAAAAGAAGTGTTTTTTATGGAGTATCATTTATTGTCTAAAATACAGCTCTGCAAATATTTTCAAATATTTCCAACATTGGCATTATTTCAGTGATACAAAGATGTATTTGAATCTCTTTTTAAAGACTAAAGTTCTTTTTCTGGCCATTTACTGGCAACCAATCTAAACTGAGCTGCTTTCGTTTATGACCATGCTCACTTTCCTAGTTTTTAAAAATATTTGCTTTTAAAGCTTTACAGATATTTTTTTTTCATGCCCACCCCAACCAATCACTTTTGAAATGGCTTGAGTGAAAGTTCAGAGTTTTATGAGCTTTCCTACAGTAGTGCTATTTTTGGGAAGGAAAGAATGATATTTAGTTCTTTTCTTTCCTAAAAAACCAATTTTGTCTCCATGATCTACTCTACAACAATGTTCAGAGTTATTTGAGGGATAAAGTGAGTACAGTTTTGCTTTTATCCCCTGGAGCTTGTACTGGTGAAAACACTGAATTTGTGCAAGGTCAGGGATGTACCTCTGTGACATAGATTGTATAACCAATGTTGTAATCTGACTCTGCAGCCTCTTAGTCTTAACTTTAGTCAACAACAAGCACAAAGATAAACTTTGCCATTTAAGTGTGGGTATGAAGAGGGAAAAGGGAAGGAACAGGGAGAATAAGGTTAGTATAGCAGAGCAGAGCAACTGTGGTTTTTTGTACAGTAGATTAGCTACTTTACCTCTTAAGCTTATTTTGGGCCAGTGTACGTGTAGTACAGATAATGAGGTCTGTAATATGGGCTTTTATCCTACTGTCTATAGTCATTTGATCTGTTCAAGGGTCATAAACTCAAATGCCTATAGTGGTTGGTCCAAGCTACATAAACATATCATAACAGGCCAGCTGTAACACAATAGGGAATAGTGTTGCCAATGGCAAACTGGAGACTGTCCATGAATTTGTGTAAGACAATTAAGGCTTTTCTGCACACTGAATTTGGCCACTTAGCATGGTTGGTTTGCAACTCCTAAATTTAAAGTACATGAGAAGAAAATATATTTATACGGAACTGATAGAGATGTGCCAATTAATTATGCAGTGGTATCACTGTGTAGTTTGTCTTGTGTGTCCTTCTCCAATTTGATAAACAGGATAAAGAAACAGTGGATGGGGACATTCCATCTTGGGGGAGATTCCGAATTTTCATTCCTTCAGAAAATTATTCCATTAGAGCATGACAATGAATCTTCCTAGCTTTAACTCTTGTGGTATGTCTTCTGGACAGCATAATTTGTGATGCACAGTTAGTGCTTATGGGGAAATAATTGAAGAGATTAATAGCGATGTGTTTACACATGTGATTTTTGCTTTCATTATTAATGGAGTCTATTCTTTTTAATGTATGTGTCCAGAATTTATATGAGGGTGATTATTTTCTATACCTCTTAAAACATAGGAGTTGTGATTTAATACTTAGGAAAATCCCTTCTATCTAAAGGTTTGTGGGAGAAGTGTGTATAGTGTTTTGCATAATCAATAGAAAGCCATGATGAGGTACATGAGATTTGGAGACAGAACCCAGCTTCCCAGGTTTGAATTCTGGTTCTAACATACATGATTTCTATAACTTTGAGCAAACTACTTAACCTTTTAAATCTTCAGTTTTCTCATCTGTAAAATAAAGTTTTTGTAAGGCTTAAATGAAGTGGTACAGGTAAAATGAACTGATCAATTCATGGTGCATAGGTGCTCAATAAACGTTTAGATATTTCTACTACTTACAATTATAATTAATATTACTACTAGAGATATAGGTGTTCAAATCTGACGTAGGGCCATGGAGATTATTTAGAGTAAGTCTGAAGAATAATGTAAGGCTTGTAATATACAATGTTAGGAAAAACTTTAAAAAAATTAAAAGTTGAAGATTTTTAGGCTGGAGAAATGAAGCCAAAGAAAGAGAATATTGCTATTCAATCTGATTAAAGCATATGTTACTTAGGTCTATAGACCAAAAAATTAGAAGTTAACATAGAGGAAGATTTTTATAATTTTTAAGTGGAGAAAACATTGTAAATAAAGTTAAAAAAATAAAGCAACAGACCAGGAGACAAAAATCACATCTGAAAAAATTCTTGTCACTATGCTCAAGAAAATATTATTAAAACAAGAACCATGTTTGAAAAAGAAAAGAAAAAAAAAAAAGGAAAGCAACGAAAGGCCTCAGGGTAGTTTCTGGAGAGCCACTGATTAAGGATATATAGAATGGCCTTTGGGATAAGTTTTAGATAGAAGCTTTTCTCTCTAGATTGTAAGGCAAAAGATGCTTTTCAAGTCAGCATTTAGTAGAAATAACAACAACAAAAAGCAAAAATAAAATTTAAAAATAGAAAACTTTTATCCTTCTTATCTTATAGAAAAAAACCACAAGCTCTTAGCCATCCCCTCTTGTACCCAAATCTGGAGGAGATCCATACTGGGGAGAGCTGGAGTTCTGCTAAGGGAATGGATGATTTGAGGGCTAAGTGGTCTTTTATATTTTCTTAAATTTCCTATGTTCATGCATAGTTAAAGGTTTGGGCTATTTATCCCTGGTGGGAATTAAGATTGCTATTGATTTTTTAAGTACCCCAAATTGAGGCAGTAAATGAACCTTTACAAAGTATAAGGCTTCAATTTTCTGTAAGGAGCAGAGCATTGCTAGAAAGATGGTTGGAACAGTCTTCTTTGGTGGTAAACTGCACAATTTGTGTGTCCCAGGAGTACGGCCTGACGGGGGTGGGGAGGGATGGGCAAAAAGAGCTCACTCCTCTGAAATGCTGCTAGAGGCCAGTCACTCCACCAGTGAAAGTAAGTTGAATGTGACAGTGTCATGGAACAGGAGTCCTGAGGGAAATAGTGATGCACAATTACAGGAAACGCTAAACTAGAAAGTGTGAGAGCGATTGGAGCATGTCTGTGAGGATTAAGTTCCTAGGATAAACACAGTGGTGTCATCGGGGCTCACAAAGAGAACAAACTGTAGCTCTGAAAAGTGCTGAACCATGAAATATATTTTAAATCTACATTTGGAATAAGAGGAATCACAAAAGAATAGGTTCACTGCTTGGACATGATGGTGTAATAGGATAGATATGGAGAAAAGAAAGACCAATTCACATCTTCATTTACTTCTATATTTTGCTTTCTAGAAGAGCTAATAATCTTCAGATTGGGACAGGGGAGGACAAGAAATATGAATATGAACAACGAATTAATTCCTAAGATAGATGAGGAGAAAATAGAAGGTCTAGGCACTGTCACTGCCCCAGGCACAGATGTAGAACTTCTTAGGTATTAAAGGAATGTGAAGATTTGCCCCTGGAAATGGTGGAGTTCTACAGGCACTTAAGGAGCTTAAGAAGAATCTGAAGATGGAGAGATATTGAGATTTTCAACAATGGTACAAAGATTTTTGCAAGTTCAGAACAACAGTATTGATGTTAGGATACTTTGTAGTGCTTTAGCAGATAACTGAATGATTTTTTATGAAATAAGTGAGCTATATGCATATATTACACTAACATAAACATACCTTTGAGAATAAGGTGATCTTATTAATTTGTTGATGTACTGTGTTTTTATTTCAACAGAATATTTCTTAAAAGCTTTAGGGTTTATAACAGAGAGAGAGATACAATAAGAATGTGAACTTCATGAGGGCACCATTAGATGGATTTAGGTGGATTTGCAGTGGGAGGGGCAGCCATGCTCAAAAAGGGCCAATCCAGGTGGAGGTCTCTGGAACATTTCAGGGCTCTTCATTGGCTCCATTCTCTTCAGGTCATTGAAAATAAATAGTTTTTAAAAAGTAGTGTAAGTGGAGATATAGAAAAATATGTCAAATTTGCAGATAATGACAAATTAAATATTTCAATATGACATTAACATTTAAAGCCTCTAGATACTGAAACAAGAGGGGAAAAAACAAAAGGAATAAATGTAGTGGAGCTAAGTATAAGATTCAGCATTTATATTTCAAGAAGTGACTTGAACCAATACAGGATGTGGAGGTCTGATCTGACAGTAGTCTACATAAAGAAAACCTGGGGTTTGTGTTGACCACACAGTTGGCTTGATGTGAACCAACTGTGTGGTTCCTCTGCTGAAGAAATTAATCCTATATAATGTAAGTGTAACCTGCATTAACAGAAGAGGATTGTCCATCTCTTAGGAAGTTATAGTCCACTGCTCTTCACTGGTAGACCACATCTTAAAAGTAATATTAATGCTTCAGAGAGGGTCAGCCAAGACAGTCAGTGGGTCTGGAAACCATGTAACATTAGAAGTCTGGGGAAGAAGAAGAGTCAGGGGCATCCTTTCTATCCAAGAATATTTAAAAGGGATGTCATGCAGGAAAAAAGTAGTTTTCCTATTGTGAAGTTGGCAGATATAGGATAAATAGATGCACATTTTAACTAAATAGACACAAGATTCTTTTTATTTTGAACTACTAGTGCTATTCAGCATGTTATGGGTTTCATTAGGATGTAGTTAATTCCCTGGTTTAGAAATGTTCCAAATAGAATTCATTTAACCGATCCTTAATGAGTACCTATTATGTGTCAGACACTGTTCTAGGTGCTGAGGGTAGACTGAGATGGTGAAGATTAAGAAAAGAATGAGTTGACATAAACGGAGAGTAAACTGATACATATCAATGGCATTTCCCCCATTAGTCCTAGAACTGGGACTTTGGTGCAAAGCTGAGGACCAGAAAATTAAGTGCCCCTTTTTCTAAGTTGAAGGTGTTACTGGCCCCTGGAATAGGGGCCCCTGGAATACTCTCGAAGTACTTATTGAGAGGCACTTGGTAAGAACCAACCTTACCACTAAACCCACCTGCACCAGTCAGTATAAGAAGACTGGGAGGAGTGAACCTTCTGGGGAGTGCTTTTTCAGAGCTGAGCTATCCTCTTTTCTCCCATGAGGGAGAAGACCTCAGGTGTTAGAGCAGCTCCACTTGCAGGCATCTGGGGAGTGGCCAAGGTGCAGGAGCTGTACCAAGGTGTAGGAGCAGGAGTTTGAAGTGTTCAACTTGAGGAAAGGCAAAAGTATCATGGTTACCCCCCTGGAAGGGTAGCAGAGAGGGTGCTGCCTTCAGAAAACCCCACTCCTCACCTGGGCAGATTTCCTAGTCAAGACTATACTGACTCAGCATAAAACTTTGAACACTTTTTATTTGCCAGGCACATAAAAAGAATCTCTTGAGTGTTGATAATGGGGGAGGCTGTGTGTATGTTGTATGGTGAGGTTGGGGGGCAGAGGGCATATAAGAACTCTATACTTTTTGCTCAATTGTGCTGTAAAACTAAAACTCTAAAAAATAAAGTCTATTAAAAATGGAACTTTATCTAACAAGGAGGCTCCCTATCTCTCAGACTGGCAAACTGGATAAAGAGTCAAGACCTATTGGTGTGCTGTATTCAGGAGACCCATCTCAAATGAAAAGACAAACATAGGCCCAAAATAAAGGGATGGAGGAAGATCTACCAAGCAAATGGAAAGCAAAAAAAACAAAACAAACAAACAAACAAAAAAACCAAAACAACAACAACAACAACAACAAAAAACCAGGAGTTGCAATCCTGGTCTCTGATAAAACAGACTTTAAACCAACACAGATCAAAAGAGGCAAAGAAGGGCATTACGTAATGGTAAAGTGATCCATTCAACAAGAAGAGCTAACTATCCTAAATATATATGCACCCAATACAGGAGCACCCAGATTCATAAAGCAAGTCCTTAGAGACCAACAAAGAGACTTAGACT
>NW_012105364.1:8046619-8047337 GCF_000951045.1 Mandrillus leucophaeus
ATACTACAAGGCTACAGTAACCAAAACAGCATGGTACTGGTATCAAAACAGATATATAGACCAATGGAACAGAACAGAGGCCTCAGAAATAACACTACACATCTACAACCATCTGATCTGTGACAAACCTGACAAAAACAAACAATGGGGAAAGGATTCCCTATTTAATAAATGGTGCTGGGAAAACTAGCTAGCCATATGTAGAAAGCTGAAACTGGATTCCTTCCTTACACCTTATACAAAAATTAACTCAAGATGGATTAAAGTCTTAAATGTAAGACCTAAAAACCATAAAAACCCCATAAGAAAACCTAGACAATACCATTCAGGACATAGGCATGGGCAAAGACTTCTCAAACACCAAAAGCAATGGCAACAAAAGCCAAAATTGACAAATGGTATCTAATTAAACTAAAGAGCTTCTGCACAGCAAAAGAAACTATCACCAGAGTGAACAGGCAACCTACAGAATGGGAGAAAATTTTTTCAATACACCCATCTGACAAAGGGCTAATATCCAGAATCTACAAAGAACTTAAACAAATTTACAAGAAAAAAAAAGCCCATCAAAAATTGGGCAAAGGATATGAACAGACATTTCTCAAAAGAAGACATTTATGCAGTCAACAGACATATAAAAAAATGCTCATCATCACTGGTCATCAGAGAAAGGCAAATCAAAACCACAATGAGATACCATATCACACCAGTTAGAATG
>NW_012105364.1:8050382-8052795 GCF_000951045.1 Mandrillus leucophaeus
GAAGAGCTAACTATCCTAAATATATATGCACCCAATACAGGAGCACCCAGATTCATAAAGCAAGTCCTTAGAGACCAACAAAGAGACTTAGACTTCCACACTATAATAATGGGAAACTTTAACACTCCACTGTCAATATTAGACAGATCAATGAGACAGAAAATCAACAAGGATATCCAGGACTTGAACTCAGCTTCTTAACCAAGCATACGTAATAGACATCTACAGACCTCTCCACCTCAAATCAACAGAATATACATTCTCAGCACCACATCGCACTTATTCTAAAATTGGCCACATAATTGGAGGTAAAGCTCCTCAGTAAATGCAAAAGAAGAGAAATCACAACAAACTGTCTCTCAGACCACAGTGCAATCAAATTAGAACTCAGGATTAAGAAACTCACTCAAAACCACACAGATACATGGAAACTGGACACCTGCTCCAGAATGACTACTGGGTAAATCATGAAATGAAGGCAGAAATAAAGATGTTCTTTGAAACTAATGAGAACAAAGATACAACGTACCCGAATCTCTAGGACATATTTAAAGCAGTGTGTAGAGGGAAATTTATAGCACTAAATGCCCACAAGAGAAGGCAGGAAAGATCTAAAATTGACACTCTAACATCACAGTTAAAAGAACTAGAGAAGCAAGAGCAAACAAATTCAAAATCTAGCAGAAGACAAGAAATAACTAAGATCAGAGCAGAACTGAAGGAGATAGAGACACAAGAAAATGCTTCAAAAAAATCAATGAATCCAGGAGCTGGTTTTTTGAAAAGATCACAAAATGGATAGACCGCTAGCAAGACTAATAAAGAAGAAAACAGAGAAGAATCAAGTAGGTGCAATAAAAAATGATAAAGGGGATATCACCACTGATCCCACAGAAATACAAACTACCATCAGAGAATACTATAAACACCTCTATCCAAATAAACTAGAAAATCTAGAAGAAATGGATAAATTCCTGGACACATACACCCTCCCAAGACTAAACCAGGAAGAAGTTGGGTCTCTGAATAGACCAATAACAAGTTCTGAAATTGAGGCAATAATTAATAGCCTACCAACCGAAAAAAAGTCCAGGACCAGACAGATTCACAGCTGAATTCTACCAGAGGTACAAAGAGGAGCTGGTACCACTCCTTCTGAAACTATTCCAATCAATAGAAAAAGAGGGAATCCTCCCTCACTCATTTTATGAGGCCAGCATCATCCTGATACCAAAACCTGGCAGAGACACAACAAAAAAAGAGAATTTTAGGCCGATATCCCTGATGAACATTGATGCGAAAATCCTTAATAAAATACTGGCATTCACAAATCAATAAATATAGTCTATCACATAAACATAACCAATGACAAAAACCACATGATTATCTCAATAGATGCAGAAAAGGCCTTCGACAAAATTATACAGCCTTTTATGCTAAAAACTCTCAATAAACTAGCTATTGAGGTAACATATCTCAAAATAATAAGAGCTATTTATGACAAACCCACAGCCAATATTGTGAATGGGCAAAAACTGGAAGTATTCCCTTTGAAAACTGGCACAAGACAAGGATGATCTCTCTTACCACTCCTATTCAGCATAGTGTTGGAAGTTTCTGGCCAGAGCAATCAGGCAAGAGAAAGAAATAAAGGGTATTCAATTAGGAAAAGAGGAAGTTAAATTGTCTCTGTAGATTGATTTGTGAATGTTGAACCAGCCTTGCATCCCAGGGATGAAGCCAACTTGATCATGGTGGATAAGCTTTTTGATGTGCTGCTGGATTCAGTTTGCCAGTATTTTATTAAGGATTTTTACATCGATGTTCATTGGGGATATTGGCCTAAAATTCTCTTTTTTTGTTGTGTCTCTGTTTGTATACTTAGAAAACCCCATCATCTCAGCCCAAAATATCTTTAAGCTGATACACAACTTCAGCAAAATCTCAGGATACAAAATCAATGTGTAAAAATCACAAGCATTCCTATACACCAATAACAGACAGCCAAATCATGAGTGAACTCCCATTCACAATTGCTTCAAAGAGAATAAAATACTTAGGAATCCAGCTTACAAGGAATGTGAAGGGTCTCTTCAATGAGAATTACCACTGCTCAATGAAATAAGAGAGGACACAAACAAATGGAGGAACATTCCATGCTCATAGATAGGAAGAATCAATATTGTGAAAATGACCATACTGCCCAAGGTAATTTATAGATTCAATGATATCCCCATCAAGCTACCACTGACTTTCTTCAGAGAATTGTAAAAAACTACTTTAAATTTCATATGGAACCAAAAAAGAACCTGCATTGCCAAGACAATCCTAAGCAAAAAGAACAAAGCTGGAGGCATCATGCTACCTGACTTCAAACTATACTACAAGGCTACAGTAACCAAAACAGCATGGT
>NW_012105364.1:8053569-8090540 GCF_000951045.1 Mandrillus leucophaeus
AGGTGCTGGAGAGGATGTGGAGAAATAGGAATGCTTTTACACTGTTGGTGGGAGTATAAATTAGTTCAACCATTGTGGAAGAGAGTGTGGCGATTCCTTATGGATCTAGAACTAGAAATACCATTTGACCCAGCCATCCCATTATTGGGTATATACCCAAAGGATTATAAATCATTCTAGTATAAAGACACATGCACATGTATGGTTATTGTGGCACTATTCACAATAGCAAAGACTTGGGACCAACCCAAATGCCCATCAGTGATAGACTGGAAAAAGAAAATGTGGCACATATACACCATAGAATACTATGCAGCCATATAAAAGGATGAGTTCATGTCCTTTGCAGGGACGTGGATGGAGCTGGAAACCATGATTCTCAGCAAAATATTACAAGGACAGAAAACCAAACACCACATTTTCTCACTCATAAGTGGGAGTTGAACAATGAGAACACAAGGACACAGGGAGGAGAACATCAGGGAGGAGAACATCACACACCTGGGCCTGTCTGGGGTTAGGGGGTTGGGGGAGGGATAATGTTAGGAGAAATATCTAATATAAATGATGAGTTGATGGGTGCAGCAAACCAACATGGCACATGTATACCTATGTAACAAACCTGCACGTTGTGCACATGTACCCTAGAACTTAAAGTATGTACATATTAAAAAAAAATCACCTAGAAATGATATGATTGTAATTGTTAAAGTAGCTCTAGCTGCTTCTACTGAGAGCAAGCCTAGCTCCTGTATTTTTCAGAATTGCAAAGATTTAACTAATAGAGACAATAGAGCTTGCTTTTGACCAGCTCCCTTGTGGACTGTCTCTGGACAGGATATTGACTACCAGTGAGTTGTATACAACTTGAAAAAAATGTAAATATTGAATATACAGGAAACTCCAAGAAATGTGTGTTCCTGCACCTAGCACAGCACCTGGCACACACGAAGCATCCAGGACGTGTTTGTTCATATGAATAAATGAACAAATGGCCTGTTGGACTAAAAGAGAGGCAGCTCCCAATCTCTAAACTAGCACATAGTGGAGCTAAAACACTGCACTTTGGCAAGGAGGAGGATGGGGGACAATATTGTTGTTTCATAACAGTCAAGCAAAATAGAAAATAGAGTCTCTTAACTTCATGCAGCTTTTCTCCTGGGTATGGTGGCTGGTAGTGATGGTCCCCGGGGGTCTAGTGTCTGAGGAAAGAAGAGTAAGAAGTTTTAAGGAGATAATGAAAAGAAGTGTGTAAAAGGAGAGATTTCACTCCACTCTCTGTCGAAAGACCCTGTAGTCTAACTTGTTCTGGGAACAGAAAGAGCCTAGATTTGAATCAATTTTGAGATGGATATTTTAAAATGAATAGGGCCAAGTCTTAAATGTCAAAGTGGGACTGCTCTTAGGCTCAAGTGGCTGAAAAGCCACTTATAGAATTTGGCCAAGTTTCTACAAAGGAGCTGATTCCTCTCAAGAAGGGGGAGTTGACATGGCACTATTAGGGGAGTGGCTTTATGTTTATGTCTTCGCAAGTGGAGATTTTTCTATAAAATTATTACATAAAACAACAAAAGCATAGGAGGAAGTGAAGGAAATGAAATGGAATTGGTGAGATGGTATGAAGGGGAGGGCAGTGGAGTGGGAGTGACGAGGCTTTTCTAGGTAGGGTGTGGTGGGATTGCCCCGAGGAGGTGGCCTTGGAGCTGATGTCTGCTTGGAAAGAAGGACCCAGCCATGTGAAAACATGAGTGAGCTCTGCAGGCAAAGGCAACAGCAGGTACTAAAACCAGGAACATGAAGTCCAGTGTGACTTGAAGGAGGGAAGACCTGGTATGTGTTGAGGTCAGGGATCAGTTTCTGGGAGGCTTAGTGGGCTACAGGAAAGTTTGGATTTTATTTTATTCTCAGTGTGAAGTCTCTGGAGGGTTTCAGTCAGAAAAGGGATGTCGTTTCTTATGTATGCTTTTGAGTGATGTGTGAAGAATGGAGAGGACAGGAGACCCAGTTCCACTGTAACTAGCTCTATTTTCTGACTATCATATTAGCATCTCAATTGTTGTTGTCATCATTAATGATGAATACAGAATAGCCCCAGAAAACAGTGGAAACTCCTGGTGGTGAATGCTGGACAAGTCTCTTTCTGTCTCCCTTAGCTTCATAGCAATTGTGAAAAATTGCTATTAAAATATTAACAGCTGTCATGTCCTTAGTGCTCAGTAAGTGCCGTGCCCTGGGCCAGGCATATTAATTAGTCTTACCTTATTTAATCCTAATAAGACTATGCACCAGCAATGCTGTAGAAGAGGTGGCAGCTGTGAATAGCCAAATACACGACTTGACAAGCTATCAGTTTCGTCAAGCAAATTAGTAGCAGTGCAGTGATTTAAAACCAATTCCATATTTGACTAAATTCCATCTTTTAAAAAAAGCAACTTGATTACTTTATTTACAGGCCTAGCCTTGGAGAAAAGACTTTAATATCAAAAGGAACATGTGAAATAGTCCTCCCTACATGCAGAGATATTTTGAAGTTACAGGCAGTGTCAGGAATACATCTTGTAAAAATTACTGATCATTTTCTAAAATACCCTTCAGATGGTATGGCTTTTAATATGTAGAAATTTTATGTTACATAGAAAAACTACATTGGAACCCACTATTTATGGAGGGCCTCACTTTAATGAGCAAACAAGATTCCATGGAGCTGTGCAAACACTGAATGAAGGATGAGCATGGATTTGAAATTGGAAATTTTTGTCAGCCAAAGAGATTTTTTAGGGGTTTGTCTCCATGAATTCAGTTTTACAGTTTTTACTTGATGAAATGATCAAAGCCTTTTGGTTCTAAGCTAACATCCCTTTGAAATGTAAAATTAATAGTTTAAAACTTAAAGGAGAAATAATCTTGGTTTTAGGTTTTAGAATATGACTAGCTGTTGTGACTATTTGGAGACAAATTTTCTCCTTTAATACCACTGTCCAGGTTTGAAAATTAACCTCTTTTATGTACAGTTGGAAAGTATTTTCAGTGTTTGTCCCTTTTGCACACTGTGTGGTTCTATGAATAACATGAGGGTTGTTGGCACTAATTGATAACAAAGACTTAAAAATAGGTTCTGCCATGATAATAAAGTATAAATAATGGATGAATAAAGAACATTTTATAATTGCTTAAATTTTATTCTGAGAGTGGGTGGCATTAATTGATAACAAAGCCTTAAAAATAGGTTTTGCAATAATAATAAACTATAAATAATGGATGAATAAATGACGTTTTATAATTGTTTAAATTTTGTTCTAAATAAAGAAAAAACACCTGTGATAAAAGCAGAGAAAACCTGTTATGAGGAAAACAGTTTGGAAAACCAAAGTACTACTGAAAACATAGAAGTATCGTTTCAGGATATTAGAGAGATAAAACACCCTGTAAGTGGAAGTGTGCAGTTACTTCACACCCATGCTAGACCACACAAGACTAAGGGGGTCACAGCTGGGTTTCTAGAAAGTCACCTACTCCAAATTATTATGTTGCTACCATCAATTGAGCATTTTGCTAGGCATTTAGAAACATGTTCTCATAATACAGATCTTACTCTCATTTTATAGATGCAGAAGCTGAAGCTTAGAGAAATTAAGTGGGAGAATTGGGTTTTGAACTGAAGTCACTATGCTACACTGCCTTTTAGTTATTGTAAAAAGCTGTAACATTGAGGTGATTGGTGAAACAAAATGTACAGAAAAGTATAATACTCTTGCAGTATAATTAATGAGATTTTTTTTGATTAGTAAAAAGTATTCTCTTTCTGTCTCTGATGTCTTTCTTTCCTGATTCACTTGCTTCTTCCTACAAGTCATGATCTTGGAAACTGTGGACCCAACCTATTCTTATTCACCTTTTGGCCTGAAACGAAATCCCTTATTCTCCCTTTGTTCCCCAGCCCATTCCTCCCCCTACCCCCATGCCTCTCCATCTCTCTTTCCTTGCCAGGGTTGGATACATGAGTGGTCTGTGGTGCTTTGGGTAGGGTAAAGAATTATTATAGTCATTAAATTTAAAAAATAATATTTTTTATTATAAGTTGACATTTGCAATTGAAACTGATTTATATATTTAATTGCATCTCCATTTTTAAATGAATTAAGTTTTGGACAAATCCTTCAAACATCTAGAAGATCCTTATAGACCACATTGGATCTATACTTGAAGAACCACTGCTTCCAAGATTACTTCCAGTTCAGACAATTACCACCCAGTGACCTGTGTTGCCATAATAAAATTTGTATTGGAAAAAACCATTATCAGTTCAAAGGAAGAAACTAAGTGATGTTATTCTAATAACATCCAAAGGCAGTTTTAACTGTGGCTTACTAGCCTGTTTGGGCTGTGAGCCGGCTAGTTCCTAGCCAGAAAAGTTAGAACTGGTAAGAGCAGTTTTAATATTGTTGTCAATTATTAATCACCTACAACATAGGACTTAGGTTTGGATGACATTTTGTTTCATCAGCATTCAACTCAATTATAAAACTGAAATGGAAGGACACAAATTGTTTAAAAAAAATCCTTTAAAATCAGAGACCTAAAAATTGCTCATATCTTTTCATTGTATTTTGTAGTATCCTTTCTAATCTGAATCTAATCTTGTATTTACCACCTTAAAAATGGTTGGATTCAGTGTAACAAACTTAAAAACTATTATTAGTTGTATGGCTAAATTAATCTTTTTTTCTAAAAATGTTTTTATGTCAATAGCTGAGGTCCCTGTTTTAAAAGACCACGGCAAGTAGATTTTCTAGTGACATCACAGATGTATATTGTATTTTTCTGAATAAAGTCTACTATGGATATTTAATTTAGGTGTAATTTAACAGAGTTAGAAGATCTACCAGTTTGAGTCATTGATTGATTGAACTGTCCAAACAACTGGATTGACTCACCTTTTTATACCACCTACAGCGACATAGCCGTAGTGATTACATTGAAGAGTAATATATAGTTAACTTGCTGGAAGTTAGTATCATCACTTAGTAGCCACTTTTATTGTTAGAAAAATTACCAAGGAGCGAAAACAACAGTTTAGACTTGGGCTTGTTATATTTCTGAGAAGTTGGTTTCTTTAAAAACATTTTCCCTCTGTAGTACCTTTCTGGCTTCAGTTCCTTAAAGGAAGCAGCTGGGGAGGTGTAGGATAGTAGTGAGGGCAGAGTTTCAGCGGAAATCATTCCTGGCCAAATTCCTCTACAGTGTGGAAGCCAAGACTTCAGAGTCTTTCTGTTTCTTTTGGTCTCTGTCTCTCTTCCTCTCTCTTCTTTAAATAATAATTGCTGTATTTGCAATACTTGTGAATGTAAGTGAGTGTAAGTGGCTTTCTCCTGTAGCAACCTTTTGAAAAATGTGAAGACGTTATTCCTCGTAAGCATTTACAACTAAAACTGAAAGAATAGAAAGTGTTGGCAATTGTACATCACACAATCGCTTATCTCTTCTTCAATAATGTAGTGTTCAGCACAGTATCCATTCCCTTAGCCAAGGGAAGCTCTGTGGAACTGCCCTTTCTCCCACTTAAAAAGAGCTTTAGTTTCCTTCCTCTATCTACTCTGAATAGTAATTGGACATTGACATTCTTGTTTCCTGATTTGTGATGATGATTAGGGCAACAGAAGAATAATACAAATTTGGCCACTGTCACATAAAATAAAATGAAACATACTCTGAATAATTACAAGGCTAGATGATGATGGTTCCTCCACCCACCTTCTTAGGAGGGAACCAGTGAGGCAACACATTTGTATTAAATGAATGGGCATTTTTGAGCTTGGTCAAGATGATGATACCATTCACACCCAGTTCCTGCATGAAAATATGAATTCTAAGTATCCCTAAATGTGGCTACTGTTTTATCACTAGAGTTATAAACATTTTGTTCTTACTGTCCCTTGCTTGCCAGACTGCCCTAAAAGAAGTGAAATAGTCAGAAAGATAACTCATCAGGGAGGTGATGCTTTGTAAGGGGCTTCCGGCTGCTCTCCTAGGGGAGATGTTTGTTTTCTTTATTTCTGTGCTGGTTCAAGGTGAGAGAGAGAGACAGCTGTGAATGTGAGGGGTCACAGGAAGATGAGAGCAGGGTGAATTCATCAGGGAGCATTACCCCATGTACAACCTCTCTCTGCTCAGGACTGTGCCCAGGCATATGACCCACACTGTATTTTTAGGAAAAGAAGAGTGACTGCTGAAAGTTCTTTTCTAGTATAGCTTCGTGATTACATAATACTAACTTATTAGCCTTTTGAAAATGGAAACAATCCTTAAAATATTCTTTTTATGGTCTGCATGCTATTCTGATAATGGGCACAATTGCCACATTTGGGCTTCTGTGTATTTATAATCTTTGCCTCAGAATTTAAGTAGAAACCCTCTTTTCATGTTACACTTAATTAGGTTGGGATCCGTTCTGTAGGAATGAATTTTACTGGCTTTTACTTCTGTTTCTTTTAATGAAAATTCCTTAAATGCAGTTCAGTGTAGAGAAAGGGCAAAAGAGAAAGGAGATAATGTTTGCAGAGAGCTTGCAGTGGTGTAGATAGGCCTTTGTGCTCATTGTGTTTGTTTATAAAGGATCTCATTTAATACTCACAAAATATAGGTATTCAGGAAACCAAAGCTCAGACAGACTGGGTGACTTGCTTTGGGTAACATAATTAGCATTCAATAGAGATAAGATTCAAATCCTAAGGATTTTGGCTTCAAAGCTGTATCAGATTAGACACACCTTACAGTGAAATTTGTGTGGCAATGGACAATGTTATAGAGTGTGTCCGTGTAATGATTCTTGGTGTTTATAATACTTGCTCAAGCTGGCCAGAGCTGATTTTTACATATCCTGTAAAATGGCAGTGTCATGACAAATCAATGTGTATAATTAGGAAAAGGAAAATGTTAGAAATCTATTTATGCTTTAATAATTAAAAAGGCACTGGTCTCCTGCCAAATTGACATACATTTTGGAATCACACTGTAAGATAATTGTTTCATGTTGCTTATGATAAATAATGCCATTTAAATGTCTAACCATTTGCTGTAGCACCTGGCTGAGCTCTCAGAACAACACTCCCATTACTTCCTCAGATGGTCTTGAGTCATATATGACAATGGAGAAAGTTTGTTTTGAAGGAGAATGTTATCATGTGACAACTGTGTCTTTAAATATACCAGTTTTAAGCTTCTAAAAGATAACGTTTACAATTCCAAAGCATTATCCTAAATAAGGTAACACATTCATTGTATAGTTTGATTATCCCATGTGTTTGTATAGTAACTGTGTCTATATTGTAAAAAGGGACTTGAAATGGTTTCTATTTTTTGTTTCTGTATATGTCATCCCTACTTTGATCACTTCCTTAACAATAATAACTCCTCCTCCCACCCGTGTCAACTAGGGATTGTATTTGATTTCAAGTAGAAGAAACTGGTCTACATTGGCTTAACCATATAGGAGTCTGCTTTTCTCACATGACAGAGTGTATAGCTAGACAGTCTGGAACTGATGCAGTGGCTCCAGGATGCCCTCAAAGCTCTAGTGTCATCTGCTTTTCCCTTGTGTCTTCCTTAGTATGCGGCTTTCATTCTTATGGTTGCCTCATGTTACAAGATGACTGATCCACTTCCAACCTGTTGTTCAAGGTAAGAAAAAGAAAATCAGGTGTCAAGCAGGAAGGGGCTGTGTTACCACTGGGAAAGCAAAACTTTCTGGTAATCCTTAGCAGCCTCCTGCATATGTCTTATTGGTCCGAATTGTCATAGTCACCCCTAGCTACAAGGCAGGCTGGCAAAATTAGTAATTTATCTAGGCGCATAGCTACCCGAAAACAATGTGGGGTTCTGTTAGTAGGTAGAACTGGTGAATGTGTATTGGGTAACAAGTTAGCAGTGTCCACCCTCACCCAAACCCCATCCCTGAACTGACTGCTTACACTTGGCTTTGGGACTAGGATGGAAAATGCAGGAGGAAATGAAAAAAAAAAAAAAAGAGCCCGCTTTAAGATTTTCAGGGGGCTCTTTATTGCTTTCCATTGTGTGTTTTCCTCTTGTCTTTCTTGGTGTTTGCTGTCTCTGCTCCCTCTGACTTTGGCGATCACTTTTCCTTATTATTATTATTTTTTATTACTCACTTGCCGGGTATGTCATTTTCTTAGTGTAACCTTCTCTAACACTCCAGGCAAAGTTAGGCAACTGCCTTTTATATATGCCCAGCACCTGGACCTTGTTTTTGTGTTTGATTTTTTCTTTTTTGCATATTTATTACAAGTGTACTTATTGGTGTGTGTGTGTGTGCGCGCATGTGTGTGTATTTGTCCAGTGCTTTGCTCTGTTCTTCACTAGGCTATAAATTCCTTGAGGCCAGAGGCCATATTTACTTTGTGTCTGTATATTCCTCCTCGCCCCAGTGTCTAACATGGTGCCTAGGATAAAGTGGACTCTCAATAAATATTTGAATAAATTAATAATGAATATATTTTGTTGGCTTTTCTTTCTTGTTTTTTCTTTTTTTAAAAAAATGCATTTCTTTTCATCCTCTTACTCTGTTCTCACTTTAAGCATTATTTAAGTATTTTCATTAATATTAATCCATTCATTTACATTTCTTTTTCTCTGTCCCTGCTTTTCTCTCTCTGGATTAATCTTCCCCTCTCTCAGATGAGTATTATCTTTACATTTCCATCCCAGTTTTCCTACTCAGGTTTCAGTTATCACACATCTGACTGCCTACTGCTCTTTAACTGGAATGCCTCTCCATCACCCCACACTCAACAAGTTCCAAATGACATGCATCAGCTTCCCATCTCAATTTTCTAGCCTCTGAGAAAGATGACACCTTCTTCTTTGAAAATGATGACACCTTCTTCTAGCTACTTAAGCTTGAGAACTTGCTGTCATTTGTGACATCATTTATTGATATCACTAAGGGCTATTTCTGCAGCCAATAGCTAGAGCTATTTGCAAATAGCTCTAGCTATTTTGCATTCTTATTGCCATAACCTAGGAGTACAATGTGTAGGGTTGTAGGTGCTGGTACATGTAGGATGGCAAGATCAAGGGTGACAGGAGTCAGCTGACCAATGTTCCCCATCAAGCACTGGACACAGGCTTTGACAATTCACCACCCCAGTACACTCATTTACATACCATGTTTTGGTGCTCATGACTCATGGAATAATCAATTTAGATAATTTTGGATTACTTTATAGTAAAATTTAAGAGGACTTAGCTACTTAAAATAGGTAGTGAATTTTATGATGGTAGATATGGACAACTTTTGCAGTATTGATGAAAAGATCAGAAAACAGTATTAAAATCTACAGATTATAGTTGCAGTAATAAAGGGTTTGTAAAGACAGATTACATGTTCCCACTCAATCAATCTTATGCAGAAATTAGTGGAATTTTTTTGAAATTAATAGGTATGAAATTTAGGAAAGTTAGCGCAATTGCTTCATAGATGATCTCATTAATCATGATGTGCACTTTTCTTTTACAGAAAATAGTGAATTATCTGAATATATTGAATGAATAAATGAATAAGGCAATGTCTCTATGATACTAAGATGATTGTTTGAAAAGTGAAAAATTTTAATAAACTTTCAGTATTTATAGTCAGAACTACCAGTTGTAAAAAAACTATGAGCAAAGCCACATTTAATATGAATCTTCTGAAAGCATCTTGTGAATGTATAACTTTTGCATGCCTTTAGATTCGTGACTTATGTAGTATTTCAGAAATTGAAAGAACATATCATACATTACTCTAGTTATTTATTATAAAGAATGCAGGTTTCTTTAGGAACTTTTTTCTGTTTGGATTGAGAAAGAGCAATAGTTTATGATACAGTTCATTTTTTAGTTTGGTGCATTTGTCAAATTGAAATTTATCTCTGTCACCATGTTCTGTGGGAGAGGTTTTTTGGATAGATACATATTTAGATATATAGGGCACAGAGGCAGTAACATGATTACATTGTTCTTAATTTCCCGGATTTTATATCATTTTTCTTTGTCATTCAAGCATTAACTTGATTATGGGGATTACACACAGGGAAAAGTGTTGTTTTTGGAATGCATAAAGACTTTGTTTCCTTTTAAGTTTACTGCACCTAGTTCTGGTCCTTATAGTGTATCTAGGATTGGAATGTAGGAATTAGGGCCATGCTTAGATTTCTGCTACAGTCTAACTCCCGTGGGAGGAATAGTGCCTCAAAAAGGAGATCAGAGACCACGATTCTATTCCCCTTTATTGGTGGATGTATTTCATTTATTATTTTTAGAGATGCTTCTCCTCTGGACATTTTCATGTGTTTTCCAATAGGATAGAATAAATGTTATTTGGGTTTTCATCTATCATAATAGAAAGCTACTGTCATGAAGATAAACTTGAGGTTTGAGAACTAGGGCAGTGTTAAGTCAAATATGCAAGCTTGTTTGTATGGCAAAAACAGTGAATAAAAGATATTTAAGGAATTTAAAAAAATATGCCCAATCTTTTTCTTTGGACCTCATTTTCTCAAATGTCTTAAAGCAAGAGGTTATAATTTCATGTCAGTTCAACTAAAATCATTCAAATTGATTGTCACTATTCAGCAATAAATTAAGTTTTTCCTCTTTCAGCTGGTTGGGCTTATTTCTTTTTCATACATCAACCTTCTGTGTGTTGATATGTCACTCTAATGAAATAGGAAAATCAGCTCTATCAAAAACATACAGTGACAACCAGTCCTGGAGCTAGTAAAGCTCAGGTATTCTGTATATAAGGAATGTTCTCTTAATCATTTTATGGAGATGGAAAATCCAAGGGTAAGCAGCCAGATTAATGTTTTAGATGTAATAGGGTAGTGGTCAGAATTGCAAACAGTGAAAGTACAAATCATGCCTGTTGTTGAATGGCCTGTACCTTATGGTTTAAGGTCAACAGTTGAATACAGAAAATGGCTTTAAAACTACAGTGGCCATTTGTAGGTTAACAGCCTAGTATCCATCCCCTTACCTTTTTCTCTTCCCACTTGAACCTCTATTTTCCCAAACAGACATTCCAGCTCCATCCTGTCGGCATATCAGAAATCTCTGTACACAGTGATTTGGCCTATGTGATGTAATAAGAGGACACATATATTGGAAGACTAGAATGACTCTTCCTCTTTCTTCTTTGGTTCGTGTTCTCTCTCTCTCTCTCCTTCTCCCTCTCCCTCCCTCCCTCCTTCCCTCTTTCTCCTTCTCTCCTTTGCTCTTCTTTCTCCCCTCCCATGTTGGATGTGCATGAAGTATGAAGCAGTTCTTGCTACTGGTCAACTGACTTTCCTTCACAGGAAGGCCACACTTAAGTTGAAGTTGACACTCTAAGTGGCAGAAAGAAAGCATCCTAGCCAATTTAGAACCATCCCATTTAAAGACATGTGGCAAAACTAATTTAATTGCCTATAATTTATTTACCATTTAAGAATTTTAAGCCAAATTTTGAATATTATACTCTTAAAATCAATACTAATAATATCTATCAGCTATAGAGTTCTTACTATGTGCTAGGCATTGTCCTAGGTAATTTATATTTATGTTTGTTTAATGTGTACTACCGTATTATGAGTTAAATATTACCATCTCCATTTACAGATGAGGAAACGGAGGCACTGAGAATTTAAGTTACACAAGGCACACAGCTAGCAAGTGGCAGAGTCAGAATTCGGTCCCAAAGGCCATGCTGCTAACCTACTAAGCCATAATGAGACACTGAATTTGTGGAAGGCTATTCTGAAGATCATTTAGGTCTTCATCCTGAATATCCTAAAAGCAGTCCCTTGAAGACACTTTCGCAGATGGAGCTTTTGAGTCCTAGATAAGTTAAAGTCTTGGTCATGGTTATATAATAAATGGGATGAAAAAGGCAGCCGTGGTGTACTGGAAAATAATTTGGATCGGTGAACACAATTTACTCCACTTCTTTGAGGTCAGCAGCCCCTGTTTGCTTCTCTGTCTTCTCAGTATCCCCAGGCATTCTGCCTTTCCATCTTTGACCTTGTCATTATCAATTACCATGTTCTGGGAATCCAGATGGTGCCTTGTCTGATTAGCCTCACTGCACACCAAGAGGAATGATCCTTTACATTTCTGCTGTGGCCCATAACTCACCAAGAGTCTTCTCATCTACAATCTCATTTGGGCCTTTCAGCCACCTTATGAGATGGGCTGATGCACTTTGTCTTAGGTGCTTATCTGTCATTTTGCTTTATGTTAATTTGCATTTGTAAGCATCTTACCTTATAAGGAAGTGATTCTTGCTTCTGTCTTGCATGTTGCTGAACTTGCAGCTGGACTATAAGCTCCATGAAGAGAGGATTTGATTATAGGTTTTATGCTTGACATTCCTTCAATAGAGTTACCTCTTAGTTCACAGGATTCTCTCAAAAACAAAAACAGCCCCCGAAAAAGAACTCATTAAATTAATACCTGGCTTTCCAGAGTCAATAGGTAAATGTTCAGGAATATTGTCAGCAGGTTATTAATCTGTTAGCAGTTTGACATCTATGGTAAGGTTACTTATACCACAAAACTTGGGAAAGGCTACACATCAGGGTAACTCTTCATCCCTGCCCACTGTCCCCATCCCCACCAGAGAGCCAGTTAGCCAGGACACTCCTGTTTATAGCATTTCCATAGCAAATGCGGTCCACAGGCACCTGCCTTTCTTTTTCCTTTGTGGATCAGCTAGTGGCCATGGGTCAAGTGTTTACTTAGGGGAGAAGGTGGAGGTGAGGTCACTCTGTTGGTCTCCATGCCTCTGCTGTCATGAATCTCTGAGCAAAGGATGACAGTTTATGTTCACTGTAGAAAACCAAACTACAGAAAACAGCACAGAGAAAACTGGATTGGGAAGCCCAGAATGGGCATCACTTGAAATTGGCCGCCTCTCTGCTCCAGCCTGTGAGCCCTTCCACCCATCCTTGATTGAACTAGTTAACTGATCAAGCTGTGTTTATAGGGATATCAGGATAACTTTGGGTATCAGGTAAAAGCATTCCTGATTAACAGTGGTTTCAACCACAGGGATCGTTATCATTTACTTAACAGCAAGTCTAGAAATAAAAGGTCCAGAGTTGGTTCACTGTCTTAGCAACGGCCTCGATGGCCCCAAGCTGTTTCTCATCCCCTCTCTGCCACCCTCCGTATGTGAATAGTGTTTCCACTTCTGGCTGTAAGAAGGCTGCAGTGGGACTAAGAAATAAGATGCTAACACACCTTCTAAACCCTTGAGAATATTTTGGATTTGTGATAGAAACAACAGAAATCTTCTCTTTTTTCTTTTTCCTGAAGCAATGATATTATTTTCTCCTTAAATAAGGTGTAAAAGGAATAAAAGGGAAGTGACAAATCTTACAGAATATTTAAAATAGCTTCATGGTAAAATAATTTTGAAGTATTTATTTCCAATTAGCAGGAAACTCCAGTGATTCTGTATGATGAGCCATTAAAGAAGCCAGCAACCGAAGACCATCATAGAAGCTGTGATGTGAACTGAAGGAAAAACATTGCAAGAAAAATAAGCAAACACTTTCATTATGGCATCCAAGGCAGTAAAAATGCTATTTAAGTAGAGCAGAAGGCCCAAATGCCTGCAATTATGGAGTATTTAAATTTTTTTCACATTGCAAAAAATTACAATATTTATACTTTTATGGGAAGGAAAATTAGATAAAGCTGTCACATGAGAGAAGATACTGAAATCCTAGGAATTAGTGAGCACCCCTGTTCTGAGAGACTTGCTCTTCTTTGTTTCTTATTGCTAGCACAGTGTTGGGCACACGGGGTATACAGAATGAGAAGAAAAGACAGTAAAGGATGCATATAGTAGAACTATAG
The DNA here is from genome assembly GCF_000951045.1 of Mandrillus leucophaeus. Lineage (NCBI taxonomy): Eukaryota > Metazoa > Chordata > Mammalia > Primates > Cercopithecidae > Mandrillus > Mandrillus leucophaeus. Next base: position 8,067,466 of record NW_012105364.1, read on the forward strand.
TAGCGAGTAGAAATCGGTCTTGCCAGAAGGAAACCTAGGCCTGGGTTATTGGAACACAGATGGATTGGCTTCAGGTGGATTTGAGAGGAGTTTCAGGTGTTTGGATCTCATATTTTTTTCATTTTCTGCAGAGGAAACAGAATTAGCCCAGAATCCAGGTGAGCTGACAGTTAAGCACAGAGCGCCTCACAGCTAGGATCGCTACACTCACATTTCCTTAGAGCCAGTTTTCTGGTTCAGTCTCTTTGACACCAAGTGTTATTTTTCCTTCAATACTGTTGGTGACAATTAAGTTATGAAATGATTAAGGTCGATTCACAGGTGGCTGATATTAGTATTTGCCAGCTCAAGTAACTCTTCTATAAGCTTTTTGGTATGGAAGGTACAAAGTTAATCCAAATGAGAGGTTGGATTAGTGGGCCGCTGTAGCATTCATGCCCGTTGCATCATCCACTTAAAATGCAGAAGGAAGGCATTCTAGGCTGAGAAGGTAAGAAAGTACTATCTCACAAAGTTTGGGGTATGAAGGAAGTCTTGTAATCTTTCTGTAAGATTTTGATTTTTAAAAATAGTGATATGTGAGTACATATGGTATAAAGCTTTTGTTGGAAATCTGTCTTCAGTAAATGAGAAATGAAAATTTGCTTTAAGTGTTGAACATCACAATCTATTTTCATACTTTAAAAAACTACAACTATTCCTTAGAACACAATAGGTTTTGTCTTTTTCTGTAGAAGTCTTCATTAGACTTCAGGCACAGAGTAAAGAGGAAGAAGAGAAGGCTATATAAGCAAGTAGTTTAATAAACATTATATATCATGATCACAACTCCACATCCTAAGTGAGATGTATAAATTTAGTAAAAATTGGAAGCACTATATTTGTGAAGGATAACAGCTTAGAACAATTTTAATTTATGTAGTTAAACCTCAAGTTATGCTTTGCATGTGGATTCTCATATTAAATGCATATGTTCAAGTTAGCACAGTGACTTTATTTTACTGAATGTTGACTCCTTTTTCTGGGGCAGCATCTCCCTTTTCACAAAGAATATGTGAAGGGCCAAGGCTGTCCAATTTCATAAGTATTGCTATGAGTTTTAAGGTTGTGCTATTTTGTATTCCATGAATTTGTTATTGAGTTTCATAGAATCTGATGGTCAAAAGAAGTGTCTCCTAAATATTACCACAGACTGAGTAATACATGGATTTTTAAAAAAGAGATAATTTGTGAGAAAATGATATAGTACAGTAAGTAAAACTCAAGGACAGTAATACGTAATAATGAACCAGATGGTAATCTCTTTGCGCTCAGGACCCCTATTTAATAATTACTTTCCTACTCCTTCTCTTCATCCTTGTGCTTCTCTTTCTCTTCCTTTCATTAAATCCTCTACAACAAGTGGCTTTGAATATCATATCTACTCAAAAAACAGCTTTTGAATTAATGAGTGGATACCTAAATGTTTTTATTCCTCCTCAAATCTGGCTTACTATGTTGGGTATACTGAGTGACTGATAAGCATTTGTTCAATGAAGTTTCTGAATTGCAGAATTTTTTCACTAAAGAGCTGAATTTTACAGTTTTTGAGTTTATATTGTACTGAGAAACTATCACAATGTTGTTGGATAAAGATTATAATGGTCCCACTTTAATAAATACATCATTTACATGATATTATGCAAATACTGGGAAAAGGATTGAAATTAATTTATTCAAATAGATGGTTTTCTCTTTATAGTTTTGTATATAATTTTTCTTGTTTTGGTTTTATATATAGTTACTTCCTGACATCCAGCCATTTTTACCACTTTCATGATTTTTTGACATACTTGCTTACCACCTGTACAGTTATTTCCCAATATTCTCTTTAAATTGATTCACTTTGCAATCTAAATTCGTTTAAGAGAAAACTTATATGAGTACCATGAACAGAAAACCAGTATTCTCTGTTGCAAACAGAAGGCAACTATAAAAATAAATATATTGTGATAAAAATGACATTATTAAATTTTGGCCAGTTCTGTTGCCTTGAGGGAGATTGAGCCTGAGATAAATTTTCTTAAAGAGAGTTTGGCAAATATTAGAGAAGTATTAATATAAAAGACATATAGGCCAGGTGTGGTGACTCATGCCTGTAATCCCAGCACTTTGGGAGGCTGAGGCACTCAGATCACTTCAGGTCAGGAGTTCGAGACCAGCCTGCCCAACATGGTGAAACCCTGTCACTACTAAAAATACAAAAATTAGTTGGGTGTGGTGGTGCATGCCTGTAGTCCCAGCTACTTGGGAGGCTGAGGCAGGGGGATCCCTTGAACCCAGGAGGCAGAGGTTGCAGTGAGCCAAGATCATACCACTGCACTCCACCCTGGGTGACAGAGTGAGACTCCATGGCAAAAAGAAAAATAAGAAAAGACATGTAGACACTAAACTAAGCCTTAGTTCTGACCATGCTATAAAGGTTAAAAAGAATTTAAAGGAGAATGACTTCTTTCTGTACTGGATCAAATACAAACTTCAACAAAGAAAAAAAAAATCTAGATTTTTCACAATTCCAAATCAGTAGGGCTGTAATTTGTGACATTTTAGCACTCTGTAACTTTTGTGATAAAGTAAACATTTTCTGTTCATTTTTACTTTTCTTTAAAACATACTCAAAATTAAGAACATAGGTTAGAGTGAAGCTTCCATTTTCCGGCGGTGCATTTATTTCCTGCTCAGTGGGTTACATGATGTTTAGGTTTTCTATGAGGTACCACTTACTGAGTCAGGTTTATACTTTTTGTATCATTAATGCTTCATAAAGAATGTCATTCTAAGCAGTGCCCACATAGTTACAATACACATGTGAGTAAAGTGTTTCATTAACACTTTAGCGTCTTATAGAACAAACTCAGGAGAGCATAGGTATAAATGATCAAAATTCTAAATTAATGTAAACATAGCTAATGAGTTTTTCTGCCATTTTTAAAATACTTTAGCTATTGCTTTGGACTGGTTCTCCCAACGTTGATGAAGATCATTCTAGGTCATAGTTGAAACACAATCTGTTTGACTCTCAGCTGAAAGAATTGATTTCTTAACAAGTAAAGTAATAGTTAATTTAGTCAAGCCCCCAGTGGTGTCACATTGATACAAGTCAAACTGATTTTGTGCAGAGATGGAAAAAACAAAACAAAACTGGATCATTGGTTTCCCTTGTCACTTGAGGAAAAGTTATGTGACTCAACACAGCCTGGCAAACTAAAAGAAGAAAGAATGCAAATGAAGTGTATGATTTAGAAATGTTAGATAAGATGGTGGCATGTGTTATGTAATGCTTCTTAATGATAATTTTATAAATGATTTATTACGCTGATTCAGGTAAAAATATATTTGAAAGCAGAAAAGTCAAAGCAGTTGACATCTTCGATGAGCAACGGATATTTATTTTTTACTTTCACTATATAGAGAGCAGCCTTCAAATATATGAAATATACTGTCATGACCAATGATTGATGCTTTATAATCCTGGGAACAGAGGCTGCTTTTAAAATGGCTATGGAATTTTTGAATATTGTTTTTGTACTACTAATTGACTTAAAAATAACAGATTTAAATTAAATCAAGCAGAAATGCCATTACAAGACAAAAACAAGGCTTAGGTAAATGTTTTACTTTTAATAGTTTGTCTGAACAAACACTTAGAGATTAAATTTCAACATAAAAACATAAATAGTTAGAAATAATTTAGAGAACAGTACATACTTTTCACAAATGCATTGCAAACAATTTAGTATGCGGTCCTGAGGCATGAGGGAGAATTTTAATAGTGTGTATTTATAAGCATGAATTTACTTTAAAATATAGATGGTTGAAGTTTGGCCTGTTTTCTTCTTCTTTCATATTCTTATATCCAAATGTTTCTCAGATTTTCTAAAAGGAAGCTCATTATTTGAATCAGTCAGATGCTCAGTGGTGCAACATGAGGGTTATGGTTAAAATTCTACCTATCATGTTAATGTTGAAAAGATTGTGTTCAACCCTGGCTGGATATTTGGGTCTACATGAGAAATTCTAGAAAGAACCCTTTACTCTTTCTATCATATAATCAAATACATCTTTAAAGCCTCTGCCAGAAAGATAAAAATGGAGACAACTGGTAGAGACTGTACCTCTTAGTCTGACTTTCCTCTGCTTGCCTGTCTTTCTTTGTTTCATTGTTTTTACACTTTCATATCAAAGCCAAAGAAACAATTAATCCTGACAAGTAGTGTGGGTGATTTTCAGGATCTGGGTGCCTTTGATAATTTTAAGAGGATTTTGTAAAGTGACTCTTTTAGGTATAAATACAGCGTTTATGGCAATATAGAAGCTTGGCAATGCGATGAACATTGTTAAATCTGCAATAGCTGCTGGAAGTTAGGAGCTTTAACAGGAGTTCTGTTACAATGACTTCTAGAATGGGGCATCTTTGACTTCTGAGTCCTATAATTCTGTTGGAGTTCTTAAGCAACAGCTATGTGTATTGGTTTAAGTTAAGGAGATACTTCATAACATATTTTAAGATAGAGTTTCACTTGGCATCTTTATAAAAGCCAGATGTAAAAGGTTTCCCTAACTATGATTATATGAAAAATATCTTGGCCTTTAACTTCCAAATAATGCAAAAATAGTTATTCTCTTTTATTAAGATGTTAATCCTTACTACATTACCCTATGGTGGTCTGAAACAATCCACTAACGATAAAACATTGCTAGAAGTCAAAAGTTAATAGTAGAAATTAATGAAAGAAGTTATTAATATAAAGTAAAGCAGAGTGATGGGAAGAATCAGGGATTTTTCCCTAAGGGGTAACATGTTTTCTTATGGAAGAATTAAAATTTTTAAAGAAGTAGAGCATAAAACAGACTAGAAACCCTTATATTTTTACCCCCCATATTAAGACGAAATCTCTCCTACAGTCATGAGTGATAAATGTATTCTCTAGTTTTAAATACGTGAGGGGTAATTCAACAAAAATGGTGACTGATTAGCATAAGTGAAAACAAGTACTATATCCACCATGCCAACTAGCAACTTGTATTAATTTTATATATAAATAGTTCTGAGATTATCTGGGAAAAATGGTGGCCCTGAGAGAGAGGGATAAAGAGTTTGCAGCTCCTTGCCTTTGCTAGAGGGAGGAATTGGAATTGTTTCTCTCCAACACAGAATCTTAGGGAAAGATGGGTTCCACCTTCCACCAAGGATCCCAATGTCTGCTCGACTTCAGTTGACAGACTGAGGCTGGCTACGTAAAATGAAGGAATATTACTAAGAAAGAAGGAAAGGATTGACATTGGTGAGACATCTTCCACGCTGAGTTGATTCTAGAGCTCCATAGGAGGCAAAGAGGAAAGGTTATTATATTAGTGAGGGCTCTTCAGGGAAACAGATCAAATAAGGGATGCATATGTATCATATAATACAATGGAACTTGAGATTATCTGGTGAGAACTAAGTAAAAAGAAGAGAAGATGCTCAAGGACTGAACTCTGGAGAATATTGAGAGGACGATCCAGCCATGGAAACTGAGGAAAAAAAAAACTGTCAGAGAATGAAGAGGAAAACCAGTAAAGCACTCTTCACTGGAAGTCAAGCAAAGCTAGTGTTTGACAACAATGCTATTCTCCATTAAGTTAATACTCTTGAGAGACTGAATAATTGAGACACAAATATGGCAAGATGGTGGTTGTTAATGACCTTGATTTGAACAGTTCTATGGGAGTAGTGGAGACAGACATCTGATTGGAGTAGATTAAAGAAAAAGCAGGTGGAGTAGATACTCTTCGCCAAAGACGAAGCAGAGAAATGGATGGAAGCTGAAGGGGCAAATAGAATGAAGGAAGTTTGTTTTGTTTGTTTGTTTGCTTTTCAAGGTGAGAGGCTTTTTATAACATGTTTACATGCGAATGGAAATGATCCAATTGAGAGAAGAAAACTGAAGAGGAGGCAGCAAAGAAGGGGAAAATTCCAGTTGCAAAGTTCTTAAATGTTGGTGCTGGAATTCAGCACACTGTGAAGAGTTGGTTTAGATGGACCAAAGAGATTTCATCCCTCATTATCAGGAGGAAAAATAAAGTGAATGGGTCAGTTACGAGTAAGTTAGAAGATTTGGTGATGGGAAATCAGGAGATTTTCTTCTGATTGCTTTTAGTTTTTCAATTAAACAGAAGTTAAGGTCATCATCTGAGAGTGAAGGACAGTGGAAGGAGGGAGTATTGAGGGAGGGTTTGAGGCCAGAGGAAAATACGTAAAACAAATTTTTGAGAGAGTGGGAAAATGCATTTATTATGGAAACATAGAAAGATGCTGGGTGGTTGGGAGGTCTTTCTAAGATTTGTGGTCATAAATTTAAGAAAATAAAGGCATTTCTTAAAATTCTTTCTTAAAAGTTTACATAAAATCAGTTAATTCAAATGAATGTTTTTCTTTGACTACTTCCAGCTGCTGAGGTGCAGGTAGGGAGCAGATAGAAAGTTGGGTTTTAACAGAGTTTGAGTTTGCTAGGTGAACACAGGAGAAAAAGAGGAGAAGGAATATTGGAGTTACTAAAGCTAGTGCATGGAGTAGTGGTGGAGAGGTATACAGTGAACTAGTTGCTAAACCTTAAATCAAATGCAAGGGAGTGACTGAGAGAATAGTAGATAACTGTAAAAGACTTATTACAAATAGAATCATGCTTGGCAGAGTCACTCAGATCTACAACTTTGTGGAGAACATGTCTGGTTGAAATAGGTCACAGCCTGGCCTCAGGGGGATTGAAACAACATATCATAACCATCAATTAGCTTAGCATTTTATTTTTCATTTTTCAGCACTTCCACCCTAAAAAGACACATATTTGTCTGGAACAAAGCAAAAGCCCTCTGTGTCTTTAGGGAATTGACATTCTACCAGAGACTTGGTAGAAAAGATACAAGGTGTAGAAAAATGATTCACAATTTATTTTTTTGTTTGTTTAAGTGGAAACAACAGGCACATCAAGTTGTTTCTCAGCTCTTGTGGAGCAGAATGTAAATATTTATGGAATATAAACTCCTTTTAATCAGTAGCACAGTTGGGCCTCTACAAATATGGAGTTCTTTTTCAGATACTTCAATTAGAGACAAATACCAGTCAGAAAAATAATAAAAAGTCCCTGGCAGTAAAATTGTAATATATTAGGCACAAGTAGAAATTCCCAAGACTTCACATATATAATCTGTGATCAGCACAAAATGATGGTTTTTTCCTCTTTATCGTCTTCTTTCTCTTCCTTTTCTTTCTCTTTTGTAATGATTAGGTAACTACGAAAGTGATAAAATAGTATCTTCGCAAATCAGTAATAGTCTTTCCTTCTTTTCTTCTTCATCCCTTTCTTTCCTTCTTGATTTTTTAAATATTAATGACTGTATTGCTTTTGTAAAAGTAACATATATTCATTATAAATATACAAGCAATAGAGGGAAGTCCAAAGAAACATGTAATAACTCAAATTTCACCTACTAGACATAATCATTATAATTTTGAAGGCTATGATTCTGGAAATCTCTCTGTGTTTATATGTATAGATAAAAGGATAGATAGCAAGAACTGATAGCCAAGTTATTTTTCTTCATCATTAAACTTGGGGAAAAACAATGTCACTAAAGCACTTTCTTACAGATGATCATTTATAAATTTTTCCAGGAATTTCACATGTCCTTTCAATATACAGGTTTATTTTTTACCTTAATATCAGTGAGGCTTTGTCGCATCGTGTCTTTTAATACATTTTCTGTCACATTTATTGTGTTACCTATCTTTTCTATTTTCTCTATATATTACTTTTAAATAATTGTTTTAGTTTCTGTGTCTTTTATCTGCATTACTGTGATTTTCTCAAATGTTTCCTCTGGTGAGTAATTCAGTTTTCAACCTTGTCTATTCATTTCTTTGATCTTACTATTTTATTAATGATATTCTTTTGCCACTCACTTTGTTTTATTACTTCTGCAATCTTTCTGATTCATTTTGTTGTTTCATCACCTGGTTCTAGAGCTATAGTAATTGAATTCATATCCATACAACTCATTTTATTAAAATAAAGTATTCATGGTGAATTTTCATAAAAATATTTTTAAAAGCCAAGAGCCACTATTTAAATAAGTGCTCTTATCTGATCATAATTGCAACTATTGATTGGATTCGCCTAGTTTGAGTACTTTTTATTAATAATGTATGTGTTTATAAAGGCCTTAAAAAGATTTACTGAGAATGAAGGGTTCTACTCAGCAAAATGAACTGGTAAAATTGAACTAAACAATTAATTAATGTATACATATACATACATATATATACTTATAGATATACTTATATACTTATATATATATATACTTACATACAGAAAAATTCATAAACAGATTGTATACAGTTATACCTACATGTTGTTTTGGAGTTAATTGTCAAGGTGTTGGTAAAACCCTTAACCACAAAATTCTGAGACAGTATCTCTAGCTGGTTGTAGTCGGATTATCTCTCTGTTATGGTCTTGGTTCCCATTTATTTACTAATCTTCTGTATCCCATGCTGACCCATGTTGGCTCATGTTGGATTGGTCATTTTCAAAACTAAAAGCAGATATAATTGTAGAATCAATCAGTCTGTCTACCATTGTTCAAGTTTAGACTTTGACATATTACCTCTTCATTAACTCAATTTCTGTAGTTTAGTGTCTGTTCTATTTGACACTACACAGCTACACATAATACGGAGTGCTCCAGAGAGTTGCAGTATTCTTCTAGTGCACAAATTGCAAAAATTTATTGGCACAAAATGTCCTCCCTTTCTTCTTCTGGTGTGGAAGAGGTTTTATAGACTTTCTTCATGTGGGTGAGAAAGGACTAATTCTCCATCTGGATGCCACCTGTAAAAGTTCACACTTTTTCTCAGAATAAATTTAATCTATAGCAGCAAACTATTTCATGTTCTTTTAAGCAGTCCTTGTCACCATTCTCTAGGAGCTAAGTGTGGAGATTCTTTACGGGTTGTTTTCCTAAGATGTTGCTGTTTATAGAATCAATGCCGCTTGTATTTCAAATTCATTTGACAGAAGTAAATGTCAACTATCAGTTGTAAAATGTTCCATGCAGAAATAATCATGCTATATCTTCATGAGGAACAACCTGTAGAAAGTGCATTATGATACATTTGATTTTGATTATGTTTTTGGTTATTATCTTGCCTGTCAGTCAACTCACTCCCACTTAACTGGAGGACTAAAAAGTTAAGTGTCGCTGGTAGAGCAAAGGAACAGTGAACCCATTAGTGCAGTGTTTCTCAAATTGTTTGAAGGCTGTCTGTGCTAGGATCACCAGAGAGAGGTTAAAATGCAGATCTTAGACCCCCATTCCCCGGACCTCTGGGGATTTGACTTAAGAACATGCAGTGTTTGAGAACCATAGTATTAGGATTAATGTTAGTAGTAGTAATAGTAGTAGTAGTATTACAAGTTTCCTGTAAGATCACCAGAGACAATGAACTTTATTAAACAACATAGAAAAACTGCACAATAAATTTATATCTGTGCAAAGAAGAATATATACACCATCACTTGGTTATGCTTTCAGTGTTTTAAAATCATTCCTGGCTGAAACCTAGGGTTTCTGAACAAATTCTTAAGGGACTACCTTGGAGGTGGAGGAGTGAGTACCAGTGGACTGTCCTGGTCAAGGAGGCAATGGCAGTAACAAAAATGCACAAAATCTTATTATCACTCCCAGATAAAGTGGTTTACTAATGAATATACTTCTTGAGAGCTAGCCATGACAGAGGTTTCCTCAATTCTGTCTCAAATACCCACTGCCAAGAGCAATTGTCATCTTTTAGGAGGAAGATGCCACATAGTGTTCTCCCACCTCTCAAACTGTTTAATCTGGGATATGTACATTGTAGCAGAAAAGACTGTGTATACTTCCCAGCTGGGTATGAGGAACAGATTTTTTTCTGGTGCTGGCAGTTACCTGGTATTCTGCTTATCCTTCAACTTAATTTATACCCACATTCCAGCTTACTTGTGGCTAAGCTTAGCCATATTGCATTGATGATGCATTCTGTCACAGCCTCAGCAAATATATAATATAGAGTCGGTAATGGGTATAGATCCTTATTTCTATTCTTAAAATCTTCTTTACTGAGGCACGATTTACATTTAACAACATGCATCCATTCTAAGTATAGTTTGATGAGTTTTAACAAATGTATACACTTATGTAACCACCACCACCGTAAAGATATAGACCCTTTTTATTATCCAAAAATGTTCCTTCTGCCACTTTGTAGTCACATCTCTCTCCTACCAGCCACAACCCCAGGCAAACAATGATGTGTGCTCTGTCATTACAGATTAGTTTTGCTTATTTTACAGTTTCATATAAATGCAGTGATACAGTGTGCCTATTTTCTTTTGCTCAGAAAAAATGTTTTTGAAATTCATTCATGTAATTGCATGTAATGATAATAACAATACTCTATTCTCTTATCATTGCCTAGTAGTATTCCATTGAATGGATGTATCACAATTGGGCTATCCATTGACATATTGGTGGATAGTTGGGTTATTTTCTAGTTTTACAGATACTGTGAATAAATCTGATGTGGTTATTGTTGCAGGGTAGGCATATGATTATTACTCTTGGAATTGTTGGGTCATATGGCAGACATATGTTTAACATTGTAAGAATCTGCTAAACAGATTTACAAAGTAGTGGCAATATTTTACTTTGCAACTAGCATTGTACGAGAATTCCACTCATTCTAGCCTTTTATTTTTAGCCATTCTAATGACTTTGTAATGGTAGCTAAATGTGGTTTAAATGTGCATTTTTTGATGTATTTAGTGGCCATTGTATTTTTGGGAAGTGTCTCTTCAAATCTCTTGACAGTTTTTTAAATGAGTTTTTGTCTTCTTGTTGCTAAGATTCAGGTTATTAAGTTATGGACACCTGTATGTCTACACACACACACATATAATTATAGTCTATATTTTTATATTAATGAATTGATATAATTGATCACTTTTGGGTTTTTTTTGCAAAGTTTTCTCCTTTTAGGAGATTTTTTTACATTTAGGTCTGTAATTGATAAGTTAATTTTGTATATGATCTGAGGAAAGGTCAGAGTTCATGTATTCATGTGCATATTCTCGATGTTCCATACAATTTGTTGAAAACATTTTTCTTCCTATTAAATTATCTTGGCACTTTGTCAGAAACTAATTGATCATATATGTGTCTATTTCTGCCATTCTGTCATCTATTGATCTATATATCTACCGTTACACCAATACTATGCTGTCTTGATTATTGTAGCGTTTCAATGAGTCTTAAGATCAGATAATGGGAAATCAGCCAACTTAATTCTTTTCAAAATGATTTTGGCTACTGTGGATCCTTTACATTTTAATATGTATTTCACAATCAATTTGTAGATTTCATTTAAAAAAGCCTCCTAGGATTTTGTTTTGTAAATAAGGGTGTTTTATTATAGTAAAAAATATATAATATAAAATTTGCCATTTTAGCCATTTTTCAGTATTCAATTCAATGGCATTAATTACATTTGCATTGTCATGTCACCAATATTTCCAGAATTTTCCGTCACCCCATATAGAAACTCTGTATAATATTAAGCAATAACTCCTCATTCTCTCCAGCCCCTGGTAATCTATAATCTACTTTATTTCTGTGAATGAGCCTATTCTAGGGAAATTTTCCAATTCTAGGTATTTATGCACCATATAAGTGGAATCATGCAATATTTTCTTTTTGCATCTGGCTTATGTCACTGAGTGTAATAGTTTTTAAAATGTTTTTTATTTTTAATTTTTGTAGGTACATAGTGTATATATTTATGGGGCACATGAAATCCTTTGATAGCAGCATGCAATATATAATAATCACATCATGGTAAATGGGGATATCCATCCCTTAAGATTTATCCTTTGTGTTAGAAACAATCCAATTATATTCTTTTAGTTATTTAAAAATGTACAATTAAGTTATTGACTATCATCGCCCTTTTATGCTATCAAATACTAGGTCTTATTCATTGTTTCTAATTATTTTTTTCACCCATTAACAATTCCCACTCCCTGCCCCACCACATCCCCACTACTGTTCCCAGTTTCTGGTAACCATCCTTCTGCTATCTCCATGAGTTCAATTGCTTTAATTTTTAGTTCCTACAAATAAGTGAGAACATTCAAAGTTTTTATTTCTGTGCCAGGCTTATTTCACTTAACATAATGACCTCCAGTCTCATCCATGTTGCTGCAAATGACAGGATCTTATTCTTTCTTATGGCTTCAGTACTCCATTGTGTATATGTACATTTTCTTTATCCATTCATCTGTCGATGGACACTTAGATTATTTCCAGATATTGGCTACTGTGAACAGTGCTACAACAAACATGGGAGTGAAGCTATCCCTTTGATATACTGATTTCTTTTCTTTTGGGTATATACCCAGGGGTGGGATTTCTTGATCGTATAGTAGCTCTATTTTTAGTTTTTGGGGAACTTCCACACTGTTCTCCATAGTGCTTATACTAATTCAGATTCTCACCAACAGTGTACCAGGGCTACCTTTTCTCGACATTCTCTCCAGCATTTGTCACTGCTTGTCTTTTGGATATAAGCCATTTTAACTGGGGTGAGATGATATATCATTGCAATTTTGATTTACATTTGTCAGATGATCAGTGACATTGAACACCTTCTCATATGCCTGTCTGCTATTTGTCTTCTTTTGAGAAATGTCTGTTCAGATATTTTGCCCATTTCAAAATCAGATTATTATAGTTTTTCCTATAGAGTTTTTATACCTACTGCTGTATTTTGGTTATTAGTTTCTCATCAGATGGGTAGTTTACAAATATTTTCTCCTATTCTGAGGGTTGTTTTTTCACTTTGTCGATTGTTTCCTTTACTATGCAGAAGCTTTTAAACTGATGTGATCTCATTTGCCTGTTTTTGCTTTGGTTGCCCATGCTTGTGCAGTATTATTTAAAAAATCTTTGCCTAGTCCAATGTCCTGAATATTTTCCCCAATGTTTTCTTGTAGTAATTTCATGGTTTGAGTTCTTAGATTTAAGTTTTTAATCCATTTTGATTTGATTTTTGCATATGGCAAGAGATAGGGATCTAGCTTCATTCTTATGCATATGGATGTCGTTTTCCTAGCATCATTTATTGAAGAGATGATTTTTCTCCAGTGTATGTTCTTGGCAGCTTTGTTGAAAATGAGAATTTGTTTCTGGGTTATCTATTCTGTTCCATTGGTCTAGGTATCTGTTTTTATGCCAGTACCCTGCTGTTTTGTTTGTTATTGCCCTGTAATATAATTTAAAGTCAGGTAATGTGGTTTCTCCAGTTTGTTTTTTTTTTGCTCAGGGCATCTTTGGCTAGTTGGGGTCTTTTGTAGTTCTATATAAATTGTAGGATTACTTTTTCTATTTCTGTAAATAATGTCATTGGTATTTTGACAAGGATTACATTGAATCTGTAGATTGCTTTGGGTAATATGGACATTTTAACAATATTGATTCCTTCAATCCTTTAACATGGAATGTCTTCTTTTTTTGGTATCTTCAATGTCTTTCATTAGTGTTTTATAATTTTCATTGTAGAGTTTTTTTCACTTCTTTCATTAAGTTAATTCCTTTGTATTTCATTTTATTTGTAATTATATTAAATGGAATAACTTTTGATTTCTTTTTCAGATTGTTTCGTGTTGGCATACACAAATGCTACTAACTTTTTATATTGATTTTTTTATGCTGTATCTTTACTGAATTTGTTTATCAGTTCTAACAGTTTTATGGTGGAGTGTTTAGGCTTTACCAAATATAATATAATATCATCTGCAAATAAGGATAATTTGATTTTTTCCTTTCCAATTTGGATGCCATGTATTTCTTTCTCTTGTCTGTTTGCTCTAGCTAGGACTTCAGCACTATGTTGAATACCAGTGGTGACATTGGGGTTCTTTGTTGTGTTCTAGACCTTAGAGGAAAGGCTTTCAGTTTTTCCCCATTCTGTATAACACTTAACTGTGGGTCTGTTATATATGGATTTTATTCTGTTGAGTTATGTTCTTTCTGTATACAGTTCTTGAGGGTTTTTATCATGAGAAAACGTTAAATTTTATCAAAAGGGTTTTCAGAATCAATTGACATTATCATATAGTTTTTATCCTTCATTCTGTTGATATAATATATCACATTGATTGATTGGCATATGTTGAAACTGGGATAAACCCCACGTGGTCATGATGAATGATCTTTTTAATGCATTGTTGAATTCAGCTTGCCAGTATTTTGTGAGGATTTTTGTGTCAATATTCATCAGGGATATTGGTCTATGGTTTTCTTTTCTGATGTGTCTTTGTCTGGTTTTGGTATCAGGATAATACCGGCTTTATAGAATGAATTTGGAAGTATTTATTACTCCATTTTTGTAATAGTTTGAGTAAGATTGGTACAAGTTCTTTACATGTCTGGTGGAATTCAGCACTGAAATCATTGGTTCCCAGGCTTTTCTTTACTGGCAGGCTTTTTATTACAGCTTCGATCTTGTTACTTTGTTATTGATCTGTTCCATTTTTGGGTTTCTTCATGGTTCAATATGGGTAGGTTGTGTCTAGGAATTTATCCATTTCCTCCACATGTTCCAATTTATTAGCATATAGTCACTCATAGTAGTCACTAATGATCCTCTAAATTTCTGTTGTATCAGTTGTAATGTCTCCTTTTCTCTCTCTGATTTGATTTATTTGGATTGCCTCTTTTTTTTTTCTTAGTCTGGCTAAAGGTTTGCCAATTTTGCTTCTCTTAAGAAAAATAAACTTTTGGTTTTATTTATGTTTTATGTTGTTTTCTTCATATCAATTTCATTTATTTCTGCTTTGGTGTTTATTTTTTTTCTTCTAATAATTTTGGGTTTGGTTTGCTTTAGCTTTTCTAATTTTTTAAGATGAATCATTAGGCTGTTTATTTTAAGTTTTTCTTTTTTCAATATAGGCACTTAAAACTATATATTTTCCTCTTAGTACTACTGTTGCTGTATCTTGTGAGTTGTGGTATGTTGTGTTTCCATTATCATTTATTTCAAGAAATTTTTCAGTTTTCCTTCTTTATTGACCCACTGGTCATTCTGGAATATATGATTCAGTTTTCATGTGTTTTTTTTTCGTGTACAAAATTCCCCTTGTTGCTGAGGGTAGTTTAATTTCATGTGGTCAGAGAAGATGTTTTATATTATTTCAATTTCAATTGTTTTTGAATGTTTTAAGACTTACTTTTTAGCCTGACATATGGTCTTTCTGTGAAAATGATGCTGAGTTGAGTTGAAGAATTTGTATTCTGTAGCCATTGGATGAAACATTCTGTAAATATCTATTAGATGCATTTGTTCTATAGTCCAGATTAAGTCTGATGTTTCTTTGTTGATTTTCTGCCTGGAAAATCTGTCCAATGTTGAAAGTAGGGTGTTGAAATCTCCAGCTACTATTGTACTGAGGTCTGTCTGTCTCCTTAGCTCTAATAATATTTACTTTATATATCTGGGTGTTCAAGTGTTGGGTACATATCTATTTATAATTGTTATATCCTCTTGCTGAATTGACCCATTTGCCATTATATAATACTGTAATTTAATGTCTCTTCTTAGAGTTTTTGTCTTTAAATTTATTTTGTGTGATACAAGTATAGCTACTCCTATTCTTTTTTGGTTTGCATTGACATGAAATATCTTATTCCATTTCTTTATTTTTAGTCTATGTGTATCTTTGTATTGAAGAAACAGATCACTGGGTCTTTTTTTTTTTTTTCAAATTCATTCAGCCATTCTATGTTTTTGATTACAGAGTTTAGTTCATTTACATTTTATGTTATTATTGACAAGTAAGGACTTACTCCTGCCATTTTATTATTTGTTTTCTGATTGTTGTGTGGTCTTCTTTTTCCTCTTTATCTCCTTTCTGTCTTCCTTGTCAAAGTGATTTTCTCTAGTGTTATTATTTAATTTCTTGCTTTTTACTTTTTGTGCATTTTTTTTATTTGAGGTTACTATGAGGCTTGCAAATACTCTTGTAACCCATTATATAAAACTAATGACAACTTAATTCTGATTGCATAAACAAACATGCAAAAAGAAACATCTAATAAAAATTCTGCACTTTAACTTTGTGATATGGTTTGTCTGTGTCCCCACTCAAATCTCATTTTGAATTGTAATTCCCACAATTCCTATGCGTCATTGGAGGAACTTAGTAGGAAATAATTGAATCATGGGGTAAGTCTTTCCTGTGCTGTTCTTGTATAGTGAATAGGTCTCACGATATCTGATGGTTTTAAAAGTGGGAGTTTCCCTGCACAAGCTCTCTTCTCTTGTCTGCTGTCATGTGAGACTTGCCTTTCACCTTCTGCCATATTTGTGAGGCCTCCCCAGCCATGTGGAACTGTAAGTCCATTAGACCTCTTTCTTTTGTAAATTGCCCAGCCTCAGGTATGTCTTTATCAGCAGCGTGAAAATGGACTAATACAATTTGACCCTCTGCCTTTTAACTTTCTGTTTTTTTCTTTGTCTTGTTGTACTGTCTGTGTCTTGAAAAGTTGTAGTTATTTTTGATTGATTCATCATTTAGTCTTTTGACTTAAGATAAACGTAGTTTACACACCACGATTACAGTGTTGTAGTATTCTGTGTTTTTCTGTCTGCTTTCTACTATCTGATTTCTTATTGCTTATTGTCCTTCTCTTTCAGATTGAAGAACTCTCATTAACCTTTCTTTTAGCACAGGTCTGGTACTGATGAAATCCTTCAGCTTTTGTTTGTCTAGGAAAGTCTTTATTTCTCCTTCATGCTTGAAGGATATTTTCACAGAATATACTATTCTAGGGTAAAACGTTTTTATCCTTTTGTACTTTAAGTATGTCATGCCACTCTCTTCTGGACAGTAAAGTTTCTACTGAAAAGTCTGCTTACAGATGTATTAAAGTTCTATTGTGTGTTATTATTTTTTTCTCTTGCTGCTTTTAAGATTCTTTATCTTTGAATTTGATTATTAAGTGCCTTTAGGTAGTCTCCTTTGGGTAAAATCTGCTTGGTGTTCTATAACCTTCTTGTACTTGAATATTTATATATTTCTCTAAGTTTGGAAGTTCTTTGATATAATCCCATTGAATAAACTTGCTACCCTCATCTCTTTCTCTACTTCCTCTTAAAGGCCAAGAACTCTTAGATTTGCCCTTTTGAAGCTATTGTCTAGATTCTGTAGGCTTACTTTATTATTTTTTATTCTTTTTTATTTTGTCTCCTCTGACAGTATATTATCAAGTAACCTGTCTTCAAGCTCATTAATTCTTTATTCTTGTTGATCAGTTGTGTTATTAGGAGACTCTAATGCATTCTTCAATACATCCGTTGCATTTTCAACTCTAGAATTTCTGCTTGATTATTTTTAATTATTTCAATTTCTTTGTTACATTTATCTGATAGAATTCTGAATTCTTCTTTGTGTTTTCTTGAATTTCTTTGAGTTTCCTCAAAAGAGCTATTTTGAATTCTCTGCCTGAAAAGCCACATATCTCTGTTTCTCCAGGATTGGTCCCTGGTCCCTTATTTAGTTTGTATGGTGAGGTCATGTTTTCCTGGATGGTCTTGATGCTTCCGGATGTTTGTCTGTATATGGGCATTAAAAAGTTAGGTGTTTATTGTAGTCTTCTCAGTCTGAGCTTGTCTATGCTCTATGCTCATTCTTCTTGGGAAGGCTTTCTAGATGTTCAAAAGAGACTTGGGTTCCAAGCCCAGTAATACAGATTCATAGAGATACCACCTAAGTGGTCTTAGATAAGGTCTGAAAGAATTCCCTGGATTACAGGAAGAAATTCTCGTTATCTTCTCCTACTTTCTTCTAAACAAATGAAGTCTTTCTTTCTGTGCTGAACCATCTGGAGCTGGGGATGGCATGATGCAAGCACCCCTGTGGCCACCACCACTGGGACTATCCCAGGTCAGACCTGAAGCCAGCACAGTACTGAGTCTCACACAAGATCCTCTATATTTGCTACCTGACTACCACCGATATTCTCTCAAGGTTCTAGGGATCTGCAGTCAGGAGGTGGGGAAGCCAGCCAGGTTTTATCATTTCCTTCAGGGCAGTAAGTTTCCCCAGAATCCAGGCAGGTCTAGAGATGCTATCTGGGAGCCAGGGATTAGAATTTAAAAAATTTAGAAATCTACTTGCTGTTCTGTTGCATGGTGGTTAAGCTGGTACTCAGACCACAAGACAAAGCTCTTTCCATTCTTCTTTCCCCTTTCCACTGGCAGAGGAGCCTTTCCCTGTTTCCTCCACCACCACCAGCCCATAGGGAGTTTTTCCAGGCCACCGCTAAAGTTCACTTAAGGCCCAGGGGCTCTTCAGTTAGCTTGTGGTGAATGCTACCAGGGCTGGGGCTCACTCTTCAGGGAAGTGGGCTCCCCTTTGGTCTAGGGCAAGTCTATAAGTGCCATCCAAGAGCCTATTCCTGGATTCAGGGATCCCCAAGAGCCCACTTCGTGCTCTGCTCTACTGGGGCTGAGCTGGTACCTGAAGCCAGCATGTCTCAGAGTAAGGCTCATGGTATACCACCTGGGTATTGCTGTTGGTGATTCAGGGTTTGGGGGCTCTTTAGTCAGAAGGTGATGAATTCTGCCAGTACTGGTTCATTCCCTTCAAGGAAGAAGTTTCCCTTCTGGCCAAGAGTGTGCCTAGAAATGTCATCTGGGAGGTAGGGCCTAGGATGCAGGCCTCACTACTGTGCCCACTGACCTACCCTGTGTTGGTTTAGCTGGCATCCAAGGTGCAAGACAGTCTTCTTTGCTCTTCTGTCACCTCTCCTCAAGTAGAAGGAAGGAGTCCATTTATTGCTGCAAGCTTTGCTGCCTGCGGTTGTGGGAGGAGTTGCACAAGCACTCCCCTAGCTGGCCCATCTGGTGTCTTACTAGGTCATGCGCCACCCCAATCCACTGGCTCTAAGTCCAGCAGAGCATCAGGACTTCCCTAAGAATTGCAGTCCTTGTGTCCTAGACTGCCTTTCAAGTTCACCTAGGATCCCAGAGCAGTTTAGCCTGCAGTAGCAAGGCTTGCAGAGAAACTCAGGTTCAGACCATTGAGAAGGGCACTTCTTCTCTGGTTAGGTCTGGTCCAAGTGCTCCCTTCCTGTGTGGGCAGTGGCTGAGTTCATCATGCTTTTGCTTTCCACTGTGACAGGGCAGCACTCAGTTCAATGCAAAGTTCCCCAGTCACTGTGCTCTCCCTCCCCCGAGTGTACAGATTCTCTTTCTATGCTGTCTAATCATTTCTGGGGAATGTGAGAGGGGTGCTCTCAGTGATTTAAGCCTATCTTTCCTACCCATTCAGTTCCTCTTTCAGCAATGTAAAGTTAAAATCAGGTACTGTGATTGCTTACCTGGTTTTTGTTTTTTATGAAGGTGCTTTCATTGTGTGCAGCCAGTTGTTAAAATTTGGTGTTCCTTTTAGGTGAGACAATTTGTGGAGACTTCTACTTGGTCATCTTGCTCCACCCTCAGCATAATGTTTTCAAGATTCATCTATGTTGTAGCATATGTCAGAACTCCGTTCCTTTTCATGGCTGAGTAATATTCTATTGTACGTATATACCACATTTTGTTTATCCATTCATCTGTTGATTGACTCTTGGGTTGTTTTTAACTTTTGGCTATTGTGAATTACCCAGCAATGATAGAAATATCTGTATGAGTCCCTGTTTTATATTATATTGTGTATATGCCTACAAGCAGAATTCCTGGGTCATATAGGCCTGGTGGGATTTTATTCCTGATTATACTGAGTTTATAGAAAAATTTGGAGTGAATTGGTATCTTAAATTTTAACCTCAAGTCTTCTGATCCATTAGCACTGTATATCTCTGTCTTAGTCAGCTTGGGATGCCATAACAAAATATCATAGACTGGGTAGCTCAAATAATAGAAATTTATTTTCTCATAGTTATGGATGTTGGGAAGTCCAAGATAAAGGTGCTGGGAAGGTAAGTTTTATTTTGAAGTCCCTTCTCTTGGGTTGCAGGTGGCCACCATCTCACTGTGTGTTCACATGACCTCTTCTTTGTGTACACACACACATGGAGAGAGAGAGATGGCATGCTTTCTGGTGTTTCTTTTTATCAGGACACTAATTAAATTATGAGGACCCATCCTCATGGCCTCATGTAAACCCAATTACCTATCAAAGTACCCATTGATAATACTGTCACATTGAGTGTTAGGGCTTCAACATACAAACTAAAATAGAGAAGGGGACAAAATTCATTCCATAGAAATGTCCTTATTTAATTTTTCTTGGTAATTTGTGATTTTTTAATGAGTTGCCTGTGCACACATGTTGTTAGATTTAATCCTTAGTTTTACATGATTTTTGATGCTATTGTGAATATATTTTGTTTTATTTCCAATTGCCTATGAATATATACAAATACAAATGATTGTTGTCTATTGATCTTGTATCCTGCGATCTTGCTCAATTAACTTATTAGATTTAGTGACTTTCTTTTTGTAGATTTTTAAGATTTTCTACATGCACAATACACTCTTTCTGAATAAAGACAGTTTTATTTCTTCCTTTCCTGTCTGGCTTCCTCGTGCATCATTTTTTCTTTTTGCTTTATTGAACTGGGACTTGCAGTATAATGTTCAGTAATAGCAATGAGAGTAGACATTCTAGCCTCATCCCCAACCTTATCAGGAGAGTGTAAGAGCTTAGGACATTGTATTTGCATTTTTATATGTGTAACTAAGCAAGGCATTGTGATCAGTTTATTGGCTACAGTTTTTTTCCTTACTCAGATTCTGTAATCACTGGTTATGGTAGTTTTAGGCACTTTAACTCTGTTTCAATTAGAGAAGTTCTTATTTATCTATAATTTTATATATTCAGCTGCTGTATTTTTTTTTTCAGATTACATAGCTTAAAATCATTTTAAAATTACTGGTATAATGTCATGCTATTGACTTTTATTAAAGTTCAAAGCAGCCACTGAACCTCACTGATGAAAACACTGTGTATTATGGAACTTAATTTTTCTTGGGGAAGGGCCATGAGACGTATTCCTACTGATATTTAGTACAAAGGCCACACTCAGTATCAGCATATAAAAATATAGATCATACATCTTCCTTCTAAAATAATGAGATTTTTAAAATCAAGTGTTTCAGTTCTTGCTTTAGTAGAAGCTCACAGTTAAATGTTTTGCATAATTGTGGCCATGATGATTTTTGTATTTGCCTCCTTTTTTTCCCAGTATTTGTATATGTTTTGATTTATTTTAACAATCTTAATCTATTTATGTCTTTTATTGTAAGTCAACTCAAATCCTTTTTTTAAAAGTTTAGATTAAAAATTATAATCTCTTTGAATTAATAAAAAAGCTATTTCATAAAAGGTCCTACCTTTTAAATAATTAATTGGTATAAATACCTACTTTTAAGAGGCTTAATGGAAAGCTATAAATGGAAAGTCTCTAGGCTTGGGAACACAGTCTTATACTGGCCTTGTAAGATAAGCTGCTAAAGAGAAACAATTGGAGTGATGATCTTGTTGAAGTGAAGCTAAAATGCTTCTGACTAAAACAAAGCAAAACAACAAACAGAGATCTGCTGTTTCCTTCAATGATTAAAGAGAAATGATTGAATGTCCTGAAAATAACCTAATAAGTGGAACAGTAAAGAATCACATGTCTCAGGTTTCTGGGTGGTATGGCAACAAGAAGTTGTGAGGTTACTGCCAATCATTTCAGTCCATCTTGTGCTGGAGGAAATGGCTTATTTTGTATCACAATAATCAGAATAATATAAAAAATTTAAATAAACTACATAGCAATTATTAGTTGATATTTGTGCTACCTAATTTAATCACACAAATTTTACACTTACATTACACATCTTAATGCTTATTGTAAATTGTCTTCAGTTAAACTATATATATTGATGATTTTAAAAATAAAGAATTGACTTCTATAACACCCTAAATGTGTAATTTTTATGTGTAATTATTTGGAGAAAAAAGAAGCAACATGTATTTTTAAAACATTTCTATTTGTATTTAGTATTAAAGTGTGCCTTTAATGTTTGAGAGAAATACTTTGTGCCAAATTCAATGCCAAGTACTTCAAATGCATTATTTTACATTTTTCACAACAATGCTATTGTAGCAATTTCACTTATGCCCATTTACAGATGAGAAATGGAGGCTTGGAAAAGTTTATTAACTTGCCCAAGGTCACACAGTAAAAGGCAGAACCAGGATTTAAACCATGGCTATCTTAAGGTAGCATCTCCATTGGAAAGCATTTGTCTGTAAGTAACAGTAACTTCAACAATCTTTTATTCCCACATCAAGCTATCTGAAAATAGGGGATTGTTTGCATAGGTTTAGTTGCTTAATAATCCTATTTAATCCCCTGTTCCACCATTCCCATTGAGTTTGCTTTTCATTTTCATGCATTTTGTTTCATGGTTGCAAAATACATAATGCAAGCCTGGGTATTATATGTTCAGGATACGATGAAGGGAGAAGTAGCAATGCTAGCCATATTTCTCCTTTTTTTTTTCATCAAGAAAGCAAGATCTTTTCAAGAAACCCTCTGGTGGGTTTATATCTCATCAGCCAGAACTGTGTCCAGAGCAATGCTTGGCTGCAAGAGAAGCAGGAAAAATCAGCGTTTAGTGTACCTAGCCACAGAAGAAGGTGGCTGGGGGCTGGGAATGACTCTGGTTGGCCAAACAACAGTGTCTGAGGCAATGGATATTACATAATGCTGATTCTGTTAGGTTAGCGCTAGTGGAATATATGTGTGAATTTTAAAGGCAGTGACTGAAGTGAAGACAGTAAAAGAGAATATTTTACTTCTCTTTAAGGTTTTAATCCAATTTTCCACCAGAGGATTTTGGGATGCTTTTCTCTGCCTTCCTATCCCCCAATTTTTTTTTTTTTTTTTTTTTTTTTTTTTTTTTT
>NW_012105364.1:8090590-8134309 GCF_000951045.1 Mandrillus leucophaeus
CTGGTCTCAAACTCCTGACTTCAAGTGATCCCCCCACCTTGGTCTCCCAAAGTGCTGGGATTACAGGCGTGAGCCATGGCACATTTTGCACCATTGCTTGCTTTTTTTTTTTTTTTTTTTTTTTTTTTTTAAAGACTAGAGTCTCGCTCTGTCACCACCCAGGCTGGAGTGCAGTGGCTGGATCTCAGCTCACTGCAACCTCTACCTCCTGGGCTCAGGTGATCCTTCCACCTCAGCCTCCTGAGTAGCTGGGACCACAGGCACGCACCACTATGCCTGGCTATTTATTTTTAATTTTATTTTCTGTATATTTTGTAAAGATGGGGTTTTGCCATGTTGCCCAGGCTGTTCTCAAACATCTGGGTTCAAGCAATCTGCCTGCCTTGGCCTCCCAAAGTGCTGGGATCATAGGCATGAGCCACCGTGCCCAGCCCCAATACCCCATTTTTTCAGCACTATATTATCTTTCCTGAACGTGCCCTTGAAGTGGATACAGTAGTGCGTGTCAGGGTGAGAGAACGGCAAGAAAGAGGAACAAGAACCTGCCCCCTGCTCTAGCTTAGGATTTATGGAAGACAAGCAAACATGTAGTTGAAAGGGTACGGGACACTGTGATTAGAGGTGCAGATTTCAGCTTATTAACAAAGTTATAAAAAGGAGATAACCTTGAATAATCAGGCATTGTTAATAGAATTTAAGCTGGTAAACTTCGAAGCAGAGTTATAATTTATTATCTTGTTAACCTTTAACTTAATAATCAGAGTAATTTAAAAGATAAGAAAAAAGTTTAAAAAAACAGATTCAGTGGTAAAAGATTAAGATAATTTAGGAAATTTAACTGCAAATAATAGCTGCTGGTAAAGTTATAACTTGTGTTGGTTAATTAATGTAATTAGGTTTGATTTATTGTACCCTAAGAACCTCTATGGGATCTCTGTGCTTACGAAGGTTAATATTAATAAGGATAATGACCAAATGACCATCTCTATGTCTGGTCCCTCTGGAAATGTTTACAGATGCGATATAGTTTTACATGTTTGAGAGCAGTTTAGTGGGGTTATTCTTTCATTCAAGCAATCATATGTTAATGCATAGTCTGTGCCAGGAAATACATTTAGCCCCAGTACTATAGAAGTCATGGTTCTTTTTCTTGGGAACTTGTGATCTAGGAGGTAGTTTGTCTTCCAGTGCCCATTTGACTCTCTCACTTTATGGACCTACTGGTCCTACCTAAGTGCCAAAGCCAACTTGACTATTTGAGTGAATTGACTGGTCAAATTGGACAGAAATGCAAAATGCACAGTTATAAGAATACTCAGGTTGTATGTATATAGTTTGTGTGTTGCTGTCATCCAAAATAAAATGTAGAATTACTTGTGTCAACTAAAATTCTGCTCTTCCTTACTGTACATGCAAAGAACTCATTGCATAATGCTGTTGAATTTGACAAAAATCTGGGAATTACTAACTCAAAAAATATGGCTTTGCTGGCAGAAAAATGATTTGTACAAGAACACCCAATAGAGTACTTAGCACATAATAGGCACATAATTAACAATTTGACAAGTGAATGCTGCTGAATGAAAGCAAATGAATCACCATGTCTCTGTAGATTATTTTCCAAGAGTTAGTAGGACTTTTATAACTAAATTCTTCCACTTATGAAAATAGGAGACATTTTAGAAAAGTAGTTTGTGTTGGTTACCAACTCAAGTTAGGTTTAAATTATTGTGCCTTAAGAACTTCTGTAGCAATTTTGCTGGAAATATGTAAAGTGGTGCATGAAAGTTTTCTCATGGTATATCTGAATCCTCTGTTTAACTGACAAGTTCTTTTGATATCCTTTGCACAAAATGACGCATGTCATTTCTCATGAAGAGCAATGTGCTAGCTGGCAATTGTTTGCTTTGTGTAGGGTTTTGATGGAAGTGTTTTGTGATAGTAGCTTGGTATATATTCCTGACTTTTAGTTTGAAAAGCTCAGTGCATCTGAGTACCTACTCCCATAGGTAAAGGGAAGAAATCTATTTATTTTAGGTGTTGTAATTTGATAAGAAGTTAGTTTAACTCTCTGGCTGTTGAATAATTTTTAATCATGCTTTGTCTGCTCAGGTACACGTGTTGGAGATAAAACTGTGAACAAGATGGCCAGGTGTGGTGGCTCACGCCTGTAATCCCAGCACTTTGGGAGGCCGATTTGGGTGGATCACCAGGTCAGGAGACCGAGACCATCCTGGCTAACATGGTGAAACCCCATCTCTACAAAAAAAAAATACAAAAAATGAGCTGGGCGTGGTGGCGGGCGCCTGTAGTCCCAGCTACTTGGGAGGCTGAGGCGGGAGAATGGCGTGAAGCCGGGAGGCGGAGCTTGCAGTGAGCCAAGATTGCACCACTGCACTCCAGCCTGGGCAACAGAGCAAGACTCCATCTCAAAACAAACAAACAAAACAATTGTGAACAAGACACGCTTCTTGCCCTTAAAGAACGTGACACTTAATATGCAAATATTGTGGTAGGTGTTGCTATAGGAGAAAACATAGAGTTTGGTGGATGCAGAGCAGGAGGGTACATGAGCTAGTGGGATGAGAGTCAAGGAGACGTTGGGTGTTTGCGTGGGAGCAGCCAGCCACATAGTGAAATCACTCTCAGATCTCTACCAGCACGTCTCCTTAGGTGTTTGAGACCTGCAGGCACTTTCAGATCTCAAAAAGAAAAGTTTTTTACACGACTAAAAGCTATAACATCTTTATATTAAATTAGATTCCAAATATGGAAATGATTGAGGATATTGAGAGGTAGCCTAATGGAGTGCGTAAAAGCTCAGACTTTGGAGCCCATAGATTCAAATTCTGACTTTCCATTTATTGATTCTAGGGACTTAGGCAAGATACTTCTTTTATGCTGCAGTTTTCCCATTTGAAAAATAGGGATGATATGACCTCACTCATAAGGTTGTTATGAGGATTAAATGAATTAATATTTATAAAGAAGCTTGAGACATTGCCTGATGTAGCAAGTGCCACGTCAGTGTTTGTTAAATAAATATTGTCCTACAAATATAGAAGCACTAAACACAATTAAACATTTGCCTGTTGTCTTTGATATGACTTATGTCTTCTGTACTTTTCTAAGTCAATGGAGGTAATTCTAGTGGCCTGAAGCTCATGTTAAATGGTATTGGGAAATAGGTTAAACATTGATTCCCTATGATCTAGTCTCCTCTAGTGAGAGGAAATTATTTCTGTATATTAATGTATAAGGATATTTTCTATACATTTATGTATATTAATAACTTTGAACATTTTTCAAGAGGTCTGAGTAACAAATATAAAAGTGCACAGCGGCTGGGCGCAGTGGCTCACGCCTGTAATCCCAGCACTTTGGGAGGCTGAGGAGGGTGGATCTCGAGGTCAGGAGATTGAGACCATCCTGGCTAACATAGTGAAACCCCGTCTCTACTAAAAATACTAAAAAAATTAGGTGGACGTGGTGGTGGGCGCCTGTAGCCCCAGCTACTCGGGAAGCTGAGGCAGGAGAATGGCGTGAACCCGGGAGGTGGAGCTTGCAGTGAGCCAAGATCGTGCCACTGCACTCCAGCCTGGGCGACTGAGCAAGACTCCGTCTCAAAAAAAAAAGGAAAAAAAAGTGCATAGCTTCTCAGACACCACTACATTTATGATAAGAGAAACAGAGATTATTACGAAGAAAAGAAAAGTAAAAATAATTTGGGCTTTAGTGACTTTAAGCATCAGTTAACTTCTTTAGTTGTATTTAGGATGTACTTTAACTACAAGAATTAATTCAGCCGTAATAAAATATGACATAAGGATAAAAAGAATTTTTTTCTCTTGATTACTAAAGCAGGTTATGATAATAATAAAAGTGACTTGGGATTACAGGCTGTGTGTGGTGACTCAAGCCTATAATCCCAGCACTTTGGGAGGCAGAGGCAGAGGATCATTTGAGCTTAGAAGTGTGAGGCCAGGGTTGAAAGACCCTGTCTCTATAAAAAATGTTTTAACAAACTTAGTCAGGGGTGGTGGCACATGCTTTTAGTCCCAGCAACTCAGGAAGCTGAGGTGAGAGGATTGCTTGAGCCCAGGAGGTGGAGGCTGCAGAGACTGATGAGTGTACCCCTGGATTCCAGCTGGGACAATAGAACAAGACCCTGTCTTTAAAAAAATGACTTGAATTTTTGAATTTTTATACATTTAACCCTCATGAAAAAGGAATTATATATTTTTGAAAAGGCGATTAGAACATTTTAACAATCTTTTAGTAGTTCTGCTTCAGTTACTGCTATGATTTAGATGTCCCCTCCAAAATTTATGTTGAAACTTAATCCCCAGTATGGCAGTATTGAGAGGTGGGGTCTTTAAGAGGTGATTGGATAATGAGGAACCTGCCTTTATGAACTGATTAATGTATTCATGGCTTAATAGATAAATGAGTTATCATCAGAAGTGACTGGTGGTTTTATCAGAAGAGGAAGAGAGACCTGAGTGAGCATGCTCAGCTTCCTCCCCATGTGATGCCCTGCCCTGCACTGCCTTGGGACCCCACAGAGAGTCCCTGCCAGCAAGATGACTTTCACCAGATGTGGTCCCTTGACTTTGGAGACTTCTCAGCCTCCATAACTGTAAGAAATAAATTATTTTCCATATAAATTAACCAGTTTCAGGTATTCTGTTATAAGCAATGGAAAGTGGACTCAGATAGTTACTAATAAACTCAAATTGTAATTTTGCTTCTCAGATCTTTAAAATACATAAGAGAAAAGCATTTAGTTTGAGATCATAATAAATTAATGAGTTTTCTTTTTATTTTTTATCATTCTGTCCAGTGGTGAGGTTCTTAATGATAACCAGATTTTTTAGTTTGAGGCTGAGCTGATTTTAGTTTGTGGATTTCAATCCAAAAGTTGCCAACAGAAAGTCATTCTGTGACTAATTCAAGCTATTGAGCATGGGGCCCTATGCTCTGTGGAAAAAAGACATAATATGGGCTTTCATGCACGTGACAAAGAAATGGGAAATATTAATATATGTAAAGTTGGCCAAAATATGCTAAAATAGTTCGCTTGTGCTTCTTAAAACTCTCATTTGTGTCAATAAGCTCAGTAAATGATCTCTAAAATCTTTTCTTCTACTGTGTGTGTGTGTGTTGTGTGTGTGTGGTGGAAGAATTTATTGGAAACTGTGGGAGCATAATTATCAGGAAACTTTTAATTACATAAAATGAGACATATGCAGGTATATATCACATGAAGCAAAAGGTGCATCAGTCTGAAAAATCTAAAATCATTTCAGAACCAATTAGGTTATAATTCCTACTCCTAAGTAAAATGGTATTTTAATAACAAAATTGTTCAATTTTAGGGTTATCTTTTCAAGGCAATAACTTCATGAAAAAGAAACTTGATTCCATAGATAATAGGGGGTCATAATGGATTACTGAGTAGGATAATGACAAAATCTGTATTAGGCAGGGTTCTCTAGAGTGACAGAACTAACAGGATATATTGATATCTATGTATGTATGTATGTATGTATGTATGTATGTATCTATCTATCTATCTATCTATCTATCTATCTAAAGGGGAGTTTATTAAGTAGTGTTAACTCACATGATCACAAGGGCTCACAACAGGCTGCCTGCAAGCTGAGGATCAAGGAAGCCAGTCCGAGTCCCAAAGCTGAAGAATTTGGAGTCCAATGTTCAAGGGCAGGAAGCATCTAGCACTGGAGAAAGATGAAGGCTGGGAGGCTAGGCCAGTCTAGCCTTTTGGCGTTTTTCTGCCCACTTTATATTCTGACCACACTGGCAGCTGATTAGGTGGCATCCCCCTGATTAAGGGTGGGTCTGCCTTTCCCAGCCCACTGACTCAAATGTTAATCTCCTTTGGCAACACCCTCACAGACATATCCAGGATCAATACTTTGTATCCTTCAACTCAATCAAGTTGACACTCGGTATTAACCATCACAAGTCCACCTTGTCAATTTGAACCTCTACACATCTCCTGAGATCATACATAATCTTCAAATAAAGACAATAATAAGGTCATAATTACACCTAACATAACACAACTATCCTTCATACAACTGGAAACGCACCAATCCCCAACCCAAATGCTGTTCCATGGAGTTAACAATACTTAAATACTGATATGGACATGAAGTCAATAAATCTTATGTCACATGACAAAGGAAAAAGGAAATAAAATCAAGATATTTTCTATATACGTGCACAAACATGTTTTTTAACAAAAGGAGGAGGAAATACTCATGACAATTACAGTCCTTGTTTCTGCAACTGGTCACGTGGTCATAGCTGGTATTGATGACTACCTTCTTCTCCTACCCTTTGCCTTTAGCAAGCACCTCAGCAGGCCGTGGTTTTTTCCTGGTGGAGTGACCCAAACCTTTATTCCTGAAGAGTCGGAGCCATTTGTAGTCCTGCCTGGATTAGACTATTATAGTTTCTCCTTAACCTTAATCAGAGGGCATGGTAATACTAAGAGATGTCCTAATGGATCTCCTGTATTCCATGCATACTCTTCTTTACCTCTGTTGTGGAGTAGTAGACTGATTTCATCTTGATAGTCTGGGTCAGTCACCCCAGCCAACATTGTAACTCCTTTCTTAGCATGTTGACTTAAAGATAGGAGGACCCCCCCAAGTTTCCAGGTGGCAAAAATTTTGCTAGTGGGTCACTAGGGGTGATAATAAGAGGTGCCACTTCCACTTCTACCCCTGATTCCTGGATCCTGCATATCCTGGCTATGGGAGAAACAATACCATATATTGGACGCTGGTTCAGATTATACATGGCCTTCTCGAGAACTTTGCCCCAGCCCTGCAAAGTATTGTCACCTAGTTGGCATTTTAATTCTGACTTCCAAAGGCAATTCTACCATTCTTTCAATCCAACGGCTTCAGGATGGCCTTTTGATGGCACCACTTATCGTCACCCCTAGTGACCCACTAGCAAAATTTTGCTTCCTGTTCCCACAATATTATGTTCTGCTGGCCTAGAGGTCTTAGTTCCAGAGGGAGGAACACCAGGAGACACACCAACCATTCCTTTAAAATGGAAGTTATGATTACCACCTGGACAACAGAGGTAAGGAAGAGTATGCATGGAATATCAGAGCTCCATTAGGATGTCTCTTAGTATTACCATGCCCTCTGATTAAGGTAAATGGGAAACTACAACAGCCCAATCCAGGCAGGACTACAGATGGCTCAGACCCTTCAGGAATGGATTGGGTCACTCCACCAGGAGAAAAACCATGACCTGCTGAGGTGCTTGCCGAAGGCAAAGGGCATACAGAATGGGTAGTAGAAGAAGGTAGTCATCAATACCAGCTACAACTACGTGACCAGTTGCAGAAAAGAAGACTGTAATTGTCATGAGTATTTCTTCCTTCTTTTATTAAAAACATGTTTGTGCATATATACACTTGTACTAAGAAAATATCTTCATTTTATTTCCTTTTTCCTTTATCATGTGACATAAGAGTTATTGACTTTATATCCATATCAGTATTTAAGTATTGTTAACTCTATGGAATAGCATTTGGGTTGGGGATTGGTACATTTACAGTTGTATGAAGGATAGTTGTATTATTTTAGGTGTAATTATGACCTTATTATTGTCTTCATTTGAAGATTATGTATGATCTCAGGAGATGTGTATAGGTTCAAGTTGTCAAAGGGTGGACTTGTGATGGTTAATACTGAGTGTCAACTTGATTGGATTGAAGGACTCAGAGTATTGATCCTGGATATGTCTGTGAGGGTGTTGCCAAAGGAGATTAACGTTTGAATCAGTGGGCTGGAAAAGGCAGACCCACCCGTAATCTGGATAGGCACCACCTAATCAGCTGCCAGCATGGCCAGAATATAAAGTGGGCAGAAAAACATGAAAAGGTTATACTGGCTTAGCCTCCCAGCCTACATCTTTCTCCCATACTGGGTGCTTCCTGCCCTTGAACATTGGACTCCAAATTCTTCAGCTTTGGGACTCGGATTGGCTTCCTTGATTCTCAGTTTGCAGACAGCCTATTGTGGGACCTTGTGATCATGTGAGTTAATACCACTTAATAAACTCCCTAGATAGAGAAATAGATAGATATAGATATATTTATCCTATTAGTTTTGTCACTCTAGAGAACCCCGACTAATAAGATGCAATATTTATTTGTCTTCCTTCTGTCAAACCTTGAGTCAACCACTTTTCTCAGATTGCCTGAGAAGGTATAGGGAAAAGAACATACAAGATAGATGAGACATGTAGGAAAGAACAATGAGTGGTGGAGACAGCTTCTTTACATGGTGAAGAGGATGAGAAAAGCCACCCTTAGGCAAAAGAACTCCATGGCCTCTAAGAGGGTGCTATGGTTTAAATATTTTTTCCTTCCAAAGTTGAAACTTAATGCCTAGTGTGTCAGTATTGAGAAGTAGGGACTTTAGGAGGTGATTGGTTCATGAGAGATCTGTCCATATGAATACATTAGTCTATCCATGGATTAATGAGTTAATGGATTAACTGGTGGCATTATAAGAAGAAGAAGAGTGACTTGAGCTAGCACTTTAGGATGCTCAACTTCCTCACTATGTGATACCTTGTACTACCTTAGGACTGTAGAGAGTGTCCACCAGCAAAAAGGCTCTCACCAGATATGGTCTCTTAACTTTGGACTTCAAGGTCTCCATAACTGTAAGAAATAAATTATTTTAAAAAACCCTTTTTCAGATGTTTTAAGCAGCAAAAAACTGACTTATATATGGAGTGCAAAGCCCCAGAATGGCATAGGAGAAGACTTGTTGCTTCAGACAGGGTTCTTGGCACAATCAATGGTGAGGCTCCTAAACACAGCTGCAATTTTAGCCCCAGAGCCAGCTGTCATGACTTTGGAAGTCCTAGCCCCAGTGAACTTGGCTGCTGTGCCAATGTCCCTTGAAGTGCTGCTGGTTTGGAAGCAGTGACCAGGGTTAAGTGAGGTCAAGGGATGTGGGGCTGCCAAACTGCTGAAGCTCTCATCTGTTAGTGTCTCTGTTTATTTGAGAACCACTGCAGAGTGGTGAGATTAGCACCTGACAGGTGCTCTCAAACAGAGAAAGGTGGGAACACACTTGGCACAGATGTACATTTTCGGGGGTGAAAGATTGTGGCAAGGGAGCTTCTCTAGTGCAGAGAAGATTGAGAGAGGCAGTGACTGGCTCTTTTAAGAGTAGTTTTTAAGGTAGTTGAGATTTAGTGTGCATGACCAATTGTAAGGAAACAAAATTGAGACAATAAATCTTTTTTGGGAAGTTGTTTTAGAGATTCATATATGAGAAATGACAGCTTAGTTAGTATGACCCACTGGGAATGAAAGAAAGGTAATAGTTCAAGAGAAATTCTGAAAATCGAATGCCAAGGTTAAAGAGCTGAGGAGGTGGGGTCTTCTAAGGGTGAATGCTTAGTAGTTTGTTGTACTATTTGAAAATATAAATAGTTAAGAGTCACATTTAAAACTGATGATTGAAAAGTTAAAGTCTGGAGAAACTTACAAGACAGAATCAAGGACAGAGGCAAGAATTAAGCTTTGAGAAAGTTCTGAAGAAACAAAGGTTGAAGAAACTCTAAATTAAGGTAAATATTAAAACCATTAGTGACTACCATCTGAAGAAAATCAAGAGAAAACAGGCCAGCTGCTGTGGGGATGGATCCACTTGAAGGAAACCAAAATATCTTGTTACCATGGAGCTAAAAAAGATATAAACTAATACTGAAATTCATAACTGAAAGAATCATTTCCATTAGGTGTTGACTTGTTTATTGTTAGTTTCTTCCCACCAGAATGTAAGCTCCATGAGAGTAGGTGCTATGTCTGTTTTACTCATGGTTATATGTTCAGTAGCTAGACAAGGGATTGATAAATATTTGTTGGATGAATAAATGAATAAACCATTGCATACTCTGACCTCAAGTGGGAGATAAAGTCTGCCCAAGTCCAAGAACAATGTTTGCCCAAATTGAGAGCAAAATGGAGTCCTAGGGCACACTGTCCAGTAGTGCATGATGAAATGTTCTGTGTACTAGCCACATGTGGCTATGGAGCAGTTGAAATGTGGCTTGTACAACTGAGGAACTAATTGCCACGTGCAGCTTGTGGCTACTGTATTGGGCAATGCAGATGTGTAGAATTACTTTACCAGTTAGGAAACCGGCCTCTTCTGGGCAGATGTAACCTGTGCCCGGGCAGTGGCTTTGCCAGGGGCCAGAAGCAGTGTGGGACTTGGGAAGGGAATAAAAGATTTACTGCTGGGGCTGGTTTTATTAATCCTTAGCCCAAGGGACAGGAGCTGTCTGCCAAGCTTATGTGAGATCCAGGTTACTTCACCAGGGAAAGAGACCAGAGAGGTATTTGGGTCCAAAGCCGCAGTTAGCAGTAAAAATGAGTTTACTCTGAAGGTCTTTGTGAAAATACCTGTTAGAGAACTAGAGGCTTTCATAGATGACTAGAAAAACTTCAAGATTTAGGGATTCTGGTCACCTTTCTTTGTACCACATGAATGATAATTGCATTCGATCATTAAAAGATGGACTAGGCTCATATAAATGTTTAACAAACATTCAGACACCCAGGAATTCACGGTTGAGGAAAGCAAGTATAGCAGATACTTAAAAATACTTCTATGTATTTAGCTGTGTATTGAATTAGATGAACATTTATATTTATCATGTATATCTAATTTTTATTAGATTTTGAAATGTTCTATTGTGGTTTTTGTTTTAGCAGATTTACCTGGTTAGTTATAGCTTGCTTAGGCAAGTATTAGAATTATTCTGATTTCCTTGAGCTCTCTGCAGCTTGGCCGGGAGAGGAGGAGGGAATTGTTCAGGAGTGTGCTAAATTGGCCTTGTATTTAGAATTCACCCAGTGATAATACATATCAATATCATGTATTGAGCTGCATGTAGGAGCAGATGTTTGGCATGTTTCAGGCTACTTCTGGGAATAGTCTGTATTGAAGAAAGGAAAGTATGCTTCAGATCTTTACACATAATTTATGCAAGTGAATAAGGATTTCTCACAAAGGAAGAATGCCGGACAGACTATTATATTAGCAAGATAAAGCGTGCTGTGTGCAAATTCCCAAAGTTGGCCAGTATATAGCAGAAGACAAAGAAATATTAATACATTCCTGTTTTATAGGAGATTAGTTCTCTAACGAGCAAACAAGCAAGAAAATAGGGGAGTCTCTTAGGGTTTCCTGAAGATTGGTTCACTTCCCTTAGGCTAACCATTTGTTTTCATTGTCTTTATGAGCGAAAAAGTCTTTTGTAAGGATTTAATTTGCACCACAGGAAAATGTTTACATATTGGAATCTTGAGTTGTGGAGGGACTTTCACAGATCATCTAATCCTGTCATCTATCTAATGCTTGACTTGGTTTTGCAAAAATCTTTCCAAGGATCATCCAATCAGGGTGTCAGCATCTTTCGGAGAGAGAGTGAGTGGTCAGTAGCTCCCAAGCTGAGCCATTCTGTCCTTAGAGGACTTTGACACCGAGGTAGCCTTAGAAAGTCTAATTCCCCTGTCATCCTTGTAACCGCTGGGGTCAACCACAATACCTCCGATTCTTTTTCCCGTTGAAGTTATTAGGATATTTGAGCATGCTGATCAGATCTCCAGGGTAAATATGCTCAAGTGCTTTGAGAAATTCTTGGATATTATTGATTTGATTGTTTGTACATCTCAGGTCACTCTTGAATGTGCTCAGTTTCTCTGTGGTACTGCAGTACTTCCTGGGTTGTCTGGGCTATATAGAGATAAGTAGGGCTTTTGCTTTCTTTTATACAGATTCTCTCCTCCTTTTCCTCTCTTTCCTCTCCTCTCCTGTCTTTTCCTCCCCTCCACTCCCCTTATCTTTTTCTTACTCCTTCCCTCCTCTCCCCTCCTATAATACATTACATTTATTCATTCACTCAAAAAATATTCCATTTACTGTTGATTCACATTAACCTTTCTGTAGACTAAAATTTCTAAGCCTCAGTTGCATGTATTGCTACTATGCCACATCTTCTCCATTCTATACAAAACAATTGTCCTTTTGGACTTAATCACATCATTTTAAATTTACTTCTATTTCTTTTCAATTTATGTCTATTATTACTTTTCATTTGTGGATAGTTCATTTCTATAAGTACTTTAAAACTTATTTTTATTAATTTCAGACATAGTCCTTGTCTCCAACCTGTCAGCTTCCAACCCCATTCAGTCATCCACATGGCCACTCTCCCTTCTACAAATTTTATGATGTCCACTCTATTTTCTTCCAGGACATTGAGTAACATGGTGAAACAAGTGGAACCGAGAAGAAAATTCTATGATTCTGACATTTAGAACTAGGTTGATGTTCATCCACTAGTTAGCACCATCTGGATATAGCTGTTGAAACTGTTACTGGTCTGCCTCACTGGGCACTCAGCTTCTGTAATCCATTTTATTCACAAGGCTAAGTTAAAAGACCTTCTGTTCTCTTTGGAGGTGATGTGTGCTAAGTTATCTTCAATTTCTATAATCTTAGGAATTGTATCAAAGAAGGAAAGGGTGTTTAATGTTCTTATTTCCTTCTGCAGATGTTGTATTGTCCTCTCTTTAGCATATTTCTTAGACAAGCAGTACCCTTTGATTCTCTAACAGACATGTAGGACTGAGAGGAGGATACTGGAAACAAATTGAATATTCAGGTAATTACTATAAATTGTGATGCATTTTATGGTGGCACAAAACATAATAAGTTGCTTTGCGGTATCAAATGAAATCCATTATTTTCTAATGAGCAGAGAACTTGAAATAATTGATGTTTTTGTTAAAACAAATCAGAACCTCTGAACGATGGCTAATTCTTATTTCTTAAGGCTTTTCTTGTATTTTCAAGGAACTGAAAATATTTAAAATTTTTAGCCACATCAGTGTCATGAAAATTTAGGAGATTTATATACATTTTGGTCAAAATAGAAAAGGCACACAAAGAATCCCCCATAAAGATAAAACCCTTGCAGCAAGGTGTATGCTAATGAGTCAGTTGGATACGACAGTGACGGACAGAATTGAAAAATTTCAAATCAGTCTTTATCTTCTTATGTGGAAAATAGGCGTTGCATTCATTATGCAACTAAATCAAGGTAAAATCTGTAATAAATAAACAAATAAATAAAACTCCAAACCCCTGTCATCTCTATAGTAAAACAGGAACTAGCTTCCTGTAAAGACATGTCTGCTTCCTTCTCATTCAAGTCAACAGATATTCTCTATGACCAGTGTGACTGTTTCTAAGTTGTCATTATTCAGGTGACTGAGTTTTATATTAAATTTTAGTCCACATGTGCAGTCATTTAAATTATGTAGACATTTTAATAAAATCAGTGTTATCTTTTTGGAAACATAAGACCATTTTTTATTAAATTTCATGATACTTTGTATTTCCGTGGGTTTTTTTTGTTGTTGTTCTTGTTGTTTAAGACAGTTTTACTCTGTTGCCCAGGCTGGAGCGCAGTGGTGCCATCTCAGCTCACTGCAACCTCCGCCTGCTGGGTTCAAGCGATTCTCCTGCCTCAGCCTCCCATGTAGCTGGGACTACAGACACCCGCCACCACGCTCAGCTAAGTTTTTGCATTTTTAGTGGAGACGGGGTTTCACCATATTAGCCAGAATGGTCTTAATCTCCTGACCTTGTGATCCGCCCCCCTCGGCCTCCCAAAGTGCTGGGATTATAGGCATGAGCCACCGCGCCCGGCCAATACTTTGTATTTTCCATTCTCCAATTAGAATCATAAAAATTTAAGAACATCATAGTTTTAAAAATAGTATTATGATAAAACTTTAATTTCTGAATGTAGAAAGGAATTCAATATGGACCAGGACCAGAAGAGGTTTCTAAGGTATGAAAATATGTTTTTAGAAGTATAGATTTCATTGATAGTGTGGGTGTATGTTTCCAGTACAGTGAGAAAATGAGAAAGTCATCCATATCCATGTGTTTTTCAACTTCATTGTCACTACAATTTGTCACTATTTGGACCTTGAAGAAATGTCCTTGGCAGTCCCTGATTTAAACATTTCATGTTTGTTTGTCCATCTGAGTTGAGCCCTGGTTAGAAAATTAATAATAATTAAATGAATATTAACATAAGTAATAATAAAGGGAGGACTGGGTGGTCATGAGGTAGGCAGGAGTTAAAATGAAATTTTCTTAGTTGAAAGTTTGTAAAAACAACTATGTATTATTTCAACATTTCAGTAGAGATTTACATTGTTAGAATTTTTAGAAGCTGAAATAAGTATTATTTTATTTTCTGGTTATAATTAACTCATGTGTATGGAGACTACCAGAGATAATTACTGAAGTTATTAGAAATTCTGAGCTCCCAAATAAAACTGTCATAAGATCTTGTCCTGTTCTGTGATGGCTTACAGAATTAATACATTTCCTATGGGCAGGAGTGTTAGCATAAAGTTGAGAGTAGGCCCATGCCTTCTCCACCTTCATCCAAGATTCCCAGAGTGAAGACAAATGGCAGTGGCCATAAACTTGATAGGACAATCAGATTATACAAAATCTACTTTGTTTTGAAATAAATTACAAACTGCAATTTAAAACTCAAGATGGAAAATAAAAGCCTTCTAGGGCCAAGTCCTGGTAACATATGCGACCTTCATCATCTTCCCTTCTCCCTGAAATGTAAATCATCTTTTGTCTCCCTAAATAATCCTCAAATCTCAAGATTGGAATTCATGTTTACAAAGAAAAACCTCTTTTGGTCTAACACCTTGACACCTTCCTGCTAACTGTGCTGTACTCTCCTTTGATCTGACTGACTGATATGTTCTGGTCATGAACGTGACCAGTTCATGTGGGTAACTGCTACTCAGTGGGAGGAGTCTTCTTCTAAGTTTAGAGAGTGAGTGCTCTTACACCAAGAGGAAATATTTTTTGTTTCGTAAACAGTCTATGGAATTAGACGGTTGATTATGATATTGGGTTATATTCTTGTTCTAAGAATGGGGATTCCAACCTTTGAGCTCTCTCAGCTTTGAGGCATCTGAACTTTGAGTCCCACTTGCAGCTGTCACATGGACTGTTAGTGTTTTTTTTTTTTTTTTTTGAGACAGAGTCTCACTCTATCGCCCAGGCTGGAGTGCAGTGGCATGATCTCGGTTCACTGCAAGCTCTGCCTGCCGGGTTCACGCCATTCTCCTGCCTCAGCCTCCTGAGCAGCTGGGACTACAGTGCCCACCACCACCCTGGCTAATTTTTTTTTTTTTTTTTTGGTGTTTTTAGTAGAGATGGGGTTTCACCGTGTTAGCTAGGATCGTCTTAATCTCCTGACCTTGTGATCCACCTGTCTTGGCCTCCCAAAGTGCTGGGATTAATTACAGGCATGAGCCACCACGGCCAGCCTAGTGGTTTTTAATCAGAATTGCACATCACAATAACCTGGGAATCAAGCCCAAACATACATCTCCAGCTACCTTATTTCATCAGTTCCAGTATGCACTTTTTTCCCCATATTTTCTCATTTCTGAAATCTGGATGTGCTTTACATTAGTTTAATCAAATGTTTTTAAGATAGATTTTGTTGTGCATATGTGAGGCTTACAACATGATGTTATGGGATACATGTAGACAGTAAGGTATTTACTATAGTGAAGCAAACTAACATATCTATCATCTCATGGAGTTACTTTTGTGGTGACAAAAGCAGGCAACTAAATCTACTTATTTAATGCCAATGCCCAGTACAATATAATTTTATTAACTACAGGTTGTGTATCTTTTATCCAAAATACTTGGGGTCAGAAGTGTTTCAGATGTGGGCCTTTTTCTGGATTTTGGAATATTTACACACACATAATGAGATATCTGGGGGATGGGATCTGAGCCTAAACACAAAATTTATGTTTTATTACACCATAAACATATAGCCTAAAAGTAATTTTATTCAATATCTTAAATAATTTTGTTCATGAAACAAAGGTTGTATATATTGAATGATCAGAAGGAAATGTTGCCACTATCTCAGGTACCCGTGTAGCATCATGTCTGTGTTCAGAAAGTTAAAGATTTTGGATCATTTTAGATTTTAAATCTTTGGATTAGGGATACTCAACCTACATATTCCTCATGTTGTTCATTATATTTCTGGACCTGTGCACCCTAAGTAACTGCTACTCTGTATCCTTTTATTCTCTATCTCTGTATAGTTGACATTTTTATTTAGACTCCACATATAAGAGAGGTTATGCAGTATTTTTCTATGTCTCATTTATTTCACTTAGAATAATCATGGTTTAATTTTTGCCTTATCTTTCTTCGTGATACATAAAATAATGGTGCATCTTATGATCAGTGGCATCTTAGAATCAATGAAATATTGATTGCATCAACATCTGTGAGGGGGACGGTGTCTCACTGTGTGAATTTTACAAAAGCTCTACAGTTGAGTCGGATGCACACCATTGATTATAAATACATTGACCTAGATCTTGGCATATTTTTCAAATTAACCACAATAATAAACTTATCACTGACATTCATTGGTTTCTCTCTTGCCAGGACCTCGGCTAAGCACTTTCCATACTTTTATCTTATTTAATTATCCCAATGAGCTTATTGGATAGGTGTTATTATCCCTACCATATAGATTAAGATACAGGGTTAGAGAGGTGAAGTAACCTGTCCAAAGACATGTACATGTTAGTAGAAGAGCAAGTACATGAGCCCAGGTGAGTTTCACTCCAAAGCTCTAACCACTATGTTATATTGTAAAGCAATGGTTTGTAAAGTGTGGTCTACAGACCAGCAGCATCAGCATCCCCTGGGGGTGTGTTAGAAATGCAAATTTTGGAGCCCCACCGCAGACCTAAGGTATGAGAAACTCTGAGAGTGGGGCCCAGTAATGTGTTTTAACAAGCTTTTCCAGGTGATTCTGGTGCATCCTAAACTATTAGAACTATTAGGACCACTGTTGTATAGCATACAATGCTCCTGCAATGGGAATAGAAGACATAGCTAATAAAGATAGGACCTAATAAAGTTTATTGGATAACTGTCTGGCTTATATTGTAATCTTAAGATAATGCCATATTTGCAAGGTTGACTAAGCTTTTAGTTGCTTAATAACAAATAAAATTGCATTTGCTCAAATGTGCTTTAATTATAGTTCCCAGTAGGCAGAACTATGGTAACAAAATATACTAGGCTCTAATGTTTTTTGCATAATGAGCATAGTCAAAGCATTTAGCACGAATGGATTACAATTCCCCATACTAGATGGGAAATCTTTAGAAGGACCACATGCTTTTCTTTCGTTTGACATCCTCTTGTCCTCAATCTTAGTCTAATCCTATTATTTCCTTTCTTTTAAAGTACAAAATACGGCATCTTTGTTCCTAAGAGGAAAGGACGAACTGACAAGATCCTTCCTTGTATTATCCTGGTTTGATAGATTGGTTAAATCTAGCATTTGTAATGCAGATATAAATAAACAGTTTCTGAACAAAAGCTGGTTAAAGAATTTAGTTGAAAAATAAAGAACCTGCTTGCTTAGTTAAAAAAAAAACAGGTGATTGACATTAAGGAATTAAGCATCCCCAAAGAGTAACTAAATTTGATTCCAAGAAGAGAAAAGGCAGTGTAAAAAATAATACACCAAAGTGACAGTGTAGAGATGCCTGGTGAATATGATTGTGTCTACTCAACACCAGTACAACTATTTGAAAAGCACAACATTCAAATAGTAATTTTTTTGCTCTGCATGATGCAAAATAAGCAATTTGGTTTTTCTTTTTTCACCAAATTGACTGGTTCTTGAATGTGTTATTTGACCCACAGTACCGTATTATCCACAGCATTTCCCAGATGACTGAACTAAGTAGATGTCTTATTGTTGTTTTTTCCTAATAGACATGTATGGGGATGAAGATAGTGATAATTGGAAAAGGGGGAAACCATAGCATTTGGAGTTTGGAAGTGGAAGTTTTAGAAGCATGAGCAGTACTCAGCCTAGAGACCTGTTTTTCGGCTACAGTTACCTGAAGACCCTGTCTCTACCTCCATGGAATTGTGCATACTTATTAATGCAGATTGGTGTCTTATAAACAGGGCAGAGGGGTTGAGGGCCTTGTTGCAGATCTTGAAATGCTTTCTTTGTAATACCTGTTTCTGATGTGTGGCTTGAATTTCAAAATGTTACCTGATTTATACCCCAAAGCTATTTCCTCCTGGGTCTCTCTGCCTTGAATAAATCTTTGGACTTTTGCCCTATACACCTGGATCTTATTGCTGCCTGTGCTCCTGTTGCTATTTGGTCTCTATACTGGGAGTCCAAACCACCTGTCCAAACCTCAAAACCTGCCGACAACCTCCATTTTAACTAATCTATTGTAAATGGGTAGTAGCTCTCCTCATGGACTCATAGCCTTCCTAGAAGATTCAGCTAAGATCATTGATGAAGGTGGCTACCATTGTAGTGTATAGTTAAGTGCATTCATAAGACTGGCTTTTAATTGAAGCCCCTATCAACAATTCAGTGATTGTGAAATCTGGAGTAACTTTCTGGGCTTCAGTTTCCTTATCTACTTTATGTTCAGTGAGATGTATATGGATATATTTGAATGAGTGAAATGCTGACAAACATAAAATAGGATATGTTTAAGGCAGATAGCAAAGCCTAATGCAAGGATAGAGTTTAACGTGTTTTTACAATTATTATTATTTCCCTCCTATTCTTTGGTTATTTGTTTTTAACATTGTTACCACCCAGTCCCTGTACATATAAACTGGTCATGATCTCTAAAAATTGTATGTTTATGATGTACAACATGATGTTTATATGTACAGGCATACCTCGCTTTATTGTACTTTACAAATACCATTTCAGTTTTTCACAAATTGAAAGCTTGTGGCAATCCTGCACTGAGCAAGTCTATTAGTGACATTTTTCCAACAGCGTGTGTTCACTTAGTGTTTATGTGTCACATTTTGGTGATTTTCCTGATATTTCAAATTATTTTTACTATTGTTATATCTGTTATGGTGATCTTTCATGTTACTATTGTGATTGTTTAGATAGCAAACTTAATTGAACAATATTACATGTTTTCTTACTACTACACTGACCAGGCATTCCCTTATCTCTGTCCCTCTTTTTGGACCTCCCTATGCCCTGAAACACAACAATATTGGAATTAGGTCAATTAATAACCCTACAATGGTCCCTATGTTATCAAGTAGAAGGAAGATTCACGCCTCTGTCTTTCAATTAAAAGCTAGAAATGATGAAGCTTAGTGAGGAAAGCAAGTCGAAAGCCAAGACAGACTGAAAGCTAAGCCTCTTACGCCAAACAGTTAGCCAAATTGTGAATGCAACTGGAAAGTTATTGAAGGAAATTGAAAATGCTACTCCAGTGAACACATGAATGATAAGAAAGCAAAACAGTCTTACTGCTGATACAAAGTTTTTGTGGTTTGGATAGAAGATCAAACCAGCCACAACATTCCCATAAGCCAAAACCTAATCCAGAGCAAGGCCCTGACTCTCCTCAATTCTATAAAGGCTGAGAGAGGCGAAGACGCTGCAGAAAAACAATCTGAGGTTTCGGGAAAGAAGCTGTTTCCATAACAGAAGTGCTGGGTAAAGCAGAAGGTGCTAATGTGGAAGCTGAAGCAACTTACCTAGGAGATTTAGTGAAGAGTGTTGATGAAGGCGGCTACATTAAAGAAGAGATTTTCAGCGTAGCAAAGCGGCCTTCTATTGGAAGAAGATGTTGTCTAGGACTTTGATACATAGGGAGGAGAAGTCAATGCCTGGCTTCACAGGACAGGCTGACTGTCTTGTTAGGTGCTAATGCAGCTGATGACTTTAAGTGGAAGCCAGTGCTCATTTACCATCTTGAAAACCCTAGGACCCTTAAGAAGTATGTTAAATCTCCTCTGTTTATGCCCTATAATTAGAACAACAAAGCTTGGATTACAGTACATGTCTTTATAGCATGGTTTAATGAATATTTTATGCTCACTCTTGAGACCTACTGCTCAGAAAAAAAAAAGATTCCTTTCAAAATAGTACTGCTCACTGACAACGCACCTAGTCTTCCAAGGGCTCAGATGGACATACACAAGGAAATTAATGTTTTTATGCCAACTAACACAACATCCATTCTGCAACCCATGGATCAAGGAGTAACTTAACCTCTCGAGTCTCATTATTTAGGAAATACATTTTTTTTTTTTTAAGGATATAGCTTTCCTAGATAGTGATACCTGTATGTATCTGGGCAAAGTAAATGAAGATTCCTGGAAAAAATTCATCATTCTAAATGCCAGTAAGAACATTTGTGATTCATGAGAGGAGGTAAAAATAGCAACATTAACAGGAAGTTTGGAAGAAGTTGATGCCA
Organism: Mandrillus leucophaeus; assembly: GCF_000951045.1. Taxonomy (NCBI): domain Eukaryota; kingdom Metazoa; phylum Chordata; class Mammalia; order Primates; family Cercopithecidae; genus Mandrillus; species Mandrillus leucophaeus. Next base: position 8,111,052 of record NW_012105364.1, read on the forward strand.
ACCCTTAGGGATGGCTTTGAGGGGTTTAAGACTGTAGTAGAGGAAGTAACTACAGATGTGGTGGAAATAAGAAGAGAACTAGAATTAGAAATGGAATTTGATGATGTGACTGAATTGCTTCAATCTCCTCATAAATTGTGAAAGAAAGAAGGGTCATTTCTTATGGATGAGCAAAGAAAATAATTTCTTGAGGTGGAATCTCCTCCTGGTGAAGATGCTGTGAACATTGTTGAAATAACAAAGGATTTAGAATATTACATAAATTTAGTTGATAAAGCAGTGGCAGGGTCTGAAAGGAGTGATTCCAATTTTGAAAGAACTTTTACTGTGGGTAAAATGCTATAACAGCATCGCATGCTACCAAGAAATCTCTTGTGAAAGGAAGAGTCAGTCAATGAAGTAAGCTTTATTGTTGTTTTATTTTACAAAATTGCCACAACCACTCCACTTATCAGCAACTACCACCCTGATCAGTCAGCAGCCGTCAACATCGGGACAAGACCCTCCACCAGCAAAAATATTATGAGTTGCTGAAGGTTCAGATGATCATTTGCATTTTTAGCAATAAAACATTTTAAAATTAATGTATGTACTTTTTTTTGATACAGTGCTGTTGCACACTCAGTGCTGTTGCACACTCAATGGACTACAATATAGCCTGAACATGACTTTTATATGCACTAGGAAATAAAAAAGGTCATATGACTCACTTTATTGCAATATTCACTTAATTGCAGTGGTCTGGAATAGAACCTGTAACATCTCTGAGCCATGCCTCTATACATTGTGGGGTGACTAAATCAAGCTACTTAGCATACGCATTCCCTTATACACTTAACAGTTTCCCTGTTGGCTAGTCTCGGCTACTTCCATCCCACAACCATCCATATCCTGCCCTTTATAAGACTGATGCAAATTAGTATGAATCAAATAATTTCTTTAGAGAGTTTATTATTATCTGCTAAAGCTTATCAGCATTGAGCCTTTGAATCAAATGGTTTCCTTAATCTTATGCAATAAGAAAAAACTATAGGAGTGTTTCTCCTAAAATTTTGTGATGATTTTTATGGAAGAAACTGTATCAAAATACAAATGTTTAATTCCATGGTCCTGACTTCCTAAATTGAGTAAATAGCCGGACTTAGGAAATACTAAAGCTTAACCATTTAATGCTTAGGATTGCTTCCTTGTTAATTACGGCAACTTTATAAATATAATCATTGGTTTGGCTTCAAAGCTTGGCTGTTACTTGGCCTTACAGCAGCAGTCAACTAGTCTAATCAATTTACCATTCTTGTAACAAGGATGCAGAGGAAGAGGTAAAAGTAGTTGAGTGGGGTTTGGAAATCATTGCAGTTAAGCCTTGATGGAGTCAGATGATTAGACAATGACTGGCATAGAAATATTTTATTGACCATGATTTAATAACTTCACAATTTTCTTTTCATCTTAAGAGCATTTACATACTTCTGAGTTGTTTAATAGATAAATCTCAGACAATGGCATTATAACATGATGGTGATACAATGATAAACTCGTATATTACATCTAATGGATATCAAAGTGATAGTTTCTCCAAGACCAACAGATAAGACATTTTCATAAGCTGAAGTCATAAAATGCATTTACATCTACATATGTATCTTGTACATTTATAGGTGCACATTTAACTCTGCATGAATATTTACGTAGTCACACATATGAATTGGGATTTATTATTAGTGCTCAACATGGAATTGTAAAGTCATGGAGGCTCAAGGCAGTTTCCTTAAAACCTACTTTTGCTTCATTATGACTTATTAGTTTAAACTTAACCAGTTGTATATTAATAGTACTGTTCTCTTTGAAGAGAGGACTATTCTTTTCAAAGCTTATTAGGGCTGTATATGAATTTTGGACCTATTTAAGATTTGATGAATTGGATTAAAGAAATAACATATGAAACCTTGTAAGTTTCTAATCATGAAGGCTGCTTTCTGTTTTATGTGATTGAACATTTTAAAGTGTTTTTGAAGAAGCATTTGCATTTGGGGGCAAATAGAAGAGATGATTTCCTAATGAAAGTCAAAAATGAAGAAGCAAGGTCCATGTAATGCATCTGAGAGAGCTGTACTTTTTTTTTCTCAAGGGATGTAGATTTAAGAGGTTTTCACATAATCCAAGTTTGTGAGGCATTTATTCTAGCACAGATTACTGTTATCCATTGAACTTTACAGAAATAAAGTGTGGGTTATTTTCCCTTTGAAAAATGTGTGTTAATATGTAGCTTTGATGATGTGAGTCATAGGAGGAAGTCTTAATAATTCAGTGGTATCTCTAAATTGACATGAACAAAGTAAAAAGTAGAAGAATTTCATCTTCCATTGATGCTAAATGGATTTGGAATTTAAGTCAAGTTTATAAGTTTATTCAAATCTTTCCTGGTCAAACCATGTATTTGATCAAATCCAATAATCTTGATACATGATATATAAAGGGAGAAAGGTATACACACACACACACACACACACACACACACACACACACACACACAGAGTAAAGGAGGCAGTGCCAACAACTACCAGAAACCCATCTGTCTGTCACCCATGATCCCAATACAGGTTATGTTATGGTTAGGCATTCTATCTCTCAGAATGAATAAATCTAACAATAGATGCAGAGCGAGGGAGCCTCATGGAACAGGACTCCATGTTATAAATCCTTATCTTTTTCTGTCCTGGGGAGATCAGAGGAGGTAGGGTTGGGCCTAAAGGGAACATTAAAATATTATATTACAAAGCTAGCAGCCCCAGTTTGTGAACAATGGGTGCTTCACCTTCCCTCTCTACCGCTGTTCCTGCCCCCTGACTCTGGTCCATCAGACCAGACCAGAATCACAATCCTGATCTATCACTATCCTTTCCAAATACAATTGTGTTTTGCATTGACTTATTTTTTTCCGAAGATCTAGGAGTGAATTGGGTAGGAAATTATTTCTGTTGGCCCAATTGCTTTGTTTCATTGAGAAGATAAGTTTAGTAAATAAAAAGTTTTCTGGCTGGGTCATGCTGACCAGTATAACAGTATCTTTAATTATTTTGCTATTAGAATAAAACATGTCTACTCCCTAAGCATGGAAATCATTATATATATATCACTATATATATATTTTTTCATTATATATCACTATATACATACATGTAACTATATAACTATATGTATATTTCTCTCTTTCTCTCTTTCATGGGAAGGTCATCATAATATTATTCTGTATGAAAATTTCCAGCATGCAAGCTGATGCCTACTATTGTTTTCCTTTTCTTTTAAGGTGAAATAATTGCAAACAACTTTAGGAAATCTCTGGCCAAGCGCAGTGGCTCATGACTATAATCCCAGCACTTTGGGATGCCGAGGCAGGTGGATCACTTGAACTCATGAGTTCTAGACCAGCCTGGACAACGTAGCGAGGTCCCATCTCTCCTAAAAATACAAAAATTAGCTGGGTGTGGTGGTACATGCCTGTAGTCCCAGCTACTTGTGGGGTTGAGGTGGGAGGATGGCTTGAACCCAGGAGGCAGAAGTTGCAGTGAACCAAGATCATGCCACTGCACTCCAGCCTGGGAGATAGAGCCAGACTTTGCCTCAAAACAAAAAGGAAAAGAAAACAAAACAAAACAAAAGAAAAACACCAAAAGAAATCTCTGTACCTCCTCCTATATCCATAAATCCTTTCTTATATTCTTATGGAGATATATTTTGGCTCTACTTAGATTTTAGAGAGTGCTATTTCCTCTGTTTTTATGTAAATTGAATGATATTTTTTGAATACTTTCTATGGTCACACACTGTGCTAGGGACTGGAGACAGGAAGAAGAAAAGACATGGACTTTCCTTTAGGTAGCTCACAGTCTGGCAAGAAAAAAAACCCACTCAATTTTCTGCTTATTTATTTATATGCATAAGTGTAATGAGAAACTAATTACACTTATGTGTAATTACTAATGTCCACAGTGTGCCAAGTGACTCAGAGTGTGGGGTCAGTGTGGGGTCAGTGTGGGGTCAGTAGGGGGTCAGGGAAGGCTTCATGGAGGAGTATACTGAAATTTACTGAATTTTTTTGAGAAAATAAGGGAATAAGGATACATTAGAGAAAAAACCCTTATGGTGGGGAGTGTGTGGGAACTCCAGTCAATAATAGTTTCATAATTATTACATATTAAAGTGATATTTCAGGTATCTTGGGCCAAATAAAATAACTTTATTAAAATTTTAAATAATAATGAAAACTTTTAACCTTTTTTAAAAAAAAATTTTAAATGTGGCTACTAGGAAATATAAAGTTACATACATGACTTGTATCAGATTGCTATTGAGGAACACTAATCTAGATATATTTTTAATGGAGGGGACAGTGTTTAACAAAATAAATACTTAACAAATACTTTCTGACAAATTAATTGATAGTGTCTATGTTTCGTATAATATTTGGTACAAAGTTTCCTCTTTCTTTTTTTAAAATTTGAGATCTGGGTTCACGTGCAGAATGTGCAGGTTTGTAACATAGGTATACTCGTGTCATGATGGTTTGCTGCACCCATCAACCTGTCATCTAAATTAGGTATTTTTCCTCATGCTATCCCTCCTCTGGCACCCCCACCCCCTGACAGGCCCTGGTGTGTGATGTTCCCCTCCCTGTATCCATGTGTTCTCATTGTTCTACTTCCACTTACGAGTGAGAACTTGTGGTGTTTGGTTTTCTGTTCTTGTGTTAGTTTGCTGAGAATGATGGTTTCCAGCTTTATCCATGTCCCTGCAAAAGACATGAACTCATCCTTTTTTATGGCTGCATAATATTCCACGGTGTATATGTGCCACATTTTCTTAATCCAGTCTGTCATTGATGGGCATTTGGGTTGGTTCCAAGTCTTTGCTATTGGGAATAGTGCTGCAATAAACACATGTGTGTATGTGTCTTTATAGTAGAATCATTTATAATTGTTTGGGTGTATACCCAGTAATGGGATTGCTGGGTCAAATGATATTTCTGGTTCTAGATCCTCGAGGAATCGCCACACTGTCTTCCACAATGGTTGAATTTACACTCCCACCAACAGTGTAAAAGCATTCCTATTTCTCCACATCCTTTCCAGCATCCATTGTTTCCTGACTTTTTAATTATCGTCATTCTAACTGGCATGAAATGGTATCTCATTGTGGTTTTGATTTACATTTCTCTAATGACCAGTGATAATGAGCTTTTTTTTTCGTATGTTTGTTGCCTGCATAAATGTCGTCTTTTGAGAATTGTCTGTTCAAATCCTTTGCCCACTTTTTGATGGGGTTGTTTGTTTTTTGTTCCTGTAAATTTGTTAAGTTCTTTGTAGATTCTGGATATTAGCCCTTTGTCAGATGGATAGATTGCAATAATTTTCTCCCATTCTGTAGGTTGCCTGTTCACTCTGGTGATAGTTTCTTTTGCTGTGCAGAAGCTCCTTAGTTTAATTAGATCTCATTTGCATTTGTCAATTTTGACTTTCATTGCCACTGTTTTTGGTATTTTAGTCATGAAGTCTTTGCCCATGTGCCTAGGTTTTCTTCTAGGGTTTTTATGGTTTTAGGTCTTACATTTAAGTCTTTAATCCATCTTGAGTTAATTTTTGCACAAGGTGTAAGGAAGGAATCCAGTTTCAGTTTTCTGCATACAGCTATCCAGTTTTCCCTACACCATTTATTAAATAGGGAATCCTTTCACCATTGCTTGTTTTTGTCAGGTTCGTCAAAGATCTGACAGTCGTATATATGTGGTGTTATTTCTGAGGCCTCTGTTCCATTGGTCTATATATCTGTTTTAGTACTAGTACCATGTTGTTTTGGTTCCTGTATCCTTGTAGTATAGTTTGAAGTGAAGTAGTGTGATGCCTCCAGCTTTGTTCTTTTTGCTTTGGATTGTCTTGGCTATGCGGGCTCTTTTTTGGTTCCATATGAAATTAACAGTAGTTTTTTCCAATTCTGTGAAGAAAGTCAATGATAGCTTAATGGGGATAGCATTGAATCTATAAAGTACTTTGGGCAGTATGCCCATTTCCATGATACTGATTCTTCCTGTCCATGAGCATGGATTGTCTTTTCATTTGTGTCCTCTCTTATTTTCTTGAGCATTGGTTTTTAGTTCTTGAAGAGGTTCTTCACATCCCTTGTAAGTTGTATTCCTATTTTATTCTCTTTGTAGCAATTGTGAGTGGGAGTTCCCTCATGATTTGGCTCTCTGTTATTGGTGTATAGGAATGCTTGTGATTTTTGCACAATGATTTTGTATCCTGAGACTGCTGAAGTTGCTTATCAACTTTAGGAGATTTGGGGCTGAGACGAAGGGGTTTTCTAAATATACAATCATGTCATCTCTTTCTAGTTATGTATATTTAAAATAATTCAGATTCAATTGATAGTTATTGATTGCATGTATTGGGGAAATTACTGTGCTAAGAAGAGAAATAATGTTCATGTGGGAAACAGAAATCGGTGATTGTATGGTATCAGATATGCAAAAATGAAATAGAAAAAGCGATTGGAAATGAATAGTCACTTGAAAGTGGCCAAAATAAAGAGAAATTGCTAATATAGAGGGCCTTATTTTTGTCATTATGTGAAGGGGTGGTCTGCCCCTCCACACCTGTGGGCGTTTCTTGTTAGGTGGAACAAGAGACTTGAGAAAAGAAGTGAGACACAGAGGCAAAGTACAGAGAAAGAAAAAGTGGGCCCAGGGAACCCAGAGGACCCGAACCAGTACCGGTCTCTGAGTTCCCTCAGTATTTATTGATTATTATCTTTACCATCTTAGAAAAGGGAAGTGGCAGGATATTAGGATCATAGTAGGGAGAAGGTCAGCAGTAAGACGTATGAATAAAGATCTCTGTGACATGAATAAGTTTAAGGAAAAGTACCGTGCCTTGATATGCATATGCAAACATCTCCATAAACCTTTTTAGTGCATAAAGAGCAGCATTGCCGCTAGCATGTCTCACCTTCAGCCCTAAGGCGGTTTTCTCCCATCTCAGTAAATAGGACATACAATCGGACTTTGCACGGAGAGATTCCATTGCCCAGCAAAGGGCAGGAGACAGATGCCTTTCTCTATCTCAACTGCCAAGAGGCCTTCTTTCCTCTTATATTAATCCTCCTCAGTCACAGACCCTTCATGGGTGTCAGGCTGGAGGACGATCAGGTCTTTCCCTTCCCACGAGGTCACATTTCAGACTATCACATGGGGAGAAACCTTGGACAATACCTAGCTTCCCTAGTCAGAGGTCCCTAAGACCTTCCGCAGTGTCTGTGTCCCTGGGTACTTGAGATTAAGAGAATAGTGATGACTTTTCACGAGCAAACTGCCTTCAGGCACTTGTTTAACAAAGCACACCCTGCACAGCCCCAAATCCATTAAACCTTGAGTCACCACAGCATATGTCTCTTGCAAGGACAGGGTTGGGGGTAGGGTCACAGATTAACAGCATCTCAAATACAGAACAAAATGGAGTCTCTTATGTCTACTTCTTTCTATATAGACACAGTAACAGTCTGATCTCTCTTTCTTTTCCCCACAATTAAGGTCTCACGATAAGGCAAGTACAAATATTTTTTTCTAAACTAGAGTCTGTCCTGTCTTGAAAAACAAACAAAACTCAGTGAGTTATTTGGTTAGCATGCAGAAGAGATGAATAAATTCATTGATTTAAACATAGGTAATGTATATGTATATTTACAAAGGTTGGACAGAGACATATAGGAAGAGAAGTTAGGGTCAAAGATCTCTAAGCTGTCATTAGTGGAGAGGTGACTACAGAATTGAAGACTTCAGAGAACATAACCATCTTGAGTACTAAGCACAAGACGTAGTTTTTGAGGGTAAGTTCATGAGAACAATGTGACCTATAGGGCAAACCACTGGCCAGAGCAAATATGTGGGTTGTGGTAGTAAAACGTTTACTGCGGGCTTAGCTGATCCTGTTATCACGGTGGGCAACATTTGCTCTAGCTGTAGGTATTCAAAGAAAACAATGTTAAGTGTTTTGAGCAAGCTCTTATTGAAGAGGATTGGTTAAAATTGGAAATTGCTAACTGAGCTAGTAAGAGGCACAGTATCCTTAAATCAATTAAGGTACGTTATATTCTACTCCATTGCCAGTATTCATTTAAACATAAACTTCTGTATGTTCTACTCACAGTAATACAAATCAAATGTTTAGGCTACTTTAACTAATTTTACAGTGTTTGTTTTTTGTTGAAATAAAGTGAAATAATTTTCTGATAAGCTTGAAGGGAAACACATTTGTATTCAACAAATTTCTGGTGCTATAATCTTATTTTTGCTTCGCTTTTCACATCTTGACCATATGCAGCAGCATGGGGGCATTGTAAAAAGCTGGGTTTTGGTATTCGGACAGACCTGGTCTGATAGTGTCTCTACCACTGATTGTTTGACTCTGGCCAAGTCACTTAATCTATGCAAGCCTCAATTTGCTTGGCCCTACTACCTACCCTTGCAGGGCTGTTAGGGGAGAAAATATAAATATATTGCTTGGCACATAATTGTTGTTTTATTATTATTACAACGTTGAAATGCATTCTGAGCAGGACAGTTAGTTATGTGTAATAAAAAATGTAATTAAAATGAACATTGTATATATGAACAGTATTATTCTTCTGGTCCCAGGGTTTGGAAGGAGGAGAGAAAGAGTATAGGGAAGAAGGTTAGGAGAGGGGAGAAGGGAGCCCATGGCAACAGCAAAGAGAGCTGCTTTATTCCTAGTTGGAGCCATTGGATGGATCAACTCTCCTCTATGCTGGATACAGAGAAATACTTAGAACCAGGATAGATGAGAGAGGAGGAACAGCAGTACTGGGTGATTTTCCTCTGACTGGAGAACAGGCCTCAGCTATGCCTGACTAGCAGATGTCCAAGCAAAAAGGGCGTGAAGAAATAAGCACTTCTCTCTCTCCTCCCACGAGGCTTGAGATGGGGACAAGTGCTTTCCTTCAGACTCCTGGCCTCTACTCATATGCTGCCGGAGAGATAGTATGAAAACAGAACATGTACAAAGCATCCATTCTTGGGATCTGCTGTGTCTGAGAGCACCTGCTCTGTGGTGAGGCAGGAGTAGAGCCAGCAGCAGGCTGCTTAAGCAGAGTGTGGCACATAGTAGGATCCCATGGTGTTGACAGGACTGGAATGAATGCACACATCCCACAGTTTACAGACCCCATGAGTATCTGCAGCATAAACAATTCAAGCTTTATTCTAGACAAATGAGACTCTTGCTATATTCACTTACACACGGTGATGGTATAAGAGAAAAAAGAGAATGGAAATCAATGGTAAATTAAGCAAAGGGTATTAACTTCCAAAAGACAAGCCCTTTAAATGCCTCTCAAAATTCTGCATTTGCTTGTTTTACAAAACACTTTGATCAATGAAGTGCAGTAGGTGAGGAGTTTCACACTTAGCAATTCTTTCTCCAAAGCCTATTTAGGATGAACCGGAAAATCTTCCACTTTTTTTCCTAAGTTTAACCTTTTTACATAGAGAAAGGATTTCTGTTATCTACATTTAAAGTAAGACTTAGATAACTAAGATCAATTGAATTTTGAGAGCTATACACTTTGTCCTTTAGCTATGATAATATGGTCAGAATTGTCTTTATGAAAATAAGGAAAGAATTGTTTGATGTATGAACATTTTCAAGAGCAGAACTGACTCCAATTCTGGGCATCACATTTGTTTATATGTCAGTCATCCATAATGATGGAGAGGTGCCTCCTAGAGGTGGGAATGTTCTTTGCTGAATTTTAAGTATTGCTAAACCATTTAGCAAGGGGATTTGAGATCCCACTCAATTCATATAGAAAGTGGGAATAACAAGAAAAGAACAAAATTAAATGGCACTGCTTTCAAAACAGGAATAGCCTGGATTTTTAAAAGTTACCTGCTTGAAAATGACATAGTCCAATACCATTTGCATATTTGAATTCAGTTCCTTTTTTTACATGTATCTGGGGAAATAGCATCCAAAAATAGTTTTTCTGGGTCTAGAACAAAGCCAAATCTAGGTATTAGTCTAAGGCTCCAAAATTATTTTCTTATGTCTGCCCAAAATAAAGATGATTGCCTCTCCTTCTCCCCGATAGGATCTCCTTTGAACGTATAGACTTTATACAATAAGTTTTCTGCAATTCTAAACCAACATTCTAAGAATAGTATAGTCTTCAGGCCATAATGTTAGTTTATTTTTGTTTATTCATTCTTGTTGAAACAAAACACTGTCTACTTTTTGATAATGAAAACGATTTTTCTGTTTTCTGCATGTTTTCAAAACCCAAGTCATCTGAATTGTGTTTTTTAGGGGGGGTAGTTTTCCCCCTGGATCTTTGAAGAACTTGAATAAAACAGTATTGCATTAGTAAGTTAGTCTTCATTTGTAAAGACTTCTGCTAATTGTGACTTTACCTGAGTCTGTTTTGATGACAAAGGTGATATATGTTTGCAGGAGATTTCTTTTTTTTCCCTCACCACTAGTTGCCAGAATCTTGTCAGAGTAGAAAAATTGAAAGGTTGATTGGTGTCCTTTTCTTTTTCATTGATTTACCTGGGTTTCTGGCTGGCTGATGAATGTGTAGCATCAGGTGCTATGGATTATGTGTGTGTGAAGAAAAAATAAAGAGCTCAATAACAAATAATAAATTCTACCCTTTTTTAATGCTTACAGTTTGATAGGCATTGTAATAACTACTTCATACATGTTATCTCTTTTAATCTTTGCAACAACTGGCTCTTACAGATGAGGAAGCTGAGTTTAGAGAGGATAATTAATTTATTCAGTGCCATGCAGCTAACAAGTGATGAAGCTGATTTTGCCTTAGGTTTATCTGACTTCAGAACCCAGGCCAGATGGCTTCTGATCAAATTATGACTTAGGATCAAATTAAATTCAAGATATCTGAGCCTACTGCTTTACTAGGAATCATGGAGGATGCAAAGACCACAAGGAATTTAAAGTCCTTTAAAGGAAAACATAAATGTGTGCAAATAAGTAATAATTGGTAAGCAAATTTTTACAGGTGAGCTTTAGATTTTTTCCCTTGAAAGTAGGCCTTTTTGCTTAAAATCTCTTGCACCTTTCAACCCCAGAAAGTGTACATTTTCCTTACAAAAGCTGAGTCCCATTTCCGTTGTTCAAGCTGACTACGATGAATATATAAATTTCCATGACTTTCTTCTAATCCCTGTACAATGTTATTATCTCTCAAACAAGAAATCAAAAATAGTCTTTAAATCATCTCCTTTATTCCTCAAGTTCACTGTTGCTAAATTTTGCTTCTAAACACTTCCTCTGTCCCTCTCTTCTAGTTCTCTAATGTGGCTTTAGCTCGGAGACTTTCCACGTCTGGTGTGGTCAGTTGTAGTTTTATTTCTGTAGTACTGTAGTATTGGGCACTACTGTCTGTAGACTGTCCTTATTGCCTCTTATTATTGTGGTGGTTTTCTTTCAATTATAGGTCCTACCAAGTCAGTCCTTAAAATTTTTGTGGATTCACAAGACCCTGTGAATTAGAGGTAATAGCCTTCACTCTCTGCTTCAAAGTCTTTTTCCCAGGGTTAGTCTTACAAAGCTCATTGGCCTCATCTCCTTTTATCTTCCAGATTTCTCCTTCCTTCTACCCAGGTTAAATTTTTTTAATGTTTCTGAAGCTTGTTAGGGAGTCAACAAAATGAAATTTGGTTTAAATATATCCTCTGTGATGGTTAGTCCCTCACAGTTTTGATAACATTGGGCAGCTTTACTGAATGTACTTATATATGAAATAAACTGGGTAGAGTGTTGATTATTTGGTATATCTGCGCATGAGGTTGAGAGCAGGGAAGAAGTAGAGAAAACCCTTAATATAATAATAGATCTGGATCTTTTCCATATAGATTATTCTTTAAGGGAATGTCACAGGATCCTGGGGGTGTCACTTTGCCAGCCGGAAGCCTTAGTGGTGGGTGGCGCCTTCTGCCCGAGTATTGCTCGCACCCACAGGGCCTGTTACGCCCACTTGTCCTGACAAGCTGAGCTCGGCCAACTTTACCAGTCCGGATCCCACACCTGCTAAAGGCGGGCCAGGCGAGGAGTGGCAGGGGGTGTGTGAACAACCGAGCGTTGGGTCCAGCCACTGCACACAGCCAGGCGCACTGGCTGCTGCAGTGGGGCAGGCAGCTCCAGGCGCCAGCTCTGTGCAAGGCTGCGGCTGGACCAGACATACTGCAAGCGGCTTCTTCTGTGGGCACTGGTATTTGGGCAAGTGGAACGTGGTGTAACATGAAAGCTTGGAGACGCTAGGAACTGCAGAGCCCTGAGCCAGGAACTGCAGAGTCTCTGGCTCAGGTAGCCCCTAGGTCTGGGCCTCTTGAAGGGCTGCAGCTCTTCTCACCTTCTCATTGCCTGCAACATGGTGAGTGTGGGGCATTTTTCAGCCCTGTTTGTGGTACAGCTCTTTCAGTCCCACATCCAGGAAGAATGAGGTATGTGGACTACTGGAGGATGAGCAAGACAGAGAGGAGCTTCATTGAGCAACAAAACAGCTCTCAGAAGGGTAGCTCCTTTCTGCAAGCAGGTCATCCCAACAAATTGAGGAGACCCCTGAGACCTGAGACACCAAGTAGATGGCTCCTTCCTGCCCTTGGTAGTCCCAATTTCTGTCTGAGACTGGCTGAGTCCAGGAGTTTTTATGGGCTCAGAAAGGAGGAAGTGTGTGCTTATTGGTCTATCAGTGGCCATGGGTGGGCCCAGAAAAAGCACGTTAGTTCTCACTTCTGGTTGCGGACTCCACCCAGAATGAGCAGCCTTGCTCCCGCGCTTCAGGCCATCCCTGGCTTGTAAGTGGGCGAGGACCCACCCTTTTCTGCTCTCAGCCTGACTGCTTCCTGCCTCTGTTCATGGTGCCCAGGCTATTCATGCCGAGGGGTGCCTGCAGGCCCACACTGAGCCACTCTCATCTCCCAGCCTCCCTTCTATGCTTGTTGGTGCCCAAAGTCCAGAGGGGACTGAGGCAGCAGGGGCCTGGCATGTCAGTGCTGCTTTGAGTGTGCACATACCCAGCTGAATTGCGACAGTGCCTGGGCTCAGCTGCAACTTTACTCTGCACTGGAATGGGCACCAGGAGGAGAGAGAGGCCAGGGATCAGGAGTAGGCACTTCTGAGCCTGCGGGGGCAGTGGGGGATTCCCACGCCCCTGAGAGAGCAGAGATGCACAGTCTGGAGCTGCAGCTGCGCCCAGAAGCGTGGCACTCCAACTCGGTAGGGGGTGGGGCTCCCACCTATTCCTGCGGAGCCTTCCCCACTGCAGCTGGTGTCCCTGCCACAGCTGCTCCAGACAGGTTGCTGCAGCCATTTGGAAGAGACCTCATGGTTATCTAGTTGTTGGGGGGAAATGGAGGAGACTTTTATATTACAGGTTTTTGACTTTTTTTTTTCAGTTACCATGCTTTAGTGCTTATTAATTGTTTTTCAACTTTCTGATTGAGATCTTCCTTACCTTCCAGGCACAAGCTCCCTCTACCTCAATGTAGTAGATATATTGCAGCATCTATGGCTGCACCAATGTAGTAGTCTAACTTTGTTAGGCTCCAGAATCAGCTGTGGAACTTTAAAAAAGTGTTCACACCATAGTCCTGTCCCTGGGCTTCTGATTTGTTATCCAGAGTTGAAAAACCTTCATGTACTCATTATAAAGTCTTTCATTGCATAGATTATTTTTCTTTTTCTAGGTCTGTCTTTATAACTCATTCATGGTAATAGTGGGCTCTGTATTGAGTGAAATACTCCATTTTCAGAGAGAAGAAAAGATAAATTTTATAAGTTGAAAGAATAAAGTTTGCTCCTCATGTGTTCTCTGGTGAATTTTGACAAGATTCATGTCTTCTCATCACAAGCTATTGATCTCTTCCTATTATGTGCTTATTGTTTTTCCCTGTTCATGTTCCTGTCAGGTTAATAACGAAAGTATTAGAAAGTAATAAAGAAATCAACTTGTGGCCTCTTCAGTTCTCTCTTCATTTTAAAAGGGAATGTTGAAAAAGAGCAAATTGAGACTTAGAATTTATTGAACACCTACTAACTTTCAGACACTATTTTTATGCACAATGCTGTGTGTAATCAAAACCGGTGAAATAGACTTGGTTATTTGCCTTTTTCCAATGAAACTGAGGCTCAGAGAAATAAAATAATGGTAAGTTATATAGTGGATCCTTCTAATTCCACCATACATGATCTTTTTTTCTCATCATTGCCTCTTCAGACACCTTCAAACATTAAAGGTGGTCATATATGCTTGTTTCTTCTCCTTTTTCTTAAAATTGATAATATCCAAATTTTAGAGTGATAAACGTAGATTAAAATATTTTACATACACATTTTTGTTCCCAAGGCTTTAAAGTGCTGTTTATATTTTAGGTAGTTGATAATATACCAAAATTGGTCCCTCTCTGTTGGACACGTCAAATTGACGCTCTCTGTTGGACACGTCACATATATATGTGCAAAGGGTGCCGTTTAATATACTCAGTCTTGAACTTGACCATCCAAGTTCTTTTTTTAAAAAAAACGTTTAAAATGGGAATATAATCTCTAGAAAAGAAGTCCTATAATCACTAAGACAATCCCCCATAGCAAACATCAGTGTGTACTCATTAAATTGACAAAGTTGTCAGACTATTCTCTTATTAAGGAAATAAAAAAAAAAAAACTCCTATTGAGATCCACATATTCTTTAAACGCTATACAATTAAGCAGCACTGTAATGCAGAAAAAAAAATCATTAAAATGTTAGAATCTGGAGTTTATCTGATTGAGTAGGGGAAAAGACCCATTGGGATTTGTTAACAGGAAGATGGAGTTGAATTGACAGGAATAATTAATCTCTTGAGGTCAGATAAAGCAAAGGAGCCCATTTGAGTCTATGGAACACCCTCAAATACCTATAAGTACTAGTTATAAAGAAAATAAATCATTTATGTTGACCCTTGCTCCTGGGAAAGAGAGAATAGTTTTTGGAAATTGCTGGCATAACTGGTGACTTGGAGTCCCTTTTATTTATTTATTTAACTTCCTAGTCAGCAGAAAGAATGAGTTGATAGTGATTCAAACAATTTTTATTGAGAACTTTTCTGCAGTTCTAGTTTTTGCATCCAGCCAAGAGGAAAATGTTATTTTACAGCCTTTGTGTTGGTGTTGATGGGTTCTTAGCTGACTTCTTGAGGAAAAGAAGGTGGGAGAGGTAGATAGGACACTTCTAAGAGAAGGGCTTAAACATTGGCCGTTATCCAGGCATGGGTAATCTTGCCTCCAGACAGAAATATTTTACTAGAGGTCACTGTCATTCCTTCTTTAAAAAAGGCTAGTAATAAGTGTGTTCTTAATTTACATATACACCTTTTCCTCATTTTTGTTTGGGCTTATCTTAGTTGTTTCACTCATTCTTTTGCCTTTTATTCTGAGTTGAAATGAAAAATGTGTAAAACACGCAAGAAAATTCTGTAAGCCCTTCTCATTCGGAAGCCTGACAGTAATTATTATTTGGGGATTATAGGAAAATCTTACAGTGTAATTTAGAGATTCTCAATTTATTCACAGACTCTTCTTCTTTCTCTACCTTGCTTAGCAAAGATACTGTCTTTCTGATAAAATTTAATCTTTCTTTATTAACCTGTTTCCTTTTTCAACAAATATTTTTAATGCAAACAGTAATACTAAAGTAATTACAATAAAAGCAAACATGTATGAATACATAGTATATTCCAGGTACTGTATAGATTATTTGATTTACTCTTCACAACTACTCTATGAGAAAGTTATTGTTATTATTATCTCAGTTGACAGATGAGGAAATGTACAGTAAGGACATTAAATTGCTTCAGTAGCACAGTTAGAAAGTAATGAATCTATATAAAAGTCCAGGTCTGGAAATTAAATTGTAGCATTACTTATCTATTTCTCAGAAGGGGGAAGGGAACTACCAATTAAAATACAGGTTGAAGTTGAATTTCAGATAAACAACAAATAATTTTTAGTATAAGTATGTCCCAAATATTGCCTGGAACATGGACATCCTATATTGCTGTTTGCTAGATTTAGCAACCCTAGGAACACATTGGATTATTTGCAGAGTCAGTTTTGAGCCAGTTCTTTCGAGGGCATGTAGCCCCACTGTCTTAGGATCCAGCTGAGGAAAGACTTAGGGGGCTTCAGATTTTCACGTCCCCATGACTGGAATTAAGGGAGATTTATGACCTTGCCATGCTGCCTTTTTAATTCCTCAGCAGTTTTTCAGTTTGCCTTTGGTGTTCCTAAGGGTGTGTGTGTCTCCTACCTGTTTTCTGAATTGTTATCTGGAAAGTACATCTTAGGAAACAGTTTACTAATAACAACATGAAGAAAAGGTAGAGGCAGGGAAGAAGCAAGCCACAAGGAAAAGTTCCTGGCTGCTCTGTGTGCCAGCAGTGTGCAACATTCTTTCCATATGGCATCTAATCTGGTAGAAACAAGAGGCATGAGTATATAATAGTGTATATTAAAAGTCTTCTAGTCCTAGTCAGGGTTCTCTTAGACCTTGGCCAGGGAGTTCAATTTGAATGACTACTGGTGTTATCAGTAAATGAATAAGTAGAAATGCATATTATAAAGTAGTCATCCATTTAGCAGATAGTAAATTAAAATGTTGTATAATCCACTGGAGTTCAATATTGGGTCATTTTCTTCAAAGGAGAGAGAGGTATTAATTAGTTTGTTGCTTGGAGGCTTCATTGTATATGCTCTATTCCCTTTGCTATTGTAACAAACAGTTCCTGGGCACTCTGGGGCCCTGACTGATTAACTTGCATAGCTTCCTCTTGATAGCTCTCTTTCTGACAGACACAGTTAAATAGGAGAGAATGAGGTGGAGGAGTAGAAAAAGCAAAAGCAAAAAAAAAAAACAAAAAAAAAAAACATGGCTCTTTTCATGATGAGTGAAAGCAAATAAATGCAACACATCAACAAACAAAAGTGAAATACACTGTCCAAGTTGTCCGTCTTAGCGATGGAGTTCCTTTAAGCCAAAAATCAAATGTCGTGGCGGTGTTTCACTGTTGGAGTTGCAAACAACTGAGAAATGACAAAAGCTTTTTAAGGCTGCGATCTTTGCAAGAGGGAAAGATGTCTTTCTGTCAAAGGCATCTTTGAAAACTTTCTGAAAAGTTAAGATTTCTGAAAAATTAAGATTGCTTATAGCTGAGGAATAAAACCTCAGTGTATTGAATTCAAGGGACAGAATTTATAGATTCTTAAGTCATGATAAGTATCAAAAAGTGGAAACTTAACTAAATGTGGTTTCCCTGGTATAATTTTCACATCAGTGGTTTTTTTCTCCCCCCAACCCGGTCTTTCTCTTCAAAGGAGATTTACTTTTCCAAAAACATTTTTAGTTCTGTTGAAGTAAAGGCAGTACCTTTTCTTTTAACTTTAAATTTCAAACTACTTTTAAAGAAAAGTTGCAAAAATGGAACAGAGAATTTTTACATATCCCTGCCCTACGTAGCCTCCTTCAATATTAAAATCTTACTTAACCGGAGTGCAATTATCAGAATCAAGAAATTAACATTGATATAATACCAATAATTAAACAAAAATCTTATACCTATTCTACCCGTTTTTTCATCAGTGTTTCGTTGTTATTATTTTCCAGGATTCTGTTCAGGATCCCATGTTGCATTCTGTTATTTCTCCTTAGTCTCCTGAAATCTGTAACAGTTTCTCATCTTTCCTTAACTTTTAAGATCTTGATATTTTTGAAGAGTACAGAATACTTATTTTGCCAAATGTCCCTCAGTTTGGGCTTGTCTTGTGTTTTCTCATGTTTGGTTTGAGGTTATGTGTTTTTGGCAAGAATTCCACAGAAATGATGCGGTCTTCTCAGTGCATCATGTCATGGAATTTGTGATGCCAATATGTTTTATTAGTGGTGGTGTTGACCATGACCACTTGGGTAAGGTGGTTTCTGCTGGGTTCTCCACTTTACAGTTACTATCTTTTCTCTTATTGTTAAGAAAGATCTTGGCGGACATGCTTTAAGACTGTGCAAATCTTGTTTCTCTTTAGACTGTGAACCAATGATTTCAGCATACATCCGTGGATCTTGGTTCTAGTTACAATTGTTATTATGGTGTTTGCTTACTGGTGATTTTCCACTTCCCTCTTTCTTTCAACAGTTTTTAATTGGAATTCTACAACCAAGGAAGAGCTGTCTTTCCTATTTAGATAATAGATTATTTATATCCATGAGTATGAACTTACAGATATTTACTTGGTTTTATGGGTTGTATTCTAACATTATCATTATTTAACTTGTTCAATTTGTTCCAGCTTTGGCTGTTAGGAGCTTCTTTTCATTCAGTATTTGTGCTCTCTTGATAAGCCCTTATTTAGTTTTTTGAACACTTTCTTACTTTTTTGCTTCACGCTATATTCTAAGCTTATTTTTTCCTCCTGTTCTAGTTCTGAAATCAATCACTTGTCCAAGTTTCTTCTTTTTCTTTAATCAGAGAATGGTGTTTAGAAACTGAGATCTTCATGCTAGATATGCTTATTACTACTGGGATGTCATTGCTCTAAGCCCTCTCAGCAGGCAGAGCCAGGAAATATATGCATGTAAATAACCTGCACATATACACACCTCTGTATTTCTATATCTGTCTGTCTATATAGATATTTAACGCCATTTGTACCATACAATTTATACTAAATACTGTAAACTCAGGGTTCACTTTTAGCTTTTTCCTATCTTTATTTGTAATTTATTTCTCAAATAGTGAGAAATCTGCTTATTTTCCATGATATGTTTACTTCTTTGTTTGATTATAGTGAACACACAGTTTCAGAATTGCTATCCCATGCCCCTGTGAGGAACATATTTGCTGACTAAATTATAGCATTTATGCATTTATATTTGTCTTTAGCTTCATGGTATCCAGTCAAGATCCTATTTTCTGTAATTATTTAGGTTAGTGTTACTATTCCCCATCCTTTCAGTGTAATTGTGCACTCACTTGTAATAGGCTTATTTGTTAATTTTGTATTGCATTTTGGATCCTCATCACGGTTAGTTTTAGTTGTTGATTGCTTAGGGGCATGTGAAAAATATGAATCATAACTGTGGTTCTAAGAGCCAGAGCTTTACAAAATGATACACCCTGGGCAGTATCTGTCACTCCATCCTGTCTTGATACACATAACCATTTCCCTCTTCTTTCCAGCTCTTTGACACCTGCCCTCTATAGATAGACAGTTTCCTTAATTTCTGGTGAGTTCCTTCCACGTTTTCTTTGTACAAATGGGCAGTTACACATGTGTTTTCTTATAATCACTTTTCTTATACAAAGAGTAACATAATATAGATACTCTTTTGCACTTAGCTTTTTTGCCTTAACAGTACATCCTGGAATTTAGCCTGTATCAATTCAAAGAGATCTTCATTAATCTTTTATACAGCATTATTGTACTCCATTTTGTAGATGTATGACAATATCTTCTTTATGTAACACTTTCCCTTGCAGAAAGGTGTGCCAGTTAACAGACTAAGGAAGTTTAATATTATTATAAAAGAAGCAAGAATAAGACAGTTAAAAAAAAATGTTTGGACAAAGCTGCTACATGTAGCTGCTGCATTTAGGATCAATCCAGGTAGAATAAAATAGAAGTTAATCAGGTGGTCTGGACCACCAAAAGTTTTTGACTTTTACAACTTATTAGTACTGTGAATTTGGGTAAGTTATTTAACATCCTTATGCCTCAGTTTCTCTAATTTATATAATAGGAATGATAAGAATACCTATCTCATAGGGTTACAGATAAGCCGTGGGAAATGCTTAGCATTGGGTATGGAACATGGAAACTAAAGCTGGCTATAATCATTATTGTGTTGCTGATTGCTCTTAAATGTACTAATTTTTACTCTAAGCTGAAGTTTTTGGTGGTTTGGTTGATATATACAATTGAAAATACTTGGTATTAATAAATAACTGTCTTTATATCAAAGCAATACTGAAAGAGAGAGAGAGAGAGAGAGAGAGAGAGATAAAAATAAATGAAAATTATCCCAAATTTTACTAACCAGAGAAAGTTGCTGTTAATATATTAGCATCAATTCTTCCAGATAATTTTCTGTACTTATTTACAAAGTATGTATCTTTTGACAACAGATGTGTAATTTAAACATAATGTTATATTCCACATACCTGAATAATTCATCTCAATTTTTATCGTGAATATTTTTTCTGCAGTATTCTTCTTCTTACCAGAAAGCTCTATCAGATCATTTGGTTATTTCAACCTAAGGTCTGATTAATCAAGTGTGAAGCTAAATTGAATAAGCAGACAGGCAAACTAAGCAGAAATCTCAGTAAATTCTAATGTTTGAATCACCTGGGTCCTCAACCAGCTATCTATTTTGTAAATGCAGTGTTTTCCAAGTACTTACCTAGAAAAGATAGAGTTAAATTCAAGGAATTTATGCTGAAAAGCCTTTGCTTTTCAGGCTTTGTTTGTGATGTTCATTTTAGTGGTACTGCAAAGTGAGGGAATTAACCTCAACTTCAAACCCACGTCTTTGATCTAAAATACTCGACAGAAGCCTACAGGCTTCCTCTAAGGCTCAATTTTAAAGGAGGCATTTTCATCATGACTATGGTTTTTAGAAATTGTAAGTTTCACAGTTTTGAAGAAGAATTAGTCAGGGAAATTCTCCCAAAACTCTCCTCTGCTCCTTTCCTCCTCCCCACCCTTCCTTATTCCTTTGGTTCCATTATGCAAGAAGTATTGCTGGTCTCTTAATATTGCCAACATTTTGGATGGTGCTGAGACATATGAAAATTTCCAGTGATGTAAAAGATCTAGATTTATTCTCATTTTTAAACCCATGTGGGCAAGAAATGAGGGGATGAAACTTCAGCAAAGTTTCTATCTACAGGGACATTCTTAACTCCAATTCTTAACTCACAAAACCATGGAGATATTCGAGGATAGAGATAGGCATACTGCTTTTGCCATATGAAAAATAAACCTGTAATACATATTTTGATTCTGGTACCCATTGCACCTTTTAAAAGAGGGTCTTCTTAGAGGTAGAAGGAAGAAAATCACTTTAAAATTTTTTTATTAGCTACTCCAAGGGTAGATCTGATATTTTGTTTATCTTAATCTAAATATGCTTCATAAGAATCTAAGAAATGCTGCTGTGGGTCAGGGAAGAGGCCTTTAAATGTAATGTTTTGTCTTCGAGGTCTCTGGAGGGGAGAGAATGGGAGTGTGATATTGAGGAGAGTTCTTTTAGGACCACGTCTCAGGTTCCAAGCTTCTCTAGAAATAGATAAGGTGCTTGACTGCATGATGCTAAATGTTAATAATTATAATTATGAATTACTGAGTATTTGCCATGTTCTAGAAGTGCACAAATGAAACAGAATTAATTGCATAGTTTCTTTGAATAAATCCAGGATACAAGGTAGGTATTAGTCTCAGAGCATCCCATAAATTCCTGTGAAATCATGTGTGACAAGATTCAATAGTGTTTCTCTTATTTTTCACTTCCACCGGACTGTGAGCTCCATGAGGCAACCGGTTTGTCTTGGTACTGTGGATCCCTAGTGCCTAGTGTAGTGTCTGTAAGTGTTCAATAAATCTTACATGAGTGGATTAGCGGATGCATCTGGAATCACAAAACTTAAAAGTAGAACTTATCCTCCTTGCTAGGATGCTGTCTGACATTTGGCGAATCCCAGGACCTTTCAGGATCTTAGCTTCCTCATCCTCGAGATGAAGATCTTGACCATTTACTCTAATGGTTCATCCTTAGAGCACCATTAGCCAGTTTAACTATAAGGTATTAAGGAGTCTCTGATGGCAACTACTTTTCAGCTTTCTTTTTGCTAAAATCTTGATTTTAGTCCAAGTTTTTGAAGTGAGTGATTTGGACCGAGAGAAAGGACACTGAAATCTATGGAGACCAAAATGGAATGAAAAGGTTGTTTTTATAATAGGAAGGCCTCAGGGCTTGTTTCACTGTCACAGGCTCTTGGAATGTTCATGTTGGGAGGAACCTAAGAAATGAGTCCAATAGCCTCTTTATTTCATATATACATATGTATCTGTGTGTGTATATATAAATATGTGTGTGTGCATATATATTTAAATTAAGATAAACAAGTTATACTTAAAATATAAATTAAGTTACTTGCTCAAAATCCCAGCACTGGTCTGAAGCAGAGTGAAGCCTCTGGAGTCTCCAGTTTGTACGCTTCTGCTGCACCAAGCATTTGATCTCTACAACTAAATCAATATGTTGAATAATATTGTCTGGTAATATGTACAAGGGGCAAAGTATTAATGTTATTCTTCAAGCTTCTGTTTCATAGTTGGTTCAGTATGGAGAAGACTTAATGACGTATTAGACACCTTTGATTTCTCTTTATGTTCATATTGGCTTGGACTTTCCTGCCAAATGCAGCACAAATTAATGAACAATTTGTTGTTTGTTGTCTTTTTTCCTATATCAATTTGAATAGCATCACAAAGGGTAAATGAAGAGTAAATGAAGCCTCATAAAGGGTACTTGACATGACACATCATGCTAGAAGATATGCTAAAATAACCCACTTAAGCTTCAGTTAGTGGGGCTCCAGCTTCATGGAAGACGAAGTACACATCTTCCAGATAAGAAACTGGACAGTGTGTGGGCAATATAGAGCAAGTTCTGGTGTCAAGCTCTAATGATGACATTAATCATAAAGGCTTGGAATTGTTATATATTGTGTCTAGGTATGAATCAGCAGGTCACCTTTTCTCGAATGGATGGACCTGTTCTCCATTCTTAAAAATTTTACATCTGAGGAATGTTTGTATCAATTAACTATTGAGGCATAACAAAACCATCCCAAAACTTAATGGCTTAACATAATAAGCATTTACTATTGCTCATGAGTTTATAGGTCTGCTGGATATTTCTCTGGTCTCAGCTTGGGTCTGTAGTCACTGTGGGTCAGGTATGCAGATCTGTTGATCATGACTTGGCATTCTTGTATCCACAGGTTGGTATAGAATACCTTTGCCTAGGATAACTAGCCTCTCCTCAACATGGTTTATCACTATCCAGTTGGCAAGTCCTGGTCTTTCTTTCCTTTCTTTTGACTTTTTCTTTCCTTTTTCCCCTCCCCTCCCCTC